>NC_090653.1:100662802-100968636 GCF_040937935.1 Hyperolius riggenbachi | reverse complement strand
TAACAATCTGGTAAAATGTCAAGAGCTGTACAGAACTATTCACGCATGTACATTCACTGCTATGTGCTCTCCCCCAATATAGATGCAAACACATATGGAAAACAAGAAACGTCCTGGAACCAAATCTACCACTACTTAATGGCTTTAAGAGGTATACAGTAACAATAGGTATAACGATAACAATGAAACACTTACAAATGAGGGATCTTTGTTTAGGCAGGCATCAACAAACTCTTTAAAAGGTTTGCTAAAGTCTCCTGTTAAGGTGGGTGGGTTATTTTTAGGGATAAGAAACAGGACCCTCATCGGGTGCATGTCAGAGTTTGGTGGTTCTCCTTTAGCTAGTTCAATCGCTGTAATGCCCAATGACCAAATATCAGCCTAAAAAACAAAAAGAAAAATCATAAAATCACATTTGAGAAAAGGAAGCCATTCTTCATTAACTTAAAGTGATCATTGTAATAACCACCTGTACACCATTTTGAATGTGACCACATTTTATGCAATAGTATTACATATAGATGTTTATAGACTACATGTGAAAGCTACCGGCATGATTAGCAGTAAATGTATTTATGCAGAAAATTATAGAGTAAGCTGCTCCGCCCCCTCCCCACACCAATATAAGATAGTAGTTATATTTTTATGTTCCACCAACCAAACATAAGCACTCGCTAAATGTTCAAAATGTATAAACCATAAAGTGAAAAATAACTAGAATCATTTTTGTTAGCAGAAGTTGTGGTTACATCACATTTATGACACCCAGAGTAAGAACCATTTCTTCACCAGCTCTTGCCCGCACATCTCCCTCTGTAAACTGTCCCCCAGGGTGATTATTATCCTCTGAAGTGTTTCATCTGACTCACAAACTGTATCTACTGATTTCACTGACCAGCAAATGTCATAAATTCTGCAAGTCACCACTCATCACAGCTGCAGGGGAGTTGGGGGTGATTTATTGCATTTTTCAGTCAATATAAAGGAAGACCTGAACATAGACAGAGCCTGTACCAGTGAATACAACAATCAGGATATTGCCTTTAAGCCGCATCTACACGAGTAGATGCGGCCGCGATGCTCCTTATCATAAGATCCGACAGGACGGATCTCCGCACCGCCGATTCCGTGCTCGCTCCCCGCGAGGGGACAATGGCAGGGAATCTAGCGGAAGATAAGCGGCGCCGGCGGGGACGAGCGGGCAATCAAATGTGGGGCACGCGGAAGAGACGATCTGGCGGCTAATTGAGCCGCCAGATCGCTGCAACATCTAATAGTGTAGACGGGGCCTTAGAGTGGTCTCTGTCCAGGAGCTGCAGCAAAGCAGGCTTGTATCTAAATGCTCCTGTTTGTTTAGACAGAACCCTCACATCATCCTATGGCAATATCATTGACGAGTCGTAACTAGCACTAGGAGTAGGAGGGTGGACCTTTAGAGAGGGACACTTAAAGGCAAGCCCATACTTCCTTCTGCCATTTAGCATTTTCTACTGAAAAGTGTGGTGCAGATCAAGCCAACTTAGGACCTTGCAATACTTCAGCAATCATATAAGGCAAGTATGCCATTCCAGCAAGTTAAAGGGCCACTATTGCAAAAAATTGTAAATATACAAATAAGTACATTGACATTCAAATGATCTATAAAGTACTTTTCTCCGATGCTGCCGTCACTTAGAGTAGGTAGTAGAAATCTGACAGGACAGAAGTTTTGGAATAGTCCATCTCTTGATGGGGATTCTCAGAATTTTTTTTTTTTTTTTTTTTTACACAAAAGCACTCCCCGGAAAAAAAATAAATATACACAAAGGGGAGTACAATAGGGCCTAGTATTCAGTCACCAAGTCTTTTCTCAATAGACTTTATGCTGAAAATGAATGTGGTAGGGATCAATAGCCATCCATCTCAGATCGGCGATGGAGCGATAGTTGTGTCACATTGGATGGCAATCTAGGGGTGTATGACCACCCTTTGGTTTGGGCACTGGTGTAGGTCCGTCTTACCACTGTACTATTCGCTGTGTCTTCACCAGTCGTGTCTATACAGAATCTTATGTATAATGTGAGGAAATATAGCCATAACCCTGAAGCGTTCAAATATTCTGAAAAGCAATACTTCGCTATAAATGAGACGAGCAATGCTCCTATATACACCAAAAAAAACAAAAAACAAAGAAGGAAACTAACAACCATGAAAAGCATGTGAATTATGCATGCTATCAGACAAACTATTTCCTTATGCAGATGGGTGATTTATTCACTGTAGCCGCTTGCAGTCGGACCAGACAAACCACAGCCTGTACTATAAAGTATAGCGAAACAACAAAGCCATGAGCAAAACAACTGGCGGCAAAGACTGATAATTAGCAAGATACCCAGCGTATCATTCCAGTGCCTTGAGGGAAATGCGTAATCACACTGCTCCTTCTGAAAATGCCTGAAGCAAGTCTGAAATACCAGTAACCAAGAATATGACTGCTCCATAAACCAGGCCAGAGCTGGCATTTACTTTTGTAGTCTAAAAGTACATCAACTTGTTTTTTCACAATGAGCCTCCCCATAAAAGAGGTTTCTAATGTAGTATACTGGTAGGAGTTGAGGGGGGGGGAGGGGAAGGAGCCTTGCCTTACCTACAGGGGGGGTGCTCCTGTAGTCTCCTGTCCCCATGGGATTCGCCATCACTGGCCGCAGTTCAAAGAATCCGCCTATGGAGTGTGCTTCCGGACAATGCATGCCAGAAGCTGTAGTCCATACACAACCCTGGCAGAGATACTCACAGCTATGTACTACAGCTCCCAGCATGCATTGTGGCCAGGAGCTCGCTCCATAAGTGGATACTTTGAACTGCGGCCAGTGACACTGATTCCCAATTAAAGGGTGATGGGTGCTAAGGGCACATTAATGTACTCTAACTATTTTTTTTATTTTCTCCTATAAAGATATTACCAGGGCAACAGCTACCCATAATTTCCATGCAGAAAATTCTCATCTGCAGTCTACACAACTATTGGAACACAACTCATTTTGCCAACACTTCAGCAACCCCAAGCTCCTCACCTAGTGCATCCTACCCATCCCTCTAACAGTTTCCAAAGTTTTCTGATTCCTTCAGCATATTTACCCATAGCGGCTAGGGAGAGAATCTCAGAAGGAAATTCAAGACGTGGAAGAAAACTGTGACCAACTCCAATATTGAAGTTGAGCTTACAGTGGTGTTTGCTAGGGTACAGCTGGGCCCACTAGGGGGATGTCCTGCCGGAGGGGTCTGATCGCCGCCGGCCATCTGCGTTTTGCGGGGGGGGGGGGGGGGGGGGCTCCTCAAAGCCCCCCTCCACAGCCATTTCCGCCCTCACGCGCCTTACCTCCCTCTCCCTCTTCCTACTTAATGCGCACGACGGAATTCCGTCCTGCGCATTGAAGGATAGGCTTCCGCCTATCAGATGCCAGCGATCCCCGGTCTGCCTTACTTCCCCGCATGTTTACATTTGATCGGCAGCTCTCCAGCTGTTCACGGAGACACACTCCGTGAATTGACATGGAAAGGCCTGCCGACGCCTATGGGCGTTAGCTGGTCGTTAAGTGGTTAAGAACTTCTTAAACAACTTATAGGATACCAGAGCCGAAAAAGGTTGGAGAAGCGGGGGAGCAGGCATTTAGGGGGAGCTGTGCCGATGGTCAACGCTCTCCCCCCGTTCTCCACTGGCACCCCTCTTTCTTACCTATATACTTCTTCTGGGTCGCCATCACTGCGCAGACCTTGGTCTGGCTGCACTGTGCGCTTCCTAAAGAGCCGGACTGCGGCCGGAAGCGACCTGTGCACGCCAGAGATGTCACGATTAACCTCATACACATGTGCAGAGCAATCCTGGCCGCACGCTGTAGAGTGCGCACAGCCGGGCCAACGTCTGCGCAGTGATGGCGACTCAGCGACCCAGAAGGTGGTGGGGTGGGTCTTTAGGTAAGAAAGAGGGGTGTCTGATGAACAGAGGGGAGCGTTGGCCATAAGGACAGCTCCCCCTAACTGCCTGCTCCCTCCTTTTCTCCAACCTTTTTCAGCCCTGGTATCCTTCAAAGAACAGGTGTGAGGTGGAAACCCCTCCCCCCCACCAAGATCTACTTACCTGGGGCTTCCTCCAACCCCTGGCAGCCTAGCTGTCCCTCGCTGCAGCTCCAATGTTCCAGGATCCCCTCCGTTGCATGTGCTGACCTTGCGTCCACGCTCTCGTGGCCTGGAGCATTCTGTACAGGCACAGTAATTCTGCACCTGTGCAGAACATTCCAGGCCATGTGAGCGCGAACGTGCACAGCACGCCTGTGCACTCGCGCAGGCACAGAAGATGCCGACCTGGCAAGGTCGTAATCTGCAACAGAGGTGATGCCAGGACACCGGGGCTGCAGCAGGTGAAGGATGCCCCACGTAAGTACATTTTTTTTTCACCTCATCTGTCCTTAAAGGAAACCTGAGATGTTGGAAGAGGGGAAAATAAAAAATATACATACCGGGGGCTTCTTCCAGGCTGATCAGTACCTCAGCGTCCACCTGCACCACCTAGATCCTCTGCAATTCAACCTGATAAGTCCTCCGGTCTGGGGCGTAGTGCTCATGCGCAGAACAGTCACGGGAGTGGGATGGAGTGCACGTGGCTGGCTTACGCTGACTGAAGGACTTTTCAGGGCAAATTGCGAAGGATCCAGATGCCACAGGAGAACAGTATGAGGGCGAGGAAGGGGGGCTGGAGGAAGCCCCAGGTATGTACAATTTTTTTTCCTCTGTCCTTGTCTCAGGTACACTTTAAAGTAAACTAGAGACTACGCCTGAACAATTTTAGGAAAAAAAATTGAATTGAGCGATTTGTCTGAAATTGCGATTTTGATGCGATTCACGATTTCCTACTAATCAAGTTTTGTTCCCCCTCTGTCCCTCTTTGTGCCCTCTTTGCCTCTTTATGCCTCCTCTGGGTCTTTCTCTTGCCCCGTGTCTCTGTACCCGCTGCGTTTCTCTGTCTCTCTCTCTCTATGGCCGCTCTGTCTCTGTGCCTCCTCTGTCCCACAAGCTGCATCAGTACTGGACACAGCTTCCAGCATGAGTCCAGCGATGCATGTCTATCCACTTCGCCTCCTGCAGTCTTTAACCACTTTACCCCCGCCCGTACGGATTTCTCCATCCCTTTTTCCATCCTTTAACCCCCAGGGACGGAGAAATCCGTACTTTGTGCACTCCCGCCGCTGCCCGCGCTCCCGCTCGTAAACACGCCGCCCGCCGCTAGTAAACACGCCGCCGCCCGCTCGGAGATCAATGAACGGGAAAATCCATTCCCGTTCGTTGATCTTAGCCCCGCAATGATCCGCTGCTCTCCGATGGGCAGCGAGATCATTGTGAAACGATACAAACTTACCCAGCCTCCAAGTACTTCCTCCAAGCTTCCGGAAGGACGCTTAGAGGTCGCATTAAAGCAAAAAGTTACTGTGGCCATCTTGTGGCCAAATAGTAAACTACACCCTACACATTTTTTACATACAAATAAATTACTTTTACACAAAAAAATTAACTCATTACCTCCCACACTCCCAATTTTTTTTTTTTGTAATAAAAAATTAAAAAAATGTACAATAAAATAAATACATAAATAGTTACCTTAGGGACTGAACTTTTTAAATATTTATGTCAGGAGGGTACAACACTGTTACTTTATAAACTATGGGCTTGTAATTAGGGATGGACGCAAAACTGAAAAAAATGCACCTTTATTTCCAAATAATATATTGGCGCCAAACATTGTGATAGGGACATAATTTAAATAGTTTTATAACCGGGACAAAAGGGCAAATACATTTCATGGGTTTTAATTACAGTAGCATGCATTATTTAAAAACTATAATGGCCGAAAACTGAAAAATAATTTTTTTCCCACATTTTTCCTATTTTCCCATTAAAACACATTTAGAATAAAATAATTCTTGGCATAATGTCCCACCTAAAGAAAGCCTAATTGGTGGTGGAAAAACAAGATATAGATCGTTTAATTGTGATAAGTAATGATAAAGTTAGACGAATGAATGGAAGGAGCGCTGAAAGGTGAAAATTGGTCTGGTGGTCAGGGGGTAAACCCCCTCAGTGGTGAAGTGGTTAATGCACGGAATACTCCCTGTATGTCACGTGACATACAGGAACCCGGAGTTTTGACAAACACAAGACCTGGCAGACGGCTATAGACGGACGGACAGTGTTTCGACTCGTGCGGAAGGTATGTGCAACGCTGCGGGCCACACGCGCCAGAACTTTGGGGAAGGTTGAAGCCACTTCTTCAAACTACACCTCTCCCCCCCCCCCCCCCCCTGTTGGAAATAACGTCATTACGATAATTGCAGTTATGACTATTCCGAAATTGTGATTTTGGTGATCGTGATTTCGGTTTAAATTCGATTTATCTTTCAAGCCTACTAGAGACTGATAAAAAGAAAAGTTTTATACATACCTGGGGCTTCCTCCAGCCCCCTTCAGTCGAATCAGTCCCTTGCCATCCTCCTCCGCCTGGGTCTTCTGCCATGGGTCCTGGTAATCGAGCCAGTCAGGACATAGCGTGTGCCCCATAGCACTCTCAGCCATGCAATGAGAAGCGCGTGGCCAGACAGCGCATGTGCCCACTGGCCGAGATACTGGGACCCATAGCGGAAGGTGCAGGCGGCGGAGGATGACGGCAGGGGGACCGATTAGCCCGAGGGGGTGGAGGAAGCCCCAGGAATGTATAAAGCTTTTCTTTTCATCTGTCTTAGGTACATTTTCAGAATAGACAGCAGGCCTAGTGCTGACCAGTTCATGCAGGTCTTACCTGTCAGATATTTTTAGTTTAATGGGTTCCTGGCCTGTTGCTTTCCTAGGATCTGTCCCTTCAAAGCTGGGACCAAAGCTCCTCTCAGACATGCAGACAGTCAAAGTACCCCATACAGTAATACCAGGGGCGAGGGGTGTGTGCATAGGTGTAATAAATGGGGAGCTCTGAATGGCTGATGTGTGAGAGGAGCCGCTGTCAAAACTCTGAAGTGATGAGTGTTGCGAAAGAGGTGGCACAACCACAACACCACAGAAAATGTGATTAGCCAATGACTGGTCAGTTTTAGCACCTCCATGTGTTATGATCGCTTACCTACACAATCTACTCATAGCAATCAAAATCTGTTGGTCCTCATACAAAATGGAGGAGGTAAAATTGGGCAGTTACATTAGATTTGTGTACCAGGCTTAAGTCATACAGGGCAAATTAGTCAGCACTAGCCCTTTCGTATCCAAGTAATTACAGCTAAGACAGAATCCACATACTAAAGCAAATGTCCAACAACTAGTAAAAGCAGCTGTTAAAGTGGACCTGAATTTCCTCTCTGCACTAAAAGATAAGCGGAAGCATAACCTTAAAATAAAAAAACATGACTGTTACAGCTGATACAAATCCTTCAATAAATCTGCAGGCATAGGGTTAACCTCCTGTGTTTTCAAATTAGCTGTTCTGCCAGGACTGCCAAGATTCCTGAGATGGCACAGCTGAGAGATCAAATTACAACTAGTCACAGATGAGGGGGAATTAGACAGGTCACACACTCTAAATACATACAGGGTGCATTTCTCTAGGTTTTCCTTCTGTCCTGTGAAAGAGTTCAGCTCCACTTTAAGCTGCAGGAAACCTTACAATCAATCGGTAACTAGTCGGTGCTTTTCTGCAATAGTCCTGACTAGCAGGATGCAGCGCTTTATGCAGCATTTCAGCAGAGCGTATGTCGTGTTTCTAAGAAAATGTGTATTGTTCAGTTAAAAATGAAACGTAGTCAGCTGGTGTAGCTACACGATCTTGGTTGCATCACTCTTCTGGGAGAAAAACCACTTTGAATGTGCAGGTCTGATACCACAAGCAAATGTTTACTCCACTAAAACATAATTTTAAGTTATGGGAATGAGTTTATCAGCCTAGTGAAGTCTGTGCCCTACAGTCAACATGCGCCGACACTTTTCATCCATACACGTGTGAATGACCGGTCCAAACCATCCTATTCAGTTATGTATAGTCTGCAATATTGAGAATGGCTTCCGCGTTTCCAAAAAAAAAAAAAAAAATTTGTAGAGAAGTTTTTAAATGTTGGAGAAAACCTGGACAGACCTGTTCATAGAGCCTGACTGACGTAATCATTTTGTGTCTGTGCGTTACATACTAAGGCCCTAAGTGGCACCAGGTTTTCTAGTATTTCATCAACTATACAGGCATGGGCTGCAGTGCCAGAGATAGGGCACCATAAGAGGGACATCAGTACGAGGCCCAGGATGAGGCCAGGGCCCGAACGTGCCACGTGGACTACAGCTGCAGTATGTGACCGGCCACACCCATGTGGTTTGGTTTGTGTGTTATGTGAAAGCAGATCAGCATAACTCACCTAACTCCACAGCGTGGGGAGAGTCTATTCCCTGGATTCTCTTGCAGCAGTCTGAGCAGAATGGAGTTAGAACGCCGCACTGATGATCTGCTGGGCCGATTTCACATTAATCACAACACTTAGTCCAAAATGGACAAATCCTATAGGTATAGTGATAGAGTACGGTCACTCATATGTAAAATAACTATATAGTTAAAAAGAGTCCCAGTTGGGCTACTCTTAACATGAGGCTCGGTGTGTATATATACACTAGACAATAAGTGGAGGTCTTTGCTGATCCCCCACACTGACAGATCTGCCAGAGTGGTGTAGCTATTCCACATATACCGAATCTACAAAAACAGGGACAGTTACAATGATCCTGCTAAGTCAGTATATGATAGTACTTCTGACCTGCAGTGATAAGCATAAAAAATACACCTGTCACTGTGATCTCTGAGGTGGTTGAATAAGTGCATAGGTGCTATTTACATAGTGCTTGTATAATGAACTTCTGACATGTTTCACCCTAACGGCTTTCTCAAAGAATGCTGTACTTATTTACAATGAATAATAAAAAAAAGTGCACCCCCCCCCCCGACAAAATTCCCCCCAGCAATAGCCCCAGTCAGAGCTGAAGCACCCGGTTCGGTGCGAGTTTGCCCACTTAAGCCCACAGGGTTGAAATTTTTTTGCATCTGAGCAACTTTCACCTCCCATTCATTTGCTAATAACTTTATTACTACTCATCACAATGAACTGATCTATATCTTGTTTTTTCCGCCACCAATTAGGCTTTCTGTAGGTGATACATTTTGCTGAGAATTAATTTATTGTAAATACATTTTAACAGGAATATTAAGAAAGAAATGGAAAAAAATCATTATTCCTCAGCTTTTGGCCATTATAGTTTTAAATTAATCCATGCTACCATAATTAAAACCTATGTACTTTATTTACCAATTTGTCCCGCTTAGTACACCATTTAAATTATGTCCCTAACACAATGTATGGCGCCGATATTCAATTTCGAAATAAAGGTGCATTTTTTCAATTTGCGTCCATCACTATTTAGAAGCCCATAATTTAATAAATCATATTGATATACTCCTTTGACATGCATATTTAAAAAGTTCAGACCCTTAGGTAACTAACTATGTTTGTTTTTTTTTAATTGTAATTTTTTTTACTTTTTTATTAAAACTTGTATGTGGGTATTTTTTTGTGTGGGAGGTAAACAAGGGATTTTTAATGTATTAAAAATTTATTTATTTAACACAAAGTGTGTTTTTGGTGTAATTTGCTATTTGGCCACAAGATGGCCACAGTCCAAAAAGTCCTGGGAGCGATCGATCTCGCTCCCAGGCAGAAGAAAGGAGACCAGAGCTCAGAAAAGCTGCAGCGTCTGAAGAGACGCTGTCGGCTTTTCTCCGGCGGGGTCCGATCAGCGAAAGGGATTTATAATCCCTTTCACTGATCGGTGGACTAACGGCCAGCAGCGGGGGCGCGCACGGGGGAGCCCGCGGTAGCGCGCGCGACCCGCGGGAGTGCGCGCAGCCTAACTGGACAAAAATTTTCGTCCAGTTAGGCTGAAGTGGTTAAATACTACTGATGATGAGCTGACCACCCTCTGGGGGTGTGTCAGCCCTATTTGCACGTACCGGTTCATTGGTGGCATGGTGGGGAGCTGTCTGCTCTACGGGTGGCGTTTGTGTGCCCCCGAACAAGCGCTATGCGCATAGTGCGGCGACAGTGGTGACGTCGCCGCACTTCCTGTTAGCGGCGGCGTCATTTCCGGTTGTGGCGTTCCCATAGCAACCGGGGACGCCGCTCTAGTAAACAAAGCGTCCTATTGGTAGGACAACTGCGGGGAGAATGCGCTCCTCCAAATCTTCAAAACTCCGCCGATCCCTCACACACATGTACACAAGGCTGATCCATTCATAACATGGGATATAATGTCTTTTGCGTATGATTTAGGGCGCCGCGTGAAGCAAATATCCGCTGGGCGTTGCTGCCCAGACTGAGGGGATGCATTGGGTCATGCGGATATTATTTGCTTCACGCGGCGCCCTAAATCATACGCAAAAGACATTATATCCCATGTTATGAATGGGTCAGCCTTGTGTACATATTTGTGTGTGAGGGATCGGCGGAGTTTTGAAGATTTGGAGGAGCGCATTGTCCCCCCGCAGTTGTCCTACCAATAGGACGCTTTGTTTACTAGGAGTGGCGTCCCCGGTTGCTATGGGAACGCCACAACCGGAAATGACGCTGCCGCTAACCGGAAGTGCGGCGACGTCACCACTGTCGCCGCACTGTGCGCATAGCGCTTGTTCGGGGGCACACAAACGCCACCCGTAGAGCAGACAGCTCCCCACCATGCCACCACTGAACCTGTATGTGCAAATAGGGCTGACACACCCCCAGAGGGTGGTCAGCTCATCATCAGTAGTATATAAACTCGCACCGAACAGGGTGCTTCAGCTCTGACTGTGGCTATTGCTGGGGGGAATTGTGTTGGTGGGGGGTGCACTTTTTTTTATTATTCATTGTATATATGTACAGCATTCTTTGACAAAGCCGTTAGGGTGAAACATGTCAGAAGTTTATTATGCAAGCACTATGTAAATAGCACATATGCACTTATTCAACCACCTCAGAGATCACAGTGACAGGTGTATTTTTTATGCTCATCACTGCAGGTCAGAAGTACTATCATATACTGACTTAGCAGGATCATTGCAGCTGTCCCTGTTTTTGTAGATTCGGTATATGTGGAAGAGCTACACCACTCTGGCAGATCTGTCAGTGTGGGGGATCAGCAAAGACCTCCACTTATTGTCTAGTGTATATATACACACCGAGCCTCATGTTAAGAGTAACCCAACTGGGACTCTAACTATATAGTTATTTTACATATGAGTGACCGTACGCTATCACTATACCTATAGGATTTGTCCATTTTTGACTAAGTGTTGTGATTAAAATTTTTCCCTGGTATACGTTCTCTCGGAAAGTGTGCACCGATTTCACATTAAACACACTCGCCCCGACACAAAACAACCCTTACCCCCTGCGTGCACAGGTGCAAATCACAGCTGCGGCTAATCACACACTGCTGCTGGGGCATGGATGGGAGTTGCAAATGCCACGCTATTCTCTTGCTCTGCAGTGGAAGTAAGAGGGGCATTGCTGGGTGGAAGGGCTGACCGGGCTTGGGGTGAAACCATCTGTCGCCCTCTCCGCATTTGAATTAAAATGGGGGAGCGGGTAGGGTCTGATTAAAGAGGAGCTCCCCCCCCCCCCCCCCCCCCCCCTTTGAAATGGAGAGTTTAACTGGAAGAGGACATGGTAGTTTAGTAAAAATGTGATCCTGCGGTTTAAATTCAAAATCACCTCCACCCAGATCTTACAACTGACACCACTAATTTTGGATTTTAGAGAACTGAAAACATAAGCTTCTTATCACTTGGGGATACCAAGATTTCAGAGTCAGAATTCTCAGCTGCATCCATATATTATGGCAAATGAAGGATTTTCAACCTCACTGCTGGAAGGAATAAGCCTCCCTCTGTTCCCAACCGCAGTCTTCCAAACATTTCATTCAGCTGCATTACGCAAACCCAGGACAGGAATGTCTCTCTTATTTACCGATAAACATTGGAAGGCCAAAACAAGTACTCCTGAACAACCAATATGAACGCTGAATTAGCACCTTGAAATGACCATTGCACTCTTACCTTTGAGTCGTAAGCAGATTGTTGTATAACTTCAGGCGCCATCCAAAAAGGTGTTCCTACAAATGTGTTTCTTTTGATTTGCGTATCTGTCAGTTGTCCAGCCACACCAAAATCAGCCAGCTTCACATCCCCATGCTCGGAGAGCAGGACATTGGCAGCTGGAAGACACAAGAGTAGATGAAACTGGAATGCATCCCAGCTGCCGACAGGGGGGTAAAACGATCTTAAAGTTTTACTTGCACAGACCTTTGATGTCCCTGTGAATTTTATTCTCAGAGTGCAGATAATCCAGACCTTTCAAGATCTCTTTTAACATGGTTGCGATCTGGAACTCATCAAAAGGGCCGACTCGCAGCTGCAAGGGAAAAGAACTGCTTTAATATCAATGGATAAAATAAACTTTCTGCACAGGTTAGAAAGATGAACACAGTGTGGAAAACAAGGCATTACTAATCCATAGAGAAATAAAACCCATCTCGTGTGTGCTGGGCAGGCTAATATGTTATCAATATAGCAAATCATATTCTATACCAGACATGGAACACCAATATCGGCCACCCATCACCTCCAGCAGCATTGCCAATGATCAGACTCTAAACAGCATGGCGAAGGATTAACATTTGTCAGGTTTTTTTTTAAGTTGTCTTTGCTCACAATGATGAGATTTCCCTCACTTCCAAACAGACCTGAAGAGTCAAAACTGCCCAATCCCATCTTTGAGAGGTTCATCCTATTTTTACAGAGAACTGTAAAAACTGTATGATTCACCTCCTTTCCTATCCTACTGCCCTATTGTAACAAAGTGAAGGAAACCTTCCTCCAGGACAGAAAACTAAAAGCTTCTAAATATTCTTTGTGAAGAACCTAAGACATTTTAACGCCTTTTAAATCTGAGGTCACCTGATTGCATGTGGCAGCAACATATGAAGTAATCCCTGGGGTATCCATGCTGGCGACACACTACTAGCATAGTGACACCTAAAAGCAACTGAATGAGACCACAACTCCAGCAATCAGAGTTAATGGCTTCAATCACTGGCTAAGAACCTGCCGTTAGTAGCTAGCAAGTAAGCAATTAATTGCTCAGGAAAGCAAATGGCAATATAACAGCAGCCAAAGTCAGGCAATTCCTTCATAGAGATGTGTTGCAAAATGTGACCAGACCCTTACACATCCTGTGGTCCATGGAAAGGCAAAACAGGAAGTGATCTAGATTATGAAGGACACATGGGAATCTGTTCAGCACACACAATGATGAAGTGAGACTGCCTCTTTATAAGGATCTCTGGGTCTGTTCCTTGAAGAAAACCTGAGCCAAAGTTTGGGTGAAAAACAAACCTGTTTACCGAAGAGGGAAGTCTCTGGATACTGCAGAGGATTCCAGTGTCCTCACCATTGCTCGTCTGAACCCTCTAGAAGATCCGGCTGCACTCCACTTGATGCACAAGTACAGTTGAGCTGCAACTATACATGCACAGCCGCACCTGGGCAGTAGCAGTTGGCGCTCAAGCACGAGCGCTCCAGCTTACTGAGCAGGCACAGCCATACTCACGCAGGCACAGTATGGCTGCGCTAGTGCATAAAGAAGGGCTTGGCCCCAATCTTCAATCCAACGACCTTGTCCGATTTCTTCAGGGGGTCTGCGTTCGGCACCTGAGGCTTGGACAACGGTGTGGGTAGCCTCTACAGGATCGAGAGACTTCCATCCTCTGAGGTATGCGTTTAACTAGAGGTTCACCTCAAGTACACTTTAAAATGTATTTATTTTTTTTAACCGGGATCAGTTTAGTTTTGAGTACTGTGGAAAGGGCCTAGAAACATTGATTTTACTGCTGGTAGTCCTGGAAAACAGGAAACTAGGATTAAAATAAAGATTCTAAAGCTACACACACACTTAACATTTTTGGGGTGAAGACCATCAGGAATCATTTTTGCCAAGGAAAATGTAGTGTTGTACAAGTGTTGATGACTAGTTGATTAATAATTCATTGTGTTAAAAAGGAACTCCAGTGAAAATAATGTAATAAAAAAAAAGGTGCTTAATTCTTACAATTATTATGTATAAATGATTTAGTCAGTGTTTGCTCGTTGTAAAATGTTTCCTCTTCCTGATTTACATTCTAACATTTATCACATGGTGACATTTTTACTGCTGGCAATTGATGTCAGTGGAAGGAGATGCTGCTTGCTTTTTTGGCAGTTGTAAACAGCTATTTCCCACAATGCAATGAGGTTCACAGACAGGAAACTGTCAGGACCATGGTCCTGACATCACACTGTGGGAGGGGTTTCACTACAATATCAGCAATACAGACCACCTTGCTAATCCATTTGAGAAAAGGAAAAGATTTCTCACGGGAAAGGGGGTAGGTATCAGCTATTGATTGGGATGAAGTTAAATTCTTGGTTACGGTTTCTCTTTAAATTACTAATGGTTAAAGGCCAATGTTGCAAGAACTTCCTCCTGCTTGCCCCCTGCTCCACAGAGCAGACTGCATGGTCAGGAACTGGGAAACAAGTCTATTTGGCATGCATGTGAAAACTATCACCCAAAACTGTCTCTAGCAATCCTTTTGGGCAAAATTTTAGGAGTCTACATGGCTTCACTCTTACTTAACAGAAAAGGTTTCTAACTGCTGTCTGTCACTCAATGAGTTTTACCCAATACCTGTCGAGACAGGAAAGGATAGAACAGTTCTTCCCAAAGATAAAAAAAAGTAATGAACCCTCAACCCCCCCCCCCCCCCCCCACAATAAAAAAAACAACAAAAAAAATGCCACACAAGGGCTAGTCAGTACTACTTAGCGCAGTTCTGCGGTTTTCGACTGAAGCCATAGTTTTCAATCACCAACACAAATATGCACCTCTTGTTAGTCTATGGGAAGCAAGGGCTTCTAGAAGTACAGATTGCAGCCATGATCGTAAACATAAGGACGGTAACCTGGCTGTACATGCTGCTCTACTACAGAAAACCTGTGGCAAGAGTGGGGGGACCTTCATAACAGTGCTGAGCTATTTAGCACCCGACTGTCTCCCTTATTTTAGGTTTAGCAGAACTCCAATTACTGCGACAAGGTAGCAGCATTCATACTTCACTGTTACAATTGAGCCTGGGATGTTCTTTCACTATTATGCAAAAAAAAACTGCAATTACCTCAAAGCCCCTCCTAACAGAAATCCATATTACAGTAATTTTCCCAGGGAGCACTACCTAAATCTTTCATTCCTATGACAGTTCAAAGACCTATTTCCCTAGTAACTGCATGAATAAAACAGGAAGATATTGGAGGATTTTTTTTTTACTAGTTGGAGGAAGGACAGGGTTAATAAATACATAAATTGGTGGACTCTGGTCTGTTTTTATGTATCTGTAGTGCTGGTTTATTGGTGCTCAAATACATACCTCTAGAACAATAAAAGCATGGAACGTAAAACAACCTAAACCCACGCAGTCAAACGGTATTTCACTACACTTCCCCCTACACTGGCAGATGTATCGGGAGGAGGTCTAGAGGTCTAGAAGAAAAGCTCTTAATTTTTGTCGAGCCAAGAAAGTTAAACTTTATTAAAGAGCAACAGAAGTAAAATCAGCAGCTTAGATACAGTTGGCATTTATTTCAAACTGCCTATAGGACTGAGAGGATAGCCTAAGGTCAGACATATGCAGACAACCTCCACCAACAGATTTCACAAGCAGCAGCAATCACGCAGACTGGATGCACGTCACCAGAAATCTTTTCTGATTACAGAACATTTCCATAAATGAAGAGTGGACACCAATCTACTCTAGGAAGATTTAGGGGGCTAAAGCCAAAATTAAGCTACAGCGGTCCTCTAAACATGTCAGGATTACTGTCAGATCCTTCACTGGTTTCCAGGGCAATTTCTTTGGGTTGACAAGTCCGTACCGCCCCCCACACCCCAGTTTTTTCTTTACAAATTACTATTCTTCCACACAACAACAGGAGGCTTCCTGCTGACCTCTTACCTATTTCACGGTGTGACTTAATGTTTGTCGGAAGGAAATAGAAAGCTATGAATTACTCACTGGCTTATCACTAATTGTATTTAGAGATAGGTTTCACCCGCCTTTCCACATCACAAAGGCATGGCACTCTGTCCTCCATGATTTTTTTCAGTATATAAAGCCTCATCTACACGGGTAGATGAGGCTGTGATCCGGTGGCTCGATTAGCCGCCGGATCGCCTCTTCAGCGATCCCTGCGCATGCCCGCCGCGTCCCCGGTCGCCGCATACGATTCCCCGCTCGATTCCCTGGCATTGTCCCCTCGCGGGGAGTGAGCAGGGAATCGGCGGTGGAGAGATCCGTCCTGTCAGATCTTATCAATCGAGCCGCATCAGCGGCTCGGTTGATAAGGAACATCGCGGCCGCATCTACGCGTGTAGATGCGGCTTTAAGAGCCAGAAAACAGCTGAACTAAAGAGGGATTCTTATATGCACACTATGACATTGTGGACAAATCCTGTTGATATGAAAAAAACAAAACAGTGTCTGCCCACCAGAGAAGATACATACCTTATCGGTCATATAATGAGTGATGTGGGTTGAGTAGGGACCCTTTTGAACATAGGGAACCTCAACGCTGGTGAAAGGACTTAGTGCAGAACGCTTGTGCATGCAATTTATTTTGGAAGCAAATATCCTCCATTTGCGCAACCAAATACAACTCGCATTCCAGTTTTTATTATTACTACAGTTCCAGCTCGCTGTGTTTGAGTGCAGAGTGTTAATGACAGTTTGTATATAACTAAGACTGACCGAGGAATGAACACGCGCACATAAAGTTTGAAAATAACTTGTCATTTAAAACATAAAAGTTTACAGATTTGCTCATTTCCATTATGCTAGGTACAAACGATGCAATTTCTGGACAGATTTACTGTCAGATCGATTATTTCCAACATGTCCGATCTGATTTCCGTCGATTTTTCATAGAAGAGTGAATAGAAAAAGATCGAAAAATCAATTGGAAATCAGTTTGGGCATGTTACAAAAAAAAAAAATTGATCTGAGCAAATCTGTCAGAAAATTGCATCATGTGTACCTAGCATTACAGTGGGTAAAAAGGCAAGAATGGAAAGATACTTCCTGTGTAATGTCAGGGTAAAAAAAAATGCAAAGCAATACCCTGTCCAACAGTATGGCCTGAATCCCACTTACTGTAATTGCTCAGGGTGGGAGGGTGTCTGGGGACCCTACAGCAAGCATGACAAAATAGCTCAGCTGAATGGCAGAACAAGTATGTTCAATGTTGAATTGTTATGTTGATTATCTGTACACGTAATCTTGCCCTGTGCCCTTCTCAGAATGCATCTACTTTACTTGTAATGACTTGGCTTATATAGGAACATAACAGATGCAGCTTATAGACTGTCTTAAATGTTTGACGACTGGGTTTCTTCCAAACTCATGACAGGCTTGGTACATATTTTTCTTATTTTTTTCTCAAGTCTTGAGGCTTCCTGTACTTGAATAAATATGGTAAGGCTATATAAAAAGAGACTTGTGTTGTGTTCAGTGAAGGCCTGGATACAGCAAAGCTCTGATGCAGGAAATGACAGCAATGGTTGGAGCTGATGCATACTGGAGGCCGTCATGGAGTGAAAGAAGCTCTGTATTGCAAACAGGTATGCTGGACCCAACCCATGGAAATAAGCACTTTGTAAACAAACTATAAACCTCACCAAGCTTCCTTTCTACTCAAAAAAAAATAAAAAATAAAAAAAGCAACTGGCAGGACCTTACTGCCTTACTGGAATAACCATGCAAGACAGTCTTCCAGCTGCCCTCATTCAAACCAAACAAGCCCACTTTATGTTCTATGACTTTTTAGGTATGGAAAGTAGAGGCTGCTGAAAAGCTGCTCTGTGTCATGTTCAAGCTACTTAGCATTTCTCATTCACAGAGAAGCAGAGTTACGGCTCAGAGAGCTCTGACTGAACACAGCATCAGGGTGAATATATGTATTTACATATAAACAAGCATATGCTGCATTCATATAGGTGTCAGATGTGGCAGTCCAACAGCCAAGACTCCCCCCAGTATTAAGCGTCATACTATAAACACAGAAGGCATCTTGCAGCTGGATCAGAAAACCAAGGATGTACAAGAGTTTCCAAGCAGCTTAGCTTACATAATAAACACTGCTAAGAATAAAGTGCTATGTGCAAAGTGGAGTACGAAGGGGAAGCCTCGATTCTGAAGACTTGCTGCCCCTGTTCTATTACTTAAAGAGAACCAGAGATGAAGCAACCTCATGTATTTTACCTTATAAATCAGTGGGAACATGACAGTAAACACCTAATCTGCTCTTTGTTACATTGTTCTCTGTTTAATTTGCCTGTTATCACCTCTAAGATAAGAATCCCGACTAAGCAGTCGGTCTGGCTTTGCTACAGAATAATTATAGCCGAGACTGTGTTCTTTGCTGTCTTCAAGTCCAAGCCTGCCCCCTGCTGGCTTTGCTCAGGAATCATTATAGCTGAGTCATTATAGCAAAGCCAGAATCAATGCTCAGTCCGGGATTCTTATCTCAGCTAGATAACAGACACTTTTAGCAGTGAGGATGGAACAGAGAGCATGGTAAATGTTTTCTCTAATGTTCCCACTGATTTCTATGGTAAAATACACAAGGGTGCTTCGTCTCTGGTTCACTTTAAAGAGACACTGAAGCGAAAACAAAATTATGATATTATGATTTGTATGTGTAGTACAGCTAACAAATAAAACATTAAGATCAGATACATCAGTCTAATGGTTTCCAGTACAGGAAGAGTTAAGAAACTCCAGTTATCTCTATGCAAACAAGCCATTAACTCTCCGACTAAGTCTTAAGGTAGCCATACACTGGTCGATTTCCCATCAGACAGATCCCTATCTGATCGAATCTGATCAGAGAGGGATCGTATGGCTACCTTTACTGCAAACAGATTGTGAACCGATTTCAGCCTGAAACCTTTCACAATCTGTTGTGGTGGTGGTGCTGCCGCCGCTCCCCCCGCCCGCATACATTACCTGCTCCGCCGGCGCGACTCCCAGGTCTCCACTCTTCTTCTCCGCTCTGGTCTCCGGCATGCTTCCCTTCTTCCTGTCTGGGGGAAGTTTAAACAGTAGAGCGCCCTCTACTGTTTAAACTTCCTGCCGGGACAGGAAGAAGGGAAGCATGCCGGAGCCCAGACCAGAGCGGAGAAAAAGAGCGGAGACCCCGGGAGTCGCGCCGGCGAAGCAGGTAGTGTATTGCGGCTCTATTGTGTCGGTCGTCGGGCACTCGAACGCCACTAGCGATGCGCTCTTTACCCGCGGGCGATCGGCGGTTATTTTCCGCACGGCGCGATCGACGGGATCGGACAGAATGGATCGAAATTCGTCATGTAGTTATCTGACTTTTATTATCTCAACTGTAAGTGAACTGTTTTCTTTTCCTCTGCTAGAGGAGAGGTCATTACTTCACAGACTGCTCTGAAAGACTCATTTTGAATGCTGAGTGTTGTGTAATCTGCACATATTATAGAATGATGCAATGTTAGAAAAAACACTATATACCTGAAAATAAAAGTATGAGAATATTTTCTTTGCTGCTAATCTTCTAGTAATTATTCATAGTACACAACCAATTCACTATATCATATATATTTTTTCGCTTCAGTGTCTCTTTAACAGTTACAGTGGTGTGAAAAACTATTTGCCCCCTTCCTGATTTCTTATTCTTTTGCATGTTTGTCACACTTAAATGTTTCTGCTCATCAAAAACCGTTAACTATTAGTCAAAGATAACATAATTGAACACAAAATGCAGTTTTAAATGATGGCTTTTATTATTTAGTGAGAAAAAAAACTCCAAATCTACATGGCCCTGTGTGAAAAAGTGATTTCCCCCCTTGTTAAAAAAAAAAATAACTTAACTGTGGTTTATCACACCTGAGTTCAATTTCTGTAGTCACCCCCAGGCCTGATTACTGCCACACCTGTTTCAATCAAGAAATCGCTTAAATAGGAGCTATCTGACACAGAGAAGTAGATCAAAAGCACCTCAAAAGCTAGACATCATGTCAAGATCCAAAGAAATTCAGGAACAAATCAGAACAAAAAGTACTGTAATTGAGATCTATCAGTCTGGTAAAGGTTATAAAGCCATTTCTAAAGCTTTGGGACTCCAGCGAACCACAGTGAGAGCCATTATCCACAAATGGCAAAAACAAGGAACAGTGATGAACCTTCCCAGGAGTGGCCGGCCGACCAAAATTACCCCAAGAGCGCAGAGAAAACTCATCCGAGAGGCCACAAAAGACCCCAGGACTACATCTAAAGAACTGCCGGCCTCACTTGCCTCAATTAAGGTCAGTGTTCACGACTCCACCATAAGAGACTGGGCAAAAACGGCCTGCATGGCAGATATCCAAGGCGCAAACCACTTTTAAGCAAAAAAAACATTAAGGCTCGTCTCAATTTTGCTAAAAAAAATCTCAATGATTGCCAAGACTTTTGGAAAAATACCTTGTGGACCGACGAGACAAAAGTTTAACTTTTTGGAAGGTGCGTGTCCCGTTACATCTGGCGTAGAAGTAACAGCATTTCAGCAAAAGAACATCATACCAAGAGTAAAATATGGTGGTGGTAGTGCGATGGTCTGGGGTTGTTTTGCTGCTTCAGGACCTGGAAGGCTTGCTGTCATAGATGGAACCATGAATTCTACTGTCTACCAAAAAATCCTGAAGGAGAATGTCCGGCCATCTGTTCGTTAACTCAAGCTGAAGCGATCTTGGGTGCTGCAGCAGGACAATTACCCAAAACACACCAGCAAATCCACCTCTGAATGGCTGAAGAAAAACAAAAAGACGACTTTGGAGTGGCCTAGTCAAAGTCCTGACCTGAATCCTATTGAGATGTTGTGGCATGACCTTAAAAAGACGGTTCATGCTAGAAAACCCTCAAATAAAGCTGAATTACAACAATTCTGCAAAAATGAGTGGGCCAAAATTCCTCCAGAGAGCTGTAAAAAAGACTCGTTGCAAGTTATCGGAAAACGCTTGAATGCAGTTATTGCTGCTAAGAGTGGCCCAACCGGTTATTAGGTTCAGGGGGCAATTTCTTTTTCACACAGGGCCATGTAGGTTTTGAGTTTTTTTTTCTCACTAAAAATTAAAAACCATCATTTAAACCTGCATTTTGTGTTCAATTATGTTATCTGACTAATAGTTAACGTTTTTTGATGAGCAGAAACATTTAAGTGTGACAAACATGCAAAAGAATATGAAATCAGGAAGGGGGCAAATAGTTTTTCACACCACTGTATGTGATACCAAAGCTATACAGCCTACTGTAATACATTCAAACATTTGGGTGAATACAGACATTCAAGTCATAATTACAGGACTTTGCACATAAATCTCTGCATTTATGTGGCATACAGTACCAGTCAAAAGTGAGCACACCTACATTTGTTTTTTTTTTAAATGTTTATTTTCCTTTACAGTGTAAAGGAAAAAGAAAACCTATGAAAACACAGAATTATATAGTAAATGTGTTAAATAAAAGTATGTTTTAGATTCTTCAAAGCAGCCTTTATGAGGTGTCACCTGGAATGGCTTTCAATTAACAGGTGTGTCTTTGTCAAAAGCTATGTTTGTGGAACTTGCCTTCTGCAGCTAGGTACACCTGCATTATTACTGTCGACTGCAGGGTTCAGGACTCGATCCCTCAGGCAATAAGTCAAGGTAGAGTGCTGTACAGACAACTTCCCTCGCCTAAAGGCTAGCAAAGTAGAGTTGCTGCACAGAAGCTTCCCTTGTCCAGTGGCCAATCTGTAGCTAAGAAGGCAAAGGAACTACGACAGAAGTGGCTTGTGCAGGTGAGGTGAAAAGATCAATGTGCGTGGAGGTTGATATGGTGTTGTCACTAAAGGTGGCCATACACTGGCCCGATTCCCGGCCGTTTCGACAGCAGATTCGATCCTGGGATCGAATCTGCTGCCAATCGTTCGCGGTAAACGCCGCCGACGATCCGATTTCCTCCCGAAATCGGATCGGTCCGTCGATCGCGCCGTGCGGGAAATTACCCTCGATCGCCCGCGGGTAAAGTGCGCGTCGCTAGCGGCGGCCGATCCGATGAAAAATACATTACCTGATGCGGGCTCCCGGGCGTCTTCTCCGCATCTTCTCAGCGCTGCACCCGCTCCATCCCGGCGCTTCCTGGGTCACTGCAGTGACCCAGGAAGTTCAAATAGAGGGCGCTCTATTTGAACTTCCTGGTCACGGAGTGACACAGGAAGCGCCGAGATGGAGCAAGAACAGAGCGGTGCAGCGTGGAGAAGATGCCCGGGAGCCAGCGTCAGGTAATGTATGGGGGGGGGGGGGGACAGGCGGCAGGAGCAGCTGAACAGATTGTGATCGGTTTCAGGCTGAAATCGATTCACAATCTGTTTGCAGTAAAGGCAGCCATACGATCCCTATCTGATCAGATTCGATCAGATAGGGATCTGTCAGCTGGTCGATCTGATGGCACATCGACCAGTGTATGGCTGCCTTAAAGCTCATGGTATGCCAGATCTTAAATGTTGGATGGCTGCCAGTACACATGCTAGACCTTAACAGCTGCCTCGGGTGAGTGTTCTCTAACACGGGTATCTAGGTTTATGGTGGTTGTGGAAACCACACGTACGGTTGTACAGGGTAAGTGTTAGTACATAGTTCTACACAATGAATAACTGTTTCACCTACGGTTGGACTCCATATTATAGCAGGAATCGCTCAAGAAACAGCTCCATCATTAATTTAAAACCTAGAAGTCAATCAATCCAGAAAGGACTAAGTTTAAAGGAAAAAACATCTAAACGTTTGAAT
Organism: Hyperolius riggenbachi; assembly: GCF_040937935.1. Lineage (NCBI taxonomy): Eukaryota > Metazoa > Chordata > Amphibia > Anura > Hyperoliidae > Hyperolius > Hyperolius riggenbachi. Next base: position 100,945,639 of record NC_090653.1, on the reverse strand, counting down.
GGTACTGTATATAATGTCTATGGAATAATGAGAGTATATCACACAAGTATACATCCAAATGAGTTTGGAATGGGCTAAACCAATAATAGTAATGCCAGTAATATATTATACTATGTAAGAGGTATAGCTTGCATGAAACACCTATTCCACCCTATCCTCACACTAAACCTATTGTGAACCTCTGACACTAGCCTTCCTGCCGCAACGGCCCAACACTAGCCATCCTGCCGCAACGGCCCAACACTAACCTTCCTGCCGCAACGGCCCAACACTAACCTTCCTGCCGCAACGGCCCAACACTAACCTTCCTGCCGCAACGGCCCAACACTAACCTTCCTGCCGCAACGGCCCAACACTAACCTTCCTGCCGCAACGGCCCAACACTAACCTTCCTGCCGCAACGGCCCAACACTAACCTTCCTGCCGCAACGGCCCAACATTAACCTTCCTGCCGCAACGGCCCAACACTAACCTTCCTGCCGCAACGGCAGGATGGAGCGAGATATGATGTCCCAGATGTGCTTAATTGGACTTCGGTCTGGGAAGGGGCGGGTCAGTCCATAGCATCATTGCCTTTGTCTCGCAAGAACTACTGACACTACAGCCACATGAGGTCTAGCATTGTCTTACATTAGGAGGAACCCAGGTCCAACAGCACCAGCATATGGTCTCACAAGGGGTCATAGGATCTCATCTCGGTATGGCAGTCAAGCTACCTCTAGCGAGCACATTGTTAGCTGTGCAGCCCCTCAAATAAATTTCACACCACGCCATTACAGGCCCACTGCCAAACCGGTCATGCTGGAGGATGTTGCAGGCTGCAGAACGTTCTCCACGGCGTCTCCAGACTCTGTCACATCTGTCACGTGCTTCGTGTGAACCTGCTTTCAACTGTGAAGAGCACAGGGTGCCAGTGGCGAATTTTCCAATCTTGGTGTTCTCTGACAAATGCCAAACGTCCTGCATGATGTTGGGCTGTAAGCACAACCCCCACCTGTGGATGTTGGGCCCTTATACCAACCTCATGGAGTTTCTGACCGTTTGAGCAGACAAATGCACATTTGCGGCCCCGCTGAAGGTCATTTTGCAGGGATCTGGCAGTGCTCCTTGCACAATGGGCGGAGGTAGTGGTCCTACTGCTGGGTTATTGCCCTCCTCCAGCCGCCTCCACCACTCCTAATGTACTGGTTTGACTCCTGCCAACGCATCCCTGCTCTGGACACTACACTGACAGACACAGCAAACCTCCATGCCACAGCTCGCATTGATGTGCAATCCTGGATGAGTTTAACTACCTGAGCCACTTGTGTGGGTTGTATACTCACTCATGCTACCACTAGAGCAGTGTTTCTCAAACCTGTCCTTGTGACTCCCCAACGGTGCATGTTTTGCAGGCAGCCTCATCTATGCAACAGGTGGAGTAATTAGTGTCTCAGCTACATGGAATCCACCTAGCTGAGACACCAATTACCCTACCTGTGCATAGGTGAGGTTGCCAGCAAAACATGCACCGTTAGAGAATCATGAGGACAGGTTTGAGAAACACTGCACTCGCAGTGTTCAAAAGTGACCAAATCATCAGCCAGAAAGCATAGGAACTAAGAAGTGGTCTGTGGACACCATCTGCAGAACCACTTCTTTATTGGGGACATCTCGCTACTTACCTGCCTATAATGTCCACCCTGTTGTCTATTCCATTTGCACATAGCATGTGAAATTGATTGTCAATTAGTGTTGCTAGCTACGTGGACAATTTCCCAGAAGTGTGACTGACTTAGTTACATTGTGTTTAAGCGTTCCCTTTATTTTTTTGAGCAGTGTATATAGACACTCTACCTTCAATTAAACCTGTAGTAGCTCCAAAGGTATACATTCAAAAGTCAGATTGGCATTAAAATGAGTTGGGCTCTTGTGCATTTCTGGAAGCTGAACATTATCACACTTTCCGGAACATATATCAGGCAAAAGATACGTATTACTACGACATGTAGCTTTCAGTAAGTTCTCTGTATTTTTCATTACACAATCAGTTAAGATGATCCAGGTTTGTCGTAGGTGTGGGCACTTGGCTCTGCAGCCTAATGCTCTTTGGTGGTTTTCATGTACAAAGAGGTACCGACACAAATATGTGTAACATGCTGTGCCATTACTGAACAGGAAGTAAACTGTGGCTTTCAAAGCATCAAAACACCTTCATTGTTAAAGTCTAGGCTGGGGATGTGAGGCGGCACCACAATAGATACTGTAAGTTTAGCAGCCTTTCAAAACAAGAGGAGAGAGGTTATAAAATATAGGATAGAAAAAATGAGCCGCATGGCAAGCAGAGGTTTGGTTGTTGTATTCCCTGATTATTGAGACTGCATGCGTCCACAGAGTTAAATGTGATGATGTGTATTGGCAGAGTTAGCTTGGAACTGGTTTGCTTTTAAATACGTTATTTTCCCAGAGAAAAAAAAATGACTGCTACCATGGAACATTCTGTACTTCTCTTTATAGAGCATTAAGTCAACCCTTTATCAAGTCTGTTCCAAAAATAAAGTCTTCTGAAAGGAACTCCACTCAAACGTGAAGGAGAGAGAGCTGGCTCATATATTCTTGTTTAAATCGTTGTCCCCACTGTGCAGATATAAAAAGGCTCACATCAATCTTCAGTACGACTCCTCTCTGTTGTGGATTCTGTAACAGAGTGGCTAAACCAAACATACCATACAAGCTTTAACCCTTCCCAATCCTGTATCAGTTTAGCATTTGCATTTTCCAGTTCAGGCCCAATGTCAGACAGTCCCACACAGGAAAATATAGCTGCCGCTAGGGCACTTGAGAGTGAACCAGCCCGAAACATGTTGGGGTCTACTGTATTTTCTGGCATAGCAATTCATTGGTTGAGCCCTTGTTCTTTGCATCTGAAGCAAGCTATAAACCCCATTTCCCAGAAAATAAGACCTATCCCAAAAATAAGCCCTTGCATGATTTTTCAGGATTTGAGAATGCTCCAAATATAAGCCATGCTCCAAATAAGCTCTAGTTACAGTTTATAAAAGTAAATTTAAAGCATGTCCTGGCAGCTACAGTATACATGTCAAAATGTTAAAAGAGCCCGAGAGGGGCTCATGAAATAAAATAAAAAATAAATAAAATAAAAAAAAAAACACGAAACTAGGCTACCTATGCAGGGGGCTAAGTGGATCAGGTAGCCACCAAAGCCGCAGCTCCTTAGAAAGCAGCAGTGTGGTGACACAGAGGCATGTCATGAGGCAAAGAACATGCCTCTGAGTCCTATCTGCGCAGGCCCACGCCACACGTGCACAATCGTGTGCCGCCCCGGCCCCCTGCCTGTCCTGCTCCCGTCCAACGGCTGTCCCTGCGGAACATGCACAGTAGCAACAAGCAGGGACACACACGGACTTGGGACGCAGAGACACAGGGGTTTTATTAGGTAGGATTACAGCCTTACACACAAGATTAGAGGAACACAAAGCATTAAACGCAGTGTGATAATTTGAAATCATTACAGTAGAATCACAATTATCTGGCACCTATAGGCATTGGTAAATGCCAGTAGTTTCTGGTATTAAAAATAGGTTTAACTAATAATCCTATACCAAAGTGTACCCAAGGCAAAGTATATAAAAAAAAAGCCTCTGGATCCTGCAGACTCTTCCCACGTCCTCTTGGCCCCCACACTCATTGCACACGTGAACCCCCAAAACATATCTGACAAGAGCTTGTATGTGGCTGCACTCCTTTTCATGTACAAGCACAGCCATAGTGTGCGAGTACAGCCGCGCCTGAGCAGTAAGCCAGAGCTGCTCGTCAACAAGTACCAGCACGGCCACGCTTCTGCATTGAGAGGAGCACAGACAACAATCAAGTTGTTCCTGGGCAGCATCAGTGGTCTCCAGGACGTGGGAAGTCTCTGCAGGATCCTGAGGCTTCCCTCTTAGGCAAAGATCTTTTTTTGTTTAGGTTCATCTCAGGTTTTCTTTAAAAGGACAACTGTAAGGATAAGGAGGCTGCCATATTTATATCCTTTTAAGCAATACCACCTACCTGGCTATCCTACTAATCCTTTGCCTCTAATATTTGTAGCCACAGACCTGTAGTCACTGTGACAAGCATGCAGCAGATCAGGTGTTTCTGAAATTGTCCAATCTGACAAGATTATCTACATGCTATTTTTCTGGTGTGATTCACACACTAATGCAGCCAAATAGAATAACTGGTATTGTTTAACAGGAAATAAATATGGCAGCCTCCATATCCCTCTCATTACAGTTGTCCTTTAATGTTAAAACAGGATTAAAAAAAAAAAGAAATAAAAACAATGTAATGTAACATCTTTATTACAGTAAAATGTGCTGTAAAATAGAGCTTTGTGTACCCTGCAAAATAAACAGATGAGAAAAACAATTGCATCTATCCTCCTCCTCCTAAAATGACTTCTATATCCCACAGTTTTAATTTTATATTTAAATCTAGTTTTTAAGTTTTTACTGTTTCATTGTGTTTGCTCATTGACGCCTTCATTGAAGTATGCTAGAGCTCAAATCTAGGAATTATTGACCCTTTTTATCTCTTTCCTGCTCCAGGAAGCCATTTACTGACAGGAAAGTGGTTTATTACTGTAATTTCTTATCAGTGAGGGTTATGCTATATTCTGACCCAGTCCCGACACGGACAGAAACGGTCACTTGCATACCTGATGTTTAACTCTTTCAGGCAGAGAAAGAAAAAAAAGGAACATAGCCTAATTATTTTTGTGCTTGGCACTGTACATACACATGTATCTCATGTCACCTCGTGTGTCTTAAGCAAATCAGTTTGCAAAATACTCACCAAGTCTAGTGCAGAACCTCCACCTAAGTACTCCATAATGATCCATAGCTTTGTGCCCTACAAAACAAAACAGTTGAGTTAAAGGTTTGGTTAATGGGACAGAGCATTAAACAAACAGTCCTTTCAGTAGCCATTGCACTGTGAATTGGTGGCTGCAACAGCTACAAAACAGTACTAATTGTTAGAAAACTCATTTACTTGTAACCTTATTTCTATAAAGAGTAGTAATTCTATATACAGTAAGTCACTCTGTGTGGATTTGCACCACTCATCACACTGCTTCTGGAGAGACTGTGCTTTTTGAGTGAGGAACTCTGCATTCCAGCTCTGTTGGGCACCCTGAGGCCACCCCCAACTTTGTAGAGACCTGTAACCCATAGACAGAGTTTGAGACCATTTGTGATGACTGATTAACTGGGAAGCTGAAGAGAATACTGAGATAATCCGCCGGGCTAATAGCTATCCCAAGGCACAAGGGGCAGCCCCAACAGTCTAGCATGTGTACAAAGGATTTGTTCCAATGAAAATGGGAAGTAGTGCATTTGGCTGTACCAGTTCAAAGCTACATAGAATTTGCAGTTCTCAGCATCTCCCTGAACCCCTCTACCAAAGATACGACATAGGAGCGTGTGTGTTCAGTTCATGTTTACAATGGATATACAAAGCACATTCAAGACAAATGAGGGCTTCGGCTGCAGAAATTTTTACAAACACAAAGCGTAACTTAAAGAGAATCTGTATTGTTAAAATCGCTCAAAAGTAAACATATCAGTGCGTTAGGGGACATCTATTACCCTCTGTCACAATTTCGCCGCTCCTCGCCGCATTAAAAGTGGTTAAAAACAGTTTTAAAAATTTTGTTTGTAAACAAACAAAATGGCCACCAAAACAGGAAGTAGGTTCATTTACAGTATGTCCACACATAGAAAAATACATCCATACACAAGCAGGCTGTATACACCCTTCCTTTTAAATCTCAAAAGATTTTTTGTGTGTTTTTCCCCCTGTTCTCATGCACTGAAGTTTCAGGCTGCTCTTTTCTTCCTGCAAACAGCTTTGCCCTTGTTTGTAATTCCTCAGTATGTGAAAGCCCAGCCAGCTCAGAGGACGATTTATCCAGCTTATAAAAGATAAGAGAGAAGAGAAGCTGCTCAAATCTAAATAACACACAGGCAGTGTGCAGAGAGGGGCCGGGAAGGGGGAGTTCATAGCAGAACCACAACACTGAAGAACTTGGCAGCCTTCCAGACACAGGCCGACAAGTCTGACAGGGGAAAGATACATTGATTTATTATGCTGGGAATACACGTTTCGTTTTTGCCTTCGTTTAAACCTTCGTTTCGATTGTGCCTTTTGTCCTTTTCGATCCCGAAATAATCGACCGTACGGTTAATATCACCCCCCCACGGTTTCGTTTTTTTTCGATTCTGATGGTTTCGTTTTTCCAATGATCGAAGGCTGCAAAGAAACGAAACGTAGTACAGGGACGGACAGCATAAACGAATATATAATCGATCTGAACAGCCATCAAGCCTACCAATGGCTCAATTAAATGGATAAAGAGATAATATCAAACATGTTCGATCACTAGTCGTTCGTTTTTGGGGTCTATTAATCAAAACTATAATGAGATTATGACTATTTTCACATACGTTTTCAACACTCGATTCGTTTACCGAACGAATCGAAGGCTAAAACGAAGGCTAAAACGAAACGTGTATTCCCAGCATTACAGAGACAGTGATAGTATAAAGTGCTGCAGTAAGCAGATTAGAATAACTTTTGGAACTTGTAGGATGATTAAAAACAGGATGCAATTTTTGTTACAGAGTCTCTTTAACAGATCATATGATAGTCCACATAAAAGGAGGACAGATGCATAAAACAGAATAAGTCATGGTAACATTCAGAGAAGCCTGACGCACGTTTGGCTACCACAAAACAGTCACCTCTTCAGAGGCATGAGTAAAAGCAGATATCTCTGATATATAAAAATCTACAGGATCCCTTCAATAGAATATCAAGAAAATCAAACACATTGGACTGTTTCCAAGGACCACTTCACAAGATCAGTACCACAGCATCTGCATAAAGCCAAATAGATTAGATGTATAAAGGGAGATGCTGGTTTATTAACATCCCAACGTAAACCAGCAGGTGCTCAATGCCCTTGCATGCAGAGAGGAGTGGTGGTGTGGTGGGATGCAGTTTAAAAGCAAGTGGCTGCTTATATAGGTTTACATTGGATTCCTCAAGTCCATTAAAGAGGCACAGCATATGACCTATACAACATATAGTAGACTGTAGTAAAACGCTCAGGACACCCACTTTTACCTTATTCTGGTTTCAGCATCAAGAAACACTTCCTATATCTATATATTGCTGCATATTGGTAAAGCCCTGCCCTCCCAGCGATGTCACAGCTTAGGCTGTTTAGCCATGTTGAATTCTCCCAACCCACCTTTCTAGGAGAGCAGGTATTTTATTCTATTGGCTTGACCCTTAAGGACCAGAGACCGCTGGCACCATAAACCAGGGCTCAATACCATCACGCCACACAGAATCACTGCCACCGCCCATCACCCATGTCCACTCATTCTGCCATCACTATGATGGCAAAGCTCTGTGAGCCAGTCAGAAGCAGATTTCATTGGCTATTGACCCGGTCATCAATGCGAGCCAACGTGACTGGCTCAGTCAGGGATGGGCTTTCGAGTAGTATACTACTCGAATTCAAAATTCAAATGAAGTCGAATGACTTCACGTGTGACCACATGCTTGAAAGAGGAAGTGCTGTAGTGAGTCATGCAACGCGGCTTTCATTAAGCCTACGATGCGTAATGGAACTCAGACGTTCCCGAAGACTTCTGGGTAAGTTAACCTCCCGTTGCCTGTGGTCACACGAAGTCTTTAGACTTCATTTGAATTCCGAATTCGAGTAGTACACTACTCGATAGCCCATCCCGGGTCAGTGATCATGAGGTCAAGAGCCAATTAAATCTGCTCCTGACTGGCTCACAGAGCTCTGCCCATCTCTTCATAGGGGATTCTCAGGACTTTATTTTAAAAAAGCACTTCATGAACGGCGGCTGCTCAATCCAACTGCCACAATAGTGTGCAAACAGGTGGGGGTGGCCAGCATGTTTGTATAGATGCTTTCCAGGGAGTGCTTTTTAAACAAAATAAGTGAAATACTTAGAATCCCCCCCCCCCCCCCATGAAGCAATGGACTAGTCAAAAAACTGTCAGTTCCATCAGATCTATACTAACTACTGCACTTGACAGCAATATAGCAAAAAGGTAATTTACAGCCTATTTTACTCTGGAACAAACACTTTATGTGTTTACATGTATTTTAAAAAATTTACACTTTTTGCGTTAGTGGTTCATTAAGGAAAGGGTGAGGGAATATTTAATAATAAGCAAAACAACTTTTTTTTCTTCTTTTAAGAGGGAATAAAATTACTTATTTTAATATTCATTACATTTTTTTTAGTACAGTTCCTCTTTAAATACATTCTCCCTAAATATACTTTCAGAAAATAAATGTATATGAAAGGTGATTAAAAAAACACAGGTTTGTGATACTAAAAAGGTGGGTCTTGTTTATGAAACTACTGGTGGTAAATGTACTGCCACACAAAGCAACCAAACTGTTTTCTTCCATTTGCCACACTCTAGAAAACCCATATGGAATTTGGTTGGTCGCCAGAGACCACACCTCCAGCAGTTTCTCTCAGGGAGCTGCTGCAGTGAGCCCAGGCTGCCAGCTTGGCCTGGCACACCGAGCTCTAACTGCACAGCGAACACCAGGGATGTCTGGGCCCAATATAAATAAGGAAATATTGGACAGAAAAAAGCCTTACTAATTTTAGCAGTTTCAACAATATTCGTCACAAGCAAGCTTTTGTAGGAACGTGTACTTTTCCAAATTACTGGCCTGTCATTTGCCTGCGGTTTCTGTCCACAGTGACAGCTAATAATTACAACAGTGTAAGCATCAGATTGACATTTTTTTCCAACACAATACTGCAGAGCAGAGATGGATGTTTTCCAGAAGCCAGGTGACTAATACAAGGGAACAGTTTACAGATTTCTGGAAGATATTTCTAAAGGCTACATTTACGCATCTCTCAGTATCGTCTGAATCTTAATGTATTGTGAATCACCTGAACTGATGAAAGCGGAAAACCCCTCGACACCGCTACAATGAACTACAGAGATTCTCCCTTTGTCTGATGAAATAGGATCATCCCCGTATCACAAAATTCTTGGATTAATAAAAAGGATCAGTTTTTCCCACAAGTTCTTCGCCCTTCCTTGCGGCATTGGCATTAGTCTGAATGGAAGCCTGTAAGTGTTTTATAGCACAGTGCACTCCCATCTACAATTTATTACCGAACATAATCCCAGTGGCATGCAGGACTCTGAAGTCGGTATAAAATCCCTCTGAGGGCTCTTTTCCACTATGAAATGCAATCGCGAATGCGATCGCAATCGCGTTTCAATTTCCACCATGCGATTGCGATTGAGCTACTATATTCATTATAGTCCAGCTCAATCGCATACAAAACGCGGCAGGACGACGATTGCGCTTTGACCAAAATCGCATCGCAATCGGATCGCACTAATGGAAAATGCTGTTGCAGTTTCCATTAGTTTAATGTACCTTACGATTTGCGATCAGAAGCAAATCGCAGGCTAGTGGAAAAAGGCCCTGACTCAAACTCCTCAGTTTATGATTTCACTGACTCAGAATCCTCACTCCAGCATGTAGTCTGCATAATAAGATTCACTGGTGCCCCATATCTGCTGGGTTCCAGAAGGTAGCCCTGCCACCTTGCAGAAAAAGGCCTCTACCTTTTCTATATCCAATATAGAAAAGGTCAGGGCCATTTTCTGCAAGGGGGCAGATAAATGCACTGGAACCCAGCTGTTCCAGGGTTCCAGTGAATCTTCTTACACAATGGGGTCGATTCATAAAGCATTAACGCATTTGGTAATGCAGAAAACAGCTGACTTTACCGATCACTTAGCAAAATGTCAATTCTTAAAGGCTGTTACCGCATGAAAAGCTGAACGTACCGAGCAGTGAGGTAAATTACCGACTTGTGCAGTAAATACCTCAACACGTCAGTAATTGTCAAGTCAATAAGCCTACAACAAGCGGCAAAGCCATGGAGGAATACAGTCTGTTATGAAGTGGGAAAAAAAGTGCAGATTCTGTGTGAGGAGACTGTGCTGGGAGCTGTGATTCACAAGCAGAAGTAGTGATAGCTGTGACTGACAGAAGCAGGGAGCCAATAGAAACGGCTCCTGTCTTCTGCAAGTCTGAATGTTGGAATCCGATAGGACCCGCAGCCTTCACATCATGTGTGGACTGGGCACTGCTATTAGGGCCCTTTTCCACTAGCATTCGCTAGCGTTCACGCTAAATGCTAGCGAATGCTGAATCGCAAAGTGCAGGAAACTTCCCGGCGTTTGCGTTCACGTTTTTGCTATGCAACGAACTGCATAGCAAAATCGTGGCGCGACTGCGATTGATTAAAAAACGAATCACGGTAGAGGAAATTACCTACCGCGATTCCCATGTTAATATGCAAACTGTAGCGATTTAACACTAGCGGTTTGCGATTCAGCATCGCAATCGCCGCTAGTGGAAAAGGGCCCTTATTGTGTATATATAAGTTATGACTGTTCTCTGATAAATAGAATAGAACATTGTATCATATTTTCTCTTAAGCCGCATCTACACGCGTAGATGCGGCCGCGATGCTCCTTATCAATCGAGCCACTGATGCGGCTCGATTGATAAGATCCTACAGGACGGATCTCCGCACCGCCGATTCCCTGCTCGATCCCCGCGAGGGGACAATGGCAGGGAATCGTGCGGGAGATAAGTGGCGCCGGCGGGGACGACCGGGGAATCGAATGCGGAGCGGGGACGCGGCGGGCACGCGGAAGAGGCGATCCGGCGGCTAATCGAGCCGCCGGATCGCTACAACCGCTCATAGTGTAGACGGGGCTTTACAGTTTAAATTTTTGGGGAGTCCGAGTCTGTGCATTCCTTGACTCCAGGTACCCAAAAATTACTCAGACTCCACAGCCCTGGTGTAAAAAATACAAGTGCAACAGCTCCAGAAACTAACCATATTTAACAATTATATCTAGAGCTAACAGAATTACTTTTTACTACACAGCATCAGCGTGAACAAGGTTTCCAGACAAAGGGAAGAATCCTTCCCAAGGGCATGAAGGAAAAAATGAATTCTATTACTGGCATACATTTTTAAACCTTTCAAAAAGGTTAGATCAAAGCAGATTTCTCAGAGCTGGAACATGCTTTTCTGCACCAGATTCGATTCTAGCAGTCATAATTTACTGCAGATAAAGTTATCCGACTGATTACTATGGATGAGAGATATTCATTTTTCCTTTTGTCCGACTACGTAGGATTGAAAGCCTTTTACAAATGTCAACTCACTTCAGCAATGTACCTCAGCATTTTTCTTCATCCCATCTAACTTCTACAAGAATCAGGTGAGCCACGTGTAATTTTACAATATTGTACTACTGTCCATCTTAGTTATACATTAAATAGTTCGCGTTCCACCGTTTTTACCCCCTTAAAGTGTAACTGAGATGGCCGATTGCTCCCACGCTTTCCTCTTCTGCCTATCCATTCGCCTGCAACTGGCCCCGGAAAATCCTCATCAAGGTCAGTCGGCGCAGGGCAGCCAGATGAGCTCCCAGGCGCAGAACACTCCCGGCTGCGTAAATGCATGCACGGTTGGGCATGCGCAGTTGGCCCCAGGTCGGAAGACTTTCCGAGGCCAATTGCAGGTGAATGGAGAGGACCGTGGGCTTAACCCCCCCTTAAAGAAAACCTGAACTGAAAATTAAAAGTCAAAATAAGCATAAACAAGTCATACTTACCTTCCATGTAGTCTACTCCTCAGTGTCTTTCTCCTGTCCCGTGTCCTGTTTGTTCGCTGTGATCAAAGTTATTTTCCATCCTCCATTTTGAAAATGGGCATTACCCATAACCACTTTTTGGTCAGCACACAGTTAAACTGTAACATTGCCTACTTGAACCATAGGGAAACATGGACACATCAGTTCTCCTCTCAGCCATAACTGACAGCAACTGATATTTTACTGACAGCAACTGATATATTTCAGATCTGACAAAATATTGTCAGAACTGGAAGGGTTTGTTGTCAGAAGAAAATGGAGCGCTTCTGAGAGGAACTGATGACAAGGTAACCATGTAATGTTCATTTGAAGTTACCTCATGCGTTTATTTTAAATATTTTTACTCAGTACAGTACTTTAACCTCCTTGGCGGTAATCCCGAGCTGAGCTCGGGGTATGCCGCCGGAGGTCGCCGCTCAGGCCCTGCTGGGCCGATTTTGATTCTGTAAAAAGCAGCACACGCAGCCGGCACTTTGCCAGCCGCGTGTGCTGCCCGATCGCCGCCGCTCCGCGGCGATCCGCCGCGTGCAGCGGCGAAAGAGGGTCCCCCCAGCCGCCCGAGCCCAGCGCAGCCGGAACAAACAGTTCCGGCCGGCGCTAGGGGCTGGATCGGGCGGCTCTGACGTCAGGACGTCGACTGACGTCCATGACGTCACTCCGCTCGTCGCCATGGCGACGAGGAAAGCAAAACAAGATAGGCCGCTCATTGCGGCCTATCTTGTTACTTTCGATTGCCGGAGGCGATCGAAAGTACGCTTCCGGAGCGCCCTCTAGTGGGCTTTCATGCAGCCAACTTTCAGTTGGCTGCATGAAATACTTTTTTTTTAATTAAAAAAAAAACCTCCCGCAGCCTCCCTGGCGATTTTAATAGAACGCCAGGGAGGTTAAGGACCAGACCCTTTTTTTCCATTCAGACCACTGCAGCTTTCACAGTTTATTGCTCGCTCATACAACCTACCACCTAAATGAATTTTGGCTCCTTTTCTTGTCACTAATAAAGCTTTCTTTTGGGGCTATTTGATTGCTGCTGCGATTTTTACTTTATTATATTCATCAAAAAAGACATGAATTTTGGCAAAAAAAATGATTTTTTTAATTTTCTGTGCTGACTTTTAAATAAAGTAAAATTTCTGTATACATGCAGCACGAAAAATGTGGACAAACATGTTTTTGAGAATTTTTTTAGATTTTTGGGTAAAAGTTATAGCGTTTACAAACTATGGTGCAAAAAAAGTGAATTTTCCCATTTTGTAGCATCTATGACTTTTCTGACCACCTGTCATGTTTCATGAGGGGCTAGAATTCCAGGATAGTATAAATACCCCCCAAATGACCCCATTTTGGAAAGAAGACATCCCAAAGTATTCACTGAGAGGCATAGTGAGTTCATAGAAGATATTTTTTGTCACAAGTTAGCGGAAAATGACAGTTTGTGACAAGAAAAAAAAAAAGTTTCCATTTCTGCTAAAAAAAAAAAAAAAAAAGGAAATCTGCCACGGACTCACCATGCCCCTCTCTGAATACCTTGAAGTGTCTACTTTCCAAAATGGGGTCATTTGTGGGGTGTGTTTACTGTCCTGGCATTTTGGGGGGTGCTAATTTGTAAGCACCCCTGTAAAGCCTAAAGGTGCTCATTGGACTTTGGGCCCCTTAGCGCAGTTAGGCTGCAAAAAAGTGCCACACGTGGTATTGCCGTACTCAGGAGAAGTAGTATGTGTTTTGGGGTGTATTTTTACACATACCCATGCTGGGTGGGAGAAATCTCTCTGTAAATGACAATTGTTTGATATTTTTTTTTTTTTTACACACACAATTGTCCATTTACAGAGATATTTCTCCCACTCAGCATGGGTATGTGTAAAAATACACCCCAAAACACATTATACTACTTCTCCCGAGTACGGTGATACCACGTGTGGCACTTTTTTGCACCCTAACTGCGCTAAGGGGCCCAAAGTCCAATGAGTACCTTTAGGATTTCACAGGTCATTTTTGTTTCAAGACTACTCCTCACGGTTTAGGGCCCCTAAAATGCCAGGGCAGTATAGGAACCCCACTAATGACCCCATTTTAGAAAGAAGACACCCCAAGGTATTCCGTTAGGAGTATGGCGAGTTCATAGAAGATTTTATTTTTTGACGCAAGTTTGCGTTACCCAAGGTGAAATGAAAGTCCATAGACTTTCATTTTAGCTTTCACATATAAACGCAGCCTTTTTGTGCGTTGCGTTACACTGCACCCAGGTGCAGTTTTTCGGCCGACGCTAGCTTTATGCGTTACAATGTTAGTCAATGTAAAACGCACACTATGCGCGTTTTTAATCCGTTAACGCAGGCAATCAGTCCCAGAATGCAACAGAGGAACAATGTAGAAAGTTGAAAACTAAAAGAAAAAAAAATTACCTGCGTTTTTCTATGCGCTGTAACGCATTGAAAACGGATTAAAAACGCACACTCAAAACGCATTAAAACGCATACAACAAAACGTATGCTTTGAGCGTTCTCCAACCCAAGCTCTGATGTGAAAGAGCCCTTAGGTGTATGGTGAGTTCATAGAAGATTTTATTTTTTGTCACAAGTTAGTGAAAAATGACACTGAAAAAAAAACCAATAAAAATCAATTTCCGCTAACTTGACAAAAAAAAAAAAAAAAATCTATGAACTCGTCATACACCTAACAGAATACCTTGGGGTGTCTTTTCTAAAATGGGGTCACTTGTGGGGTTTCTATACCGCCCTGGCATTTTACGGGCCCAAAACTGAGTAGTTTGTAAACCAAATGTCTCAAAATGACTGTTCAGGGGTATAAGCATCTGCAAATTTTGATGACAGGTGGTCTATGAGGTGGCGAATTTTGTGGAACCGGTCATAAGCAGGGTGGCCTTTTAGATGACAGGTTGTATTGGGCCTGATCTGATGGATAGGAGTGCTAGGGGGGGGGGGTGACAGGAGGTGATTGATGGGTGTCTCAGGGGGTGGTTAGAGGGGAAAATAGATGCAATCAATGCACTGGGGAGGTAATCGGAAGGGGGTCTGAGGGGGATCTGAGGGTTTGGCCGAGTGATCAGGAGCCCACACGGGGCAAATTAGGGCCTGATCTGATGGGTAGGTGTGCTAGGGGGTGATAAGAGGTGATTGATGGGTGTCTCAAGGTGTGATTAGAGGGGGGAATAGATGCAAGCAATGCACTGGCAAGGTGATCAGGGCTGGGGTCTGAGGGCGTTCTGAGGGTGTGGGCGGGTGATTGGGTGCCCTAGGGGCAGATAGGGGTCTAATCTGATGGGTAGCAGTGACAGGGGGTGATTGATGGGTAATTAGTGGGTGTTTAGGGTAGAGAACAGATGTAAACAATGCATTTGGGAGGTGATCTGACGTCGGATCTGCGGGCGATCTATTGGTGTGGGTGATCAGATTGCCCGCAAGGGACTGATTGATGGGTGGCAGTGACAGGGGGTGATTGATGGGTGATTGAGAGGTGATCAGTGGGTTATTACAGGGAAGAACAGATGTAAATAATGCACTCGCGAATTGATAAAGGGGGGGGTCTGAGGGCAATCTGAGCGTGTAGGCGGGTGATTGGGTGCCCGCAAAGGGGCAGATTAGGGTCTGATCTGATGGATAACAGTGACAGGTAGTAATTAGAGATGTAGCGAACGGTTCCCGAACCGTTCGCTGGCGAACATCTCTGAATGCATGGGGCTTTTACTACTTCCGGGTCGCTCTGACCCGGAGTAGTACGCCTGCGCTGCCCGGCGAAGCGCGTCCTAGATCGCGCTCCTGTTGCCGGGCACTCTCTGCGCATGTGCGTGACGTCATGAACGACATCACGCACATGCGCAGAGAGTGCCCGGCAACAGGAGCGCGATCTAGGACGCGCTTCGCCGGGCAGCGCAGGCGTACTACTCCGGGTCAGCGCAACCCGGAAGTAGTAAAAGCCCCAGAGATGTTCGCCGAGCGAACAGTTCGCAACATCTCTAGTAGTGATAGGGGGTGATTGATGGGTGATTGATGGGTAATTAGTGGGTGTTTAGGGTATAGATCGAGATAGATAGATAGATAGATATAGGTTATATAGGCTATGGGTAAATTTCTCCCAAAACTACTTATATAGTCATTTTATGGAGAAAAATTAGGCGTAATTGCAGAAAATACCTATTTTTTTCATTTTACACTCTTCCTCATTTTCACGACACGTCCCTCATGTCCCAAAATGAATTATTTGGCCCTTCCCGGTTCAAATTCTATCCCATATGCCATATTTTATTACTAGCTGAGCACGTGGCAGACAGTTATCCCCAGCCTGCACGTATGTGGCAATTGGATGAGTTCGCTAGGGCGACAGTTCAGGGGCTATAGTACTGTACAGATGCATCGCTAGGCAATGGCAGAGCAATACATCTGTAGAGCATTGGTAGTCCAAACTTTCTCCCAAACGTTTGCATCTGATCGCTACAGGCAGCAGTAATTAAAAGTTTACAAACTGATATAGGTATTGCAGGGGTTAATAGGCTAGGTTGGGGTCAAAAATTAACTGGGGATTAACCCTTTCGGGGCCAGCCATTTAACACCCCCCCCCCTTAAGGACCAGGCATTTTGCTGAAAGGGGGGCATTTGTGGGGTTAGGGCAGCCGGATCCCTCCAGGGCCTTGCTGGGCATAGTGTCCCGTGTGGCCAGGTGCCCCCCCTTTAGTCAGCAGCCATCACTCACCTTTCAGGCTCCAGCGATGAGCCGCAGCGGACCCCTCTGCTCCGTCCGGCATCTCTGCTCCTACTGCCGCTCAGTTCCGGGTCGCGGCTTGATGACGTCAGAAGGAGCAGAGATGCCGGCAAGAGCGGTGGGGAGCGCCGATCGTCGTGAGAACAGAAGGGAGGTGAGTGAATCCTCTTCTTTCCCCTGCAGCTATCAAAATGATCCCTACGATCTGCCGGCGATCATAGTGATCACGTGATCAGCAGCCATACGTGATGGCTGCTGATCACTGAGGGGAGGTATCAGCTGTCATATGACAGCTTAATCTCCCCTCTCCGGTGCGCACGATCGCGTTGGGAAGGTTCGTTAGCGCGGACGTTAAATCAACGTCCAGTCAGGGCGGCAGCACCGCCTGCTGGATTTAGATTCAAACTACGTTGGTCCCCAAAAGGTAAAAAAAAAAAAAAAAAAATATTATTACTACTTATTATAATAACTATTATTGGGACCACGCCACCTAATTTTTATTTTTAACTTTTAAAAAACTTTTTCCCAACTTGTTTGAATCCCTGTTGCCATTAGCAATTAACAATCATTCACAAGTCTCTGCACGGCCGGCGGCAGGTGGCAGTTTTTAATACAGGATGTAGATTCTACATCCTAAAACCTACAGCAAGCAGTTAATGTAAACTAAAGAGAAAAGAATATGGAGGCTGCCATATTTATTTCCTTCTAAACCATACTAGTTGCTTGTCAGCCCTCTGAACTATTTGGTTGCAGTAGTACCTGAATAACACTAGAAACAAGCATGCACAGACGCAGTATGTTCCCGATGAAGTGGGCGCGTTTGCTCACGTGCCAACCCATCGTGGGTGAGCGATCCTTACAGGCTGCCAGTGGGACCCCGGAGAGTACTGGAGCTGCGTCGAGGAACACGCATGATCCATCGCAGTAAGTGGACTGCACTTCTATGCAGTCCGCGATACCAGGTGGGCGGGTCCGTTCCCCCACATAGCCTATGAGGGATAACATCTGCCCCAGGCTGCAGCCAGACATCACACTAACTGCTGCCACAGGTGAGTGGAAAAGAGCCTGAGAGGCAGCTTCAGATAAGGTTTTACCGCAGGAACGTTCAAAGGGTCATTTCTGCTTTGTTTTATAGTTTAAAAGACCATCTGCAACTGTGACAGAATGATGCAATGTTATTTAAACAAAAAACTATATAATTGAAAATAAAATATGAGACTTTTCTTTGCTGCTAATGTTATTTCTTACCATGTACTACACAATTCATTATATCATAGGGGTTTTTTTTTCGCTTTAGGTTTGCATTCAGCATTTTAAAAACCGCAACGTTATCAGATGGAGGAGAGTTTGAAACGAAGATATGTGCACATGTAATACCTCTGAACATCACACAGGGGACTTTTTAAACCCAAATCTAGACCCCCACTATCACCAGCATGGAAAGAGGGGCCTCAAGTCATAAATAGCACCAGATGGAATCCCTGATGCTTGCATTACTGTAACTTGCACAACTCTAGAGATAAGCAGTTCCATTTGTGCTCGGTGATCGCATCATCTACACAAAGCAGAAGTTTAATCTGCTGAGCAAAAAAAAAAAAAAAAAAATGAAGTGTCACCTTGAGATAGGATCCATAGTACTTTGTCACATAGGGGCTGTCACACTGGCTAAGCACTGTTATTTCTTGCTGTATATCCTCTATTTCATCCTCCGCTTCTTCCAGGTCAATGATTTTTATAGCAACCACGTGCTGAGTCCGGTTATCAATCCCCTTAAAAACTTCTCCAAAGGACCCCTTTCCGATTCGCTCAAGTTTTGTGAACAGCTCTTCTGGATCAGCCCGGTGGTTCTAGAAGGAAAGAAAGAAAATAAAGTAAGCAACTTCCCATTCTCCAGAAGAGCACACAAATGACAGGTAACAGAATTTAACAGAGTTTAAAATGCTAAAGGTGGCCAAACATCTAGTGATTTTGCTGTACAATCAACCATGCGATTATATTAGCAAATTGAGAGAATTAAGTGTGTTCCAGTATGCCCAACTGATGAGTGAAATATATTCGACAATCAATGTATGTATTCAGAGCATGGAGACATCAATCAGATCAATTAGTGAAGGTAAATTGCATAGGATAACAGTTGCAGTGTGTGGGTCAATTCCCCAATAAAGTCGATCGCTTTTTCGATTGAAGTAGAATCGTTGATAGATTGCTACCTTAAAGAGGAGCTCCAGTGAAAATAATGGAATAAAAAAGTGCTTCATTTTTACAATAATTATGTATAAATGATTTAGTCAATGTTTGCCCATTGTAAAATCTTTCCTCTTCCTGATTTACATTCTGACATGTATCACATGGTGACATTTTTACTGCTGGCAGGTGATATCAGTGAAAGGAGTTGCTGCTTGCTTTTTTGGCAGTTGGAAACAGCTGTAAACCGCTGTTTCCCACAATGCAACAAAGCTCACACACAAGAAACCATGGTCCTGACATCACACTGTGGGAGGGGTTTCACCACAATATCAGCCATACAGAGCCCCCTGATCAGTTTGTGAAAAGGAAAATATTTCTCATGGGAAAGGGGGTATCAGCTATTTATTGGTATGAAGTTCTATTCATGGTTACAGTTTCTCTTTAAGTGTACCATTTTAAGACAACTGTAGTTCAAAAACAAAAAACTTCAATTGCATTGCCATCACTGATAAAATTACAGGAAAGGATGACGGACATTACATCGTCCAATAAACATTAAACAGTGATCCCTGCTGGTCTATGGAGCAGCATATGAAAGCAATTGAGAACATTTGAGCCGTAAGCAGATAGCTTTTAAGATCTAAGTTGCAGACATGTCCTCTTCAGCTCCTGCACAGTCAATGGATGGGAGAGTAATTAAGGTACACATGATGAAATTTCCTGTCAGATTGACTGCCAAATCAATTATTTCCAACAAATCCGATATGATTTCCAATTGTGTTTTTTTTCATTAATTTTGTGTAGAAGTGATCAGAAAAACGATCAGTAATCAGATCAGACCTGTTGGAAATTATTGATTATGCCGTCAATCTGACAGCAAATTGTATGGCGTGTACCAGGCAGAAGAGATGACGACAACCGGAGCAAACTATCTTAAAAGGAATCAGAGGTGTGAGAACTAAAATCGAGGCTGCCATATGTATTTCCTTTTAAACAATACCAGTTGCCTGGCATCCTGCTGATCTTTCTGGCCTCAGTAGTGTCTGAATCACACACCTGAAACAAGCATACAGCTAATCTTGCAGATTTGTCAGACGTCTGATCTGCATGCTTGTTCAGGGTCTATGGCTTAAAGTATTAGAGGCAGAGGATCAGCAGGGCAGCCATGCAATGTGCATTATTTAAAATGAAACAAACATGTCAGCCTCCATAATATCCCTCTCCACTTCAGTTCCCTTTAAGATGTGCAGACACCCGCACCATTCATGTCACCACTCAGGAATAAGCTCGATCCTGGAGGCGGCAAGCTGAAAGGGAGAAGAGGGACAACAGAAGGGCCCTGGTTGAAGCCGCCTCTGGTGGATGGCATAAGGAGGGGGCATGATGCTATCTGGGTCACTGGTAAAGATCCAGCATGCTTGCTCCATTGTGAGAGGTGTATGGAGGCTGGCATATTTAAGCAATACCAGTTGCCTGGCTATCCTGCTGATCTTCTGCCTCTAATACTTTTAGGCATAGACTTTCAGACATTTCTGACATTGTCAAATCTGACCAGATTAGCTGCATGCTTGGTTCTGGTGTGATTCAGACACTAATGCAGGCAAATAGATAAGCAGGGCTGCCAGGCAACTGGAATTGTTTAAACAGAAATAAATATGGCAGCTTCCATATTCTTCGCACTTCCGTTGTCCTTTAAAGCAAGCAAGGGGACACTTACACCTACAGGGAATTATTAGCCACAGTCTAGTACCATCCAGTGTGGGTACAAGACTTTAGTTACCATTCAGAGATTATAAACTCCTCCCCTGACCCCCCCCAAATAAGTTTTGATTTACATAATTGCATTTAGGGGCACGTACACAGTCTAAAAGAGGTATGTTCTCATCTGGCTAAAGTTATGCAACTTTTTGACCCTCCTGAACCAAGTAGAGGTTGCATTAAAAGTGAAACGTGTCATCATACAATCAAACCAGGGCTGTAGAGTCGGAGTTAGAGTCGAGGAGCCGGAGCAATTATGGGTACATGGAGACAGAGTTGGAGTCGGTGGTTTCATGAACTGAGGAGTCGGATGATTTTTGTACCAAATCCACATCCCTGTTAAGTATTAGACTAAGGAGATTGACCATTTTGGGTACCTGGAGTCGGTGGTTTCATAAACTGAGAAGTCGGAGTTTGAGTCAGATTATTTTTGTACCAGACTCTACAGTCCCGAATAAAACAGTATTTTTCAGACAATAAAACACTCTGGATCATAAGATGCACCTAGGTTTAGTGGACAAAAATTCAGGGGAAAAAAAATGCTAAACCTGGTGCATCCATGGTGCAGGAGCATCTTGTGGATCTTCTCCCCTCAATCAAGTCGTCCCCCTTGTGCCTACCCTTGTGTCCTATGTCTTCCTTGTGTCCCTCTGAGCCCCCCCATATGTCCCTCCGCATCTCCCTTGCGTCCCTCTGTCTGCTGCTTGTACTCACGCATCGCCCAGCATCACGTAGATAGCACATTCTTCCCTGCACATGACCGCATAGCGAGTCACGTGCATGCCGGGGCACTATGTAGTTTCCGCTCTGCATCCTGGGCATGATCGGACACAGCAGGGCTTCTTGAGGCAGCGCAACAATTCCTTGCACGCCACCTCACAGCAGTTCATGTGCATGATGCAGCACCACCCGAATTGGCCACAGGCCATGCACAGATTGGCCACAGAAAGTTGCCAGGAGCAGGTGAGATTACACTGCACCAGGCCGGGGGAGCACAGTACAGGGAGTCCCCAGCATGACGGGTCGGTGCACGGTCGTATCGGCGGATATTCAGAAGTTGGGGACTCCCTGTATTTGGACCATAAGACTAACTTTTTTTTCCAGACTTTTGGGGGAGAAAAAGTGCATCTTAAGGCCCATACAAGTCGTATTTTTCTGAACGACGGGTCGTTTGCACGTCCCGTCGTTCAGACGCCATCTCGGGCGTCTGTACAGTCCGTCGTTTGGGTGATAAGACTGATTTTGAGACCAGTCTTATCACCCGAACGACGGACTGTACACATGCCCGATGTGGCGTGCGGACGACGGGACGTTCAAACGACCCGTCGTTCGGAAAAATCCGACGTGTATGGGCCTTTACGGTTCAAGAAATATGGTAACTCATGCCTACCTGACAACACAGTGTTGTCTAATTAGTCCTGGCCGCTCCTATTTCTTAGATAAGACCTTATGAGTGTTGCAGCAGAGAATTAATCTGCTCTCAATGCAAGTCCAGAGCCTACTAATATAGACAGAATAGATTTTCCTAGCTATTGTGCTGGTCTAGTGCTTCTAATACCTAGTCCCTGATCCAGAACAAGGTTGTACATCTGCTCGAATTCCATTGGTCCATATTAGTTGCAGGTGCAGTAAACTGCTGAAGCCTGAAATGAGCATTACAGTCAAGCAACTGGCAGAATAAAGATAGCTGCCTACATATTCCTCTTAGTACTTAACTGCTTTAAAAAAAAGGTTACGGATGCCAAGTGGTAACTTATCTATATAAAACCGCTAATGTGGTGTAGAGAGGTTTTTACATAGACTTCCTCCCCAGTAACTGAAAAACTTTCAGACGGCTTCTGCATTTTATTTTTTAGGTGGTTACTAAAAAGTTATTTTCATTTCCCTGCTTCTCACATGATCAGCTGGTGAGCTTTCAGCAAAGGTGAATATGTGAACACTGGGCTTGTTCATGTCTGCACTCCAGGCCAGAAGAGAGGGATCCAGCACTGGATCGGTGGGCTGGAGAAGGAACCACAAAGATTCTGGCCTATCCAGAGGTAGTGGTGGTCATGTCTAGGACAACTCATGGAGAAGCTTGCAATATTTTTGAGCATCTTATAGATGTGCAAAGCTGATTTGCAGTGATCACATCCTGCTTTAGCCCATGATCATGACTAGTAAATCAGAGACTTGCATATCTTATCACCTGACCAAACTGATCACATGCTTCTCTATGAGGTGCCTAAGGGCCCATTTCCACTAGCCAACGCGCGGCGGTACTTCCTGGTCTCCGGGTACGCAGACGAATCCCAGAAGCCGTGCATGGCACGGCTATGGGATTCGCTGCTGCCCGCACGAAAAAAGGCTGCAATGTAGGCAGAATCGCTAAGGCAAGCGATCCGGACGGCGGCACCATTATCCCCTATGGCAGAGTTTCTCTGCGTGATTTTCTTGTGGGGGAAACTCTGCGGATTCGGCCCGATTTTACGCAGCAGTGGAAACGGGCCCTTGAACATGATTATAATTTGTGGCAAAAATCCCCCAAGATATAGATTTAGGTGCGATAAGCAGTGATAAAGTTATGGCCAAAATGAATGGGTGGAGCGCTAACAGGTGAAAATGGCTCTTGGCGTTAAAGCAGACCGGAATTTGGAACTTCCTCTCTCCTTTGAAAGATAAGCAACAGCACAACATTTAAAGAAACATTTCTTTGTTACAGCTGATACAAATAACTGCAATAAATCTGCAGTGTCTCTACTTCCTCCTGAAAGAACGAAAACCTAGAGAAATGCACCCTGTATGTATTTAGAGAGTTTAGCCTGTCTAAAGGCGCGTACACACGCCATGCTTCCACAAAGGACGAGTCCGCCAGACCCTCCCGCTGGGCGGGCGTTCTGCTGACAGTAGCATGTGTGTACACATGTCGGCAGACTGATAAGGTAGTTTCTGAATGATCAGGATCGTTCAGAAACAGCCTCAGTAGTCTGTCGACAGCACGCACACACGTGCTTTCAGAACGTCCGCCCAGCGGGAGGGTCTGGCGGACCAGTCATTTGCGTAAGCATGGCGTGTGTACGCGCCTTTAGACAGGCTAAACTCTCCAAATACATACAGGGTGCATTTCTCTAGGTTTTCCTTCTGTCCTGTGCAAGAGCTCAGGTCCACTTTAACTGTAAAATGGCCTGTGGAATGAAGAGGTTAAGCTAGATAACTGCGGAACTATAAAAACCGGCAGCAGAGTGGCTGTGTTGAGGTAAACAATCAGAAGATGGATGTTACTTTACACAGATTAGGATATTAAAAAGTAAAACGTGAACGGCTGCTTTGGGCGACACAGCCATTTGCCTTTTCTCTAGAGTCCCCAAATGAGTTTGAGGAAACTTATTAAATATGAATGAGTCTTCTATACAGAATATTAGCCAGGTAATTCCCAGATTACTGTGCAAAATAAAAATGTGAGTGTTTTCAATTGTATAAAAAATAGCCTTTAAAACTCTGATGGAGTTTTCCAACTATTAAAGCAATTACTTCTGTCTTACTTATTGCGATAAAAAGGTTTTCCACATGTCACCAGACAAATCCCATAATCCTTAGCAACTCATTATCTAAGTGACTGAACATGAGAAGCACTGAAAAACAGATCTTTTTTCACATTATCAAATGCAAGAGGAGAAAAAAAAAAAAAGAAGAGGAGAGAAAGTATGGTCAAGTGCCAGGAGACTGGTGAATTAGTGCCATGGAGATCACTACAAAAGCACAGCATACACAGTTTCTGCCCCCGCTGCTGACCACAAAGACAAAATCGTTTTAAACTAGTAACGCTAGCGCCGGTCAAGAGAGGTCAAAAGTAAAAAAAGTCTACGAAATGAAAGCACACTCAGAAGGTAATCACTGCCTTTACAAGACTTTTATATGGCATGAACAAGGTTTACAGGCTTGAAGGAAAGAACGCAAATTTATACTATATTAATATAAGCTTCACTGCAAATGGAAATAAGCTTTTACCAGGCTCATCTTCCACCTAAGTTTACCTTTTACAGCCCAGTCCCACTGTTAATATTATTGATTTATAAAGCGCCAAGCTACTCCATGGCGATGATTTGAGTTGTATTTTTAAGCAGAGTTAACGCATAGCAACAAACTAACTATAGCTTTAAATGTCCATTCACACGCAGGTTTTAAAGCACAGCATCGTTTTAACACCTTGCTGTATGCTTCTTGCAGAGCATCGCACACATTGTAATGAAAGGAACTACATGTATAGAATGATGTCCGTTACACAATGCACAGTGTGAATGAGCCCTTAAAAAGGGACCCAAGCACCTCAATAGGAACAATGTTACGAGCATCTCTTATGGGCAGGTTCATTTTATATGAGTGAGGAGGAGTGGGGGTTGGAGTGAGTTGCATTACTTACCTACAATAGGCGGGATCCTACAGCTTCTCCAGGGAGAGACCACAGCTGCAGCATTTTGAAACTCCCGCCAGTGCCTCACACCTCTGACTATTGCAATGCATGCTGGGAGATGTAGTCTTTCTATGCGAGTACATCTCCTGGCCTAGAGGATGTTGGGGGTGCGAGCGCTCATTCACATGGGGGTGCGAGCGCTCATTCACATGGGGGTGCGAGCGCTCATTCACATGGGGGTTGTGTATGTGTGTTGTGTATGTGTGCGCTCAGTGTGTGTGCGCGTATTAATGTGCGCGCACGTGTGCATTTTCAAAAAATATCTGCTGTTTTCTGAGAATTCATCCACCTATGTAGACCAAGTAGGAAAGGCTGTTCTCGTTCCCATCTCCCTTGTCTCCTGCACTGCTGCTGAACTTTCTAACTAGCAGCTTAGGCCCCCAGCACTCAAGGAGGCCCTTCTGTGCACACCTATGTGTGTCCATTAACTGCTCAACTCCTACAGTACATTTAAATAGTTTTTATATTGATATGAATTTCTGTAACCTGAGAGCAACTCTCTCCAACCTAAACAGAGTGTTCTAAACTGATAGGGAGTTAGAACGCCTCAAATTCAGTAGATCACAGGGAAAGAAAGTGATGGGCAATCAACCAAATGGGGACACCAGTAAAATCCTGGAAGAATGCTGTTCCTAACTCCTTTACACAGTACCCAATGCTATTTTTAATAGTTTCCCCGGAGGTGGGCTTTAATACTAATGAAAAAAAGCAGAGAATGGCTGGTGAACTCATAACAGAACAAACTATCTTTTATCAGTTCAGTTTCAGTCACACTGGGCCTTGTTTATCAAAAAAGGCTTTAATAACCTGTTTCTGAAAAGCCCCACAGCAACCAATCATATTCAGACCTGGAGAACAAAATAACAGTTCAAGAAGTAAAGTCTGAATCTAATTGGTTGCTGTGGGGCAATACAGTCTGATAAAGGAGTACAAATGTGCAGACCGCTGCTAGGAGCTTTTTCAAACTAGCTTGCTGAGGTCCGGACAGTCTTAACCCTTTCCACTCGTATGTCCCGCATAGCGGGACATCGCAAATTCCGCTTTGCACTTGTATGTCCCACTATGCGGGACATCCCTGCAGCAGCGGTTTGCAGCACATCAGGAAAGCCGCAAACTGCCGATCACCACACTGTCAGTGCCCCCCAGCCCCATACCGGAAATCCGCGATCCCGGCCGGCAGGAAGTGACATTTATATTTAAATGCCACTTCTGTTTTTCTTTTTTAAATAAAAAATGGTTGTTGATTTGAATCAGCAGGTTCCTTTGAGCAGATTCCTTGCAGATTACAGGGAGTGCAGAATTATTAGGCAAATGAGTATTTTGACCAAATCGTCCTCTTTATGCATGTTGTCTTACTCCAAGCTGTATAGGCTCGAAAGCCTACTACCAATTAAGCATATTAGGTGATGTGTATCTCTGTAATAAGGGGTGTGGTCTAATGACATCAACACCCTATATCAGGTGTGCATAATTAGGCAACTTCCTTTCCTTTGGGAAAAAAGGTCAAAAGATGGACTTGACAGGCTCAGAAAAGTCAAAATAGTGAGATATCTTGCAGAGGGATGCAGCACTCTTAAAATTGCAAAGCTTCTGAAGCGTGATCGTTAAACAATCAAGCGTTTCATTCAAAATAGTCAACAGGGTTGCAAGAAGCGTGTGGAAAAACCAAGGTGCAAAATAACTGCCCATGAACTGAGAAAAGTCAAGCGTGCAGCTGCCAAGATGCCACTTGCCACCAGTTTGGCCATATTTCAGAGCTGCAACATCACTGGAGTGCCCAAAAGCACAAGGTGTGCAATACTAAAAAACTACTTTCAAAATTATTCAGCTTTGATATTGAGTTTTTTGGGTTCATTGAGAACATGGTTGTTCAATAATAAAATTATTCCTCAAAAATACAACTTGCCTAATAATTCTGCACTCCCTGTACTTTCTTTGCAGAATTTTTGCAGATTGCTTGCAAAGTTGCATGGGGAATCAATGGAATCCTATGGAAGGGACTGGGGGAGAGTGTAAATAGTAGCCAGTATTTTATTGCTAATCTGCCCAATCGAAATACCGCCTATTGCATTGTGTAGGGACAGTAAAACCCCAGGATTACACCCAGGAAACTGTTTTTCAATTTACCATACTTTGGCTTTCTCCTCTGCTAGCAGCCAATAGAAGATGCCAAACTGTCCAAATAAGGAAACAAATTAAACAATATAATGTGTTCTTTAAAATAAGATATAACATGTTACGGTGTTACGTTCCATGTTAAAATGAGAGAGAAAGAGGGAGAGCGCATTTAAAAAAAAAAAAAAAAAAAAAAAAAAAAAAAAAAAAAAAAAAAAAAAATCAGCAGAAACGACTTCCTTTAGGAAAGAACTGAGTGGAAAGGGTTAAAACAGGCGATTGTTTCTCCTGGTTCAGCTCATCCTTTCATGGGTAATATTCAAAATACTATAATTGCATTAGCATTAAATGAGAGAACGTGCAAACCCCACATTTAGCAAGCCACTGAGGTTGATCTTTAAAACACTGAGTGCATTTGTCTTTTCTCTAATCCCTGCAGGTCGTAGCAATTCATTCACCTTCAGTCGCCCCCCTACCTCCCCCACCCCCTTTCTAGAACCGAACATACTAATCAGCTATAGCCAAGCAGTGTGTCTGTACATCACTTGTTCCCAAAACTATAGCCACAACAGATATTGAGGATCAGTTTTGTGATCCACATTTCCATACCATATTGCAAAGCCAGGCATGTCAACATCATCTCTCCAGCTTTCATGATCTACTACTCATGGAATCTACAGATCACAATGCTTACTCACTGTTCACTACACATGCGAGTGAAACAGGAAGTGTCAAAGCTGAAACAGGAAGTAGTGGTTTTACCTGCCTGGCTATGTAGTGTGGCAATCAACACTGGCTGAGCAGAATTACAAATATCAAATAGTGATGAAATGGAGAGAAGCAATTTTCATACAGCCATATTTTGGACTGGTCAGGATATGCCTGCTATAAACCATATTGCACAGCATTATTCACTAAACCAAGGTTTCTCAAACCGGTCCTCGTGACTCATCAACGATACATGTTTTTCAGGAAATCTCACCTATGCACAGGTGGGTTAATCATTGTCTCAGGGGGACATTTATCAAGAGTGTCTGAGACAAAATATTAAAAGGTTTTTAGAAATCCATGCAGAATGGTCTCAGACATCCTAAGAAATCACTGAATAGTGCAGATTCCTTCTTAGACTCCCAGCACACTGCATGCGTTTCCGATTTCAGATTTTACTGCATGCTGCATTTTCTCTCAGTTTTTCTGTTGATAGCATTCAGGGAAAATCTGAATCGCAAACCGGAATCGCAAATCGGATTTGCAGGGAGCCTTAAACTGTTAGGAATAGGAGTAGATAGGAAGGTCTCTCAGGCAGTGCAATGTGTGAGGGAAATTGCTGCTGAGGTAACCAATACATCTGCTGTGTTGATACCAGCAGGTTCTGTGAGGAATTGAGGGGGGAGGAGCACTTCACAAATCATGCCTAGCCTGCACTATCTATAGAACTGCTTTTAAGCACTAAAGGTAGCCATAAACTGGTCGATTTGCCGTCAGATCCGACCAACAGATCCCTCTCTGATCGAATGTGATCAGAGAGGGATCGTATGGTTACCTTTACTGCAAACAGATTGTGAACCGATTTCAGCCTGAAACCGTTCACAATCTGTTGTGGTGGTGGTGGTGCTGCCGCCACTCCCCCCGCCCGCATACATTACCTGCTTCTCTGGCGCGACTCCAGTCCCCAGGTCTCCGCTGTCTTCTCCGCTCTGGTCTCCAGGTCCAGCATGCTTTACTTCTTCCTGCCCGGCAGGAAGTTTAAACAGTAGAGCGCCCTCTACTGTTTAAACTTCCTGCCGGGGAGGAGGAACTGAAGCATGCCGGAGACCAGAGCGGAGAAGAAGCAGCGGTGACAGCGGGGGCAGTCGCGCCGGCGGAGCAGGTAATGTATGCGGGCTCTATCGCGTCGGTCGTCTGGCACTCGAACGCCGCTAGCGACGCGCTCCCTACCCGCAGCGATCGACGGTAATTTTCCGCATGGGGATCGGACGAAATGGATCGAAATTCGGCGTTTAGCGCGAATGATTGGCAGCAGATTCGATCCCAGTGATCGAATCTGCGGCAAATCGGGCCAGTGTATGGCCAGCTTTAATCTGCAGCAGTTCAGGGGTGGATTTTGACTTTTAACTGTACTGCAGCTCTAGAAATCCATGCTAAACTTCCGCTGTTATGTAGGATTTTAGAATTTTCTTATGCAGAACAGTTCCTCTGCTGGTAAGAACAGTTTAAAGTGAACCTAAAGTCAAGAAAAAAAAAAATGAGATTAACTCACCTGGGGCTTCCCTCAGCCCCCTGCAGCCGATCGGTGCCCTCGCAGCCCCGCTCCGATGGTCCAGGACCTGCCGGTGAACACTTCCAGTTTGTCCGTCACCGGCCGACAGGCATGGGAATGCGAGTGATTGTTCGCGTTCCCAGCCTGTATATCGTCCCCTATGCTGCTATTGCAGCCTGAAACCGATCACAATCTGTGGAGCTGCCCCCCTGCATACATTACCTGTTCCGGCTGGCGCGAGCTCCCGCTGTCTTCTCCGCTCTGGCTACTGAACTTCCTGTCCAGGGGAAGTTTAAACAGTAGAAGGCGCTCTACTGTTTAATCTTCCTGCCGGGACAGGAAGTTCTGTGTAGCTCTGGAGCCCAAAGCGGAGAAGAAGACCAGGGGACTTGCGCCGGCTGGAGCAGGTAATGTATTACCGCTGTATTGCGTCAGTCGTCGGGCATTCGAACGCCGCTAACGACGCACTTCCGACCCACCAACGACCGAGAAAAAGCTTCCGCCCGGATGGGTCGACGGGAGCGATTGATTTCGGAAGGAAATTGATCGCTCTGTCAGCGGTGTGCACGGCGATTTCACAGCCACTTCGATCACTGATCGAAACGGCTGTATATCGGCGGGAAAATAGTTAGGGGTTATGGGCCCCTTAATACTTTTAGCCACAGCCCCTCAACAAGCATGCAGATCAGGTGCGTGCTTGTTTCTGGTGTGGGATTCAGCCACTACTGCAGCCAAAGATCAGCAGGGCTGCCAGGCAACTGGTATTGCTTAAAAGGAACATCCATATACTTCTCAGTTAAGGTTCCCTTTAAGGCAGTGTTCCCTAACCCTGTCCTCAAGGCCCACCAAACTGTGCATGTTTTGTGAAATTCCACAGAGGTAATCAGCTCTGCTGAGACACTAATTACCCCCTGTCCGGCCTTCCCTCCTGTCAGGCCTTCCTCAAAACCGCATCGCCTCCCTACAGTGCATCATGAACGCAGCAGCCAGACTAATCTACTCCTGACACCGTCTCCATGACTCCCCTATGCAAATCCCTTCACTGGCTTCAAATTCGCTTCAGAATCAGCTTCAAGATCCTTTGTTTGGCATACAAATCTATACACAAGTCCTGCCCAACCTACATCTCTGACCTGGTCAGCAGATATACACCTGGCCGCCCACTTCGCTCATCCAACAACCTCCTCCTAACCACCCCACGCATCTCGCACTCCCATGCACGACAACAGGATTTCACTAGAGCTGCTCCCATCTTGTGGAATTCTCTCACTGCCCATCAGGCTGGTTCCCACCTTCAAAAAAGCACTCAAAACTCACTTCAAGGAGGCCTACCTCAACTCAGCACTGCCCTAACCCTCTCTGCCAAGAACTTCTTGATATACCCCCTTCTGCACACGAAGACAGAAGCCGATTGGCTACTACATAAGAAATAATGGGTGTATTGATTGCCTACCACTAGCAGTTAGGTGCTGAGGTTAGTTTTAGGCACTCCAAGTGAAAATTGGTGCCAGGTAAAATTGGTGCCATCGTGACACTTTCTGGTCACCTCCACCAGCCCGCAAGGGAAGTTTGCTTTGCACCACTGCACGAACTGGGCACAGGGCTTTGGCCGCTAGTGTGTAAAAAAAAAAAAAAAAAAAAAAAAAAAAAAGAAAGAAAAAAAGTAATTTACATTACCAATGTTTATGTAATGTAAATGACTTTTTACACTAGCGGCTGGTGGAGGTGAGCAGAAAGTGTCACATTGTCAAAACTTCTGTGAACTCTGTAGAAAGGAATGTCCAAGAGGAAGCGGCTCACTTCTATAGTGTTTTTCAGGTAGTGAAGTTTAAAAACAGTTTATATGTCTAAATGAGGGTTGATTTATAGCTCAACTTTGTTAATATGTAATCCATGATTTCACCTTTTTAATTACCATATTTAAATGCAACATAGGTTTGTCATATTTACTAGGACTGAAATATGCGCTTATTGCAAATGCTGTCTTTACTAGGAGTGTAAAGTGAAGGTCATATTGGATGCTTTTTATTTACCTTGCGCTTACACTGAGCATTATCAACTCTCAACAGAACCCTTGGCTCTGTCACACCCTCTATCACTGACAGCAGAGTCTGGGCTGGAATGGAAAGCCACTGCCTATGTAGTAGTTGAAAACGTTTGGCAAGAGTTTTAGATAGCACAGGCAGAGCTACAGGCAGCTACAGCAATGCAGTCACCCTAAGGGCCTGTTCAGACTGTCAGCGTATGAAGAACGCATATAAAATCAAAGAAATGCAAGTTGAAAAATGCATGCGTTTTTCTTGCGTTCAAATGAGTTTTCTATTGCGTTTTGCGCACACACACATACACGTGACCCAGGGGAAAAAAATGAATAATGGGAACCGCAGAGGAAACCGTATGCTAAAAACAATAGTACGCATTTTTGATACGCATCCATAGACTTTCATTGCGTCCGTTTCTATGCAGGACGCACAGAACTGCATGCAGCAATGCGGATAAGAAACGTATGAGTCTCATACGCATACATGTGAACTAGCCCATTCAAAAGCATTAGGAGCCGTTTCTATGTGTTTTTTGGTACCAGTACGCGTTCGCAGAAAACGGCTAGGAACGTGCATAGTCTGAACAGGCCCTAAAGGTGCGTACGCACGACAGCAGCCAACGACGGGTCCGTCGGCACCTCCTGTTTTCAGCAGACTAGTGCGTGTGTACGCACTGTCGGCGGACTGATAAGGCTGTTCCTGAAGGATCCGCCGGGCGTATCGTTCAGGAACAGCCTTATCAGTCCGCCGACAGTGCGTACACACGCACTACAGTCTGCTGAAAACCCGCCCAGCGGGAGGTGCCGACGGACCCGACTTTGGCTGTTGTCGTGCGTACGCACCTTTAGGGTTCATGCACACCTACCAACTATCTGCCAAATACAGGCAACTACAGCAATGCTGTCACCCTGAGGGCTCGTTCACACTTGAGCGGGATTGCGCAATTCCCGCTCAGTGCAAAACGCAAGAAGTATGTAAAAATCGCTAGCCCATGTAAGCCTATGGCAGTGTTCTCACTGCCGCGTTTACTGTTAGTGTTAACATGGAGGGTTTTGCCGGCAATTCGCGATCAGCATGCATAGCACCGCTAATCGCGATCACTCCCAAAACACTGCAGTGTCCAGTGATTTTTCCGTGTTAAATCTGTCAAAACCAGCAGAGCCGTCAAAACCAGTCTTATTAGCTGAACAACCAATTGTACACACGGCCGATTTGACGTCCAAACGACCGGTCGTTTGGAAAAATCCGATGTGTGTACGAGCCTTGATGCTGGGTGCACACTACATTTCAAGCGATTTTGCGACCCAATCGGTTTTTCGGCACGATTCCACAGTCAATTTTGCGCTCGATTCCCTTATCTTCATTCGCTTTTATCTTTTTCCATTCACCACTATGAGAAATCGAGTGCAGAAACGATTGGGAGCAATAGCGGACATGACGGATTTTATCTGATCCATCTATCGCAGGGAAAATCATACTGTGTGTTCCCAGCATTAAGCCCAATACAACTTTTGTTGTGAAACAAGTTGAAACAACAAAAAAAAAAAGTATTTTGCTATTGTTCAGACAGCTGATTAGACTGATAACTAGTCAATCCACCTGTTGGATTGACTTACCAGCTTTTTGAACAATAGCAAAAAAGACTAAATTGTTTCAACTTGTTTCGCAACAAAAGCTGTTTGACAATTGTGCTGCATAAAAGACCGCTGTTGAGGGTGTGAATGGGGCTTTATGCTGGACACGTTACTTTTTGTGCGATTTTGCGACTCGATCGATTTTGGCACGATTCCGCACTCGATTCTCTTATCTTTCGTTTCTTATCTTCTTCCATTCACCTCTATGGGAAAATCTAGCACAGAAACGATTGGGAATAATATCGAACATGACAGATTTTATCTATCTGATCAATCTATCACACGGAAAATTGTACCGGGTTTTCCCAGCATAACAGACAAGTTTGGCAGATAGTTGGTAGGTGTGTATGAACCTTAAAACTCTGGAGACTTTGCTGCATTTCATGCATTGGTCATTGAAGACTGGAACCAGACACACCTGTGCAGTATGAACGCAGCAAAAGCAGTCCATTTCATCAGCAGTTTATAGCAATCATTTCTTAAAGGGGAACTGAAGTAAGAGGTATACGAAGGCTGCCATATTTATTTCCTTTCAATCAATACCAGTTGCCTGGCAGCTCTGCAGGTCTATTTTTCTGCAGTAGTATCTGAAGAACACCAGAAACAAGCATGCAGCTAGTCTTGTCAGATCTCACTTTAAAGTCTGAAACACCTGATCTGTTGCATGCTTGTTCAGGGGCTATGGCTAATAGTATTAGAGGCAGAGGATCAGCAGGGCTGCCAGGCAACTGGTATTGCTTAAAAGGAAATAAACATGGCAGCCTCCATATACCTCTCTCTTCAGTTCCCCTTTAAAGAGACACTAACGAGAAAAACTTCCCCTGGGGGGGTACTCACCTCGGGAGGGGGAAGCCTCCAGGTCCTAATGAGGCTTCCCCCGTCCTATGTCCCACGGGGGTCTTGCTGCATCCCTTCAAAGCCGGCGCGACAAATCCGACAGCCTGTTCAATATTCACCTTTCCAGGCTACGGCAGGGACGCGGTTTCGGCTCTTCTGATGGAGATAGGCAGAAATAGCCGATCTCCGTCGGGTCTGCTCTACTGCACAGGCAACTTGCGCCTGCGCAGTAGAGCGTCCCGGCGGAGATCGGCTATTACCGCCTATCTCCGTGGGAAGAGTGGATACTTCGCCTGCACTGGAGCCCGAGAGGTAAATGTTTACATCGCCGACGCTCCTGGAGGATTTTCGCCGCCACCATGGGACTGAGGAGGACGGGGGAAGCCTCAATAGGATCCGGAGGCTTCCCCCACCCGAGGAGAGTACCCCCAGGGGACTTTTTTTATTACGGATTTTCTTTAAAACACCATAACCAACTGCAGCATTGAACAAGAGCAGCATTGCACCTACTGCAGGACTATTTCTTACATACTATACACGTCCCCATTTCATATTCATATTAAAAATATAAGTCTACAGCAATGCATGCATGAAAAAGGGCACAGGGGCTTACCGCTAGTAGAATATCGCTAATTACTACTATGACTAAATCTAACTCTAGTCTCAGACAAAACCATCCCTCTACCAATGCATCCCCCCACATTGTGGCACCTAACACCCCCCCCCCCTCCCCCAAATCCATTCCAACTGAGTATTTTTCCATTCACCAGACAGCTAGCTTGAGATTGTCATATTGAATACCCAGCTATTGCATTATGCGTTTCTCATTCAAGGAGGAAAAGGAATGAGAATTGTATTGTGGCCAAAAAGCTGCATGCAGCTCATTTGCAATTTATACAAAATACAAACACCCCATAAGGATGCACTGTTACAGTGCTTTGGTGACCAAATAATCTAGCAAAGCACTGCAAACACTTCTGTTCTGAAAAGAGCTCCAGTGTGAACCAGCCCTGAGAACCTGGGCAGTGTTCTCCCCAGATTGTTTTTGCAGCCGGGCGGCATGAAAAAGTAGCCGGGTAGGTTGCAATGAGAGAATGCAGGGCTGGTGCATTTCTGTGCAACTCTGTTTACAGCATAGAAAGAGGTGAGCCGATGACAGCCGGGTGCTCAACAAAACTAGCCGGGTGGAGCACCCGGCTAAAATGGTCTGGGGAGAACACTGCTGGGGTATACAAAATGCTTCCATATACTGTTTCAATTTGAAAAATGCTGCTAAAGCAAAGTCTATTGTCGCGTAACTTGTCCTTTAGTACACAAGATTAAAAAAAAAAAAAAATGAAAAAAAGAGCTGCCTCGCCTTGTAAAGGGTGTGTCTAGAAAAGCTGTAGGATTAAACATGATTAGCATTTTAAATGCCAATAATCTGACTTTCTGCTAAGAAACTTTTAGCTGGAATGTGGTATGTAATACCTAAAGGTGACCATACACAGCCCTATGCTTCCAATCAGACAACCCAATGTGACATATGCTAGTGTAAAGGCACCCTAGGAGGGACTGCTTTGTAATGGTGCCACAATTGTAGAGTAGCTGTGTTTTATGCTGGGAATACACGGCTCGATTCTGAGTCATTTAGTCTATAGATAATTTCCGACACGTCCGATCTCCCGCCCGATCGTTTTTCGCCGCTCGATTCTGCATTGAGGACAATCGAAAAATATAAAAACGAGCGGAAGATAAAAGAATCGCCTGCAGAATCTAGCAGGTAATCGATCGAGCGGAAGAATTGAGCCATGTATGCCCAGCATGAAATAACCATTTCTTGGCTGCTGAAATAAGTGTTGAATTTGGCCTTGGGCTGTAATGCACATCAGACTTATGTATGTACTGTATATATTGAATATTAAAAATGAACATAAGCGGGGATTAGATTGGGACGTGACAAGACTAACGTACAAAATATATATATTTTTTTGTTTCCTATTGCCCAGTACTTTAACACCTATTTGATCTGGTGTCACTGGATATCTTCAGTCCAGTTCTGTGTTATTTTATCTAGCCCTAAAACAATGCAGGTTTCAACACTTCAGAGCAGCACAAACATGACGCATTCACTTGTACAATGCCTTCATCTGTACTACACTGCAAACAGGTGTGGCTGTATCATGTCAAAGGGCAAAAAAAGGATTCGTACAATACAACTGGATAGGCAGCATTCTATGCTATTGTGTCACTTGTCTTTTAATCTGAGCTTCAACATGAACTTCCTAGTGACAATCGACTGGGTAATACAACGCAGCACAACAAAAGGAAAGGCTCTGCTTTGTAAGGTACACTGGATTATACCTTCATAAGGACAAATCCAAAATTTCCCTCCCAGTGTACTAAAAGCATACAATGTCCAGCATATGCAACAGGATACGATTCCTCTTATAGGCTATTGTACAAGGACATACACCAGTTCTCACTAATGGTACTTGGAGCTATTTAGGCCGTTTCCCAGTTCCTTTTTGCCTGCAAGCCTTCCACCAGTACTCCACCACACAGAGAATATCTGAGTGGGAGTGCATGCAAAATGGGCGGGGTTGGGGCGGTATGAGAGAGCGGCTATGCTCAGTCTTGTTACTGAGTCAAAATTTCCAAAAACAAAGCTGAACTTTATCCAGTATGAACAAGCTGACCTAAAAGAAAAAAAAAACCTGATAATTTCAGCTGACAGCTTTAGGTCTGTGCTGCTCTGAATTCAAACATCCCTATTGCCCTTCCTAAGAAATGGTCAACCTCAACACAGAAGAAGCTTTCCTACCAACCCTCTTCTTTCTTCATAGTATGGTACATGGAGCTTGGCCAACCTGGTAGTCTGCTGAGTTTCCTTTGACAGGCAAGCACAGTCACAACAACCATTTCTACTGCGATACTAAACAAGTGTATGGGCACCTTTAGAGATACAACATGCCAGATCTCTAAGCAACATTGCGGGACACCTGTAAACACACTAGGTTCTCTGCCGAGATGTCGTAGGACAGTCACCTCAGCTGAGTTCCTTGTAGCGTGCGTATCAAGCTTTACTCCACAAATAAGTTAAAAGAGCCTTATCATACCCATATAGGTGTAAAGTTAAGTAAAGATATGGTACCTTTGCTTATCTTATCACCTTTATTTTCCTTCAGACATTGCTGAAAAAAAAAATCAACATGGCAGTGTTGTGATGACGACAGGTGTTAGTTGCTATGCTTCTACACTTCCCATTGCCACGCAATGGCCAGCAGAACTACAATCTGCCCATAGCCAATGAGTAGCGTAGTGGAGGCGTCTTGACACCTTGCAGGAAGAGACACAGGAGACAAAAGCGGGAGCCCAATAGTGTAATATGTTCAGTATAGGTTTAAAGGTAATAATTTAAGTACTACTCACAAAGGGGTGTTGCAGGGGGGGCAACCGACCACAGGTAGCAGGTGGAGATCTTAAACCAGTCTCCACTCGGGGTGGCCCTTTTGGACATGGCTTTGGTCGCACTCCTGCAAAAAGGGGACAGATGTCCACCGTGGTAAAAACCACATGAGTTCTGTCTCCTCCCCTCCAACAAGAAAAGGAAATGAGGTAGTTTACCTCAATGACAAAATCTTTATAGTAATAAAATATTTTATTTAGCTAAATAAAATCTTTTACCATAAAGATTGTCATTGAGGTAAGCTACCTCATTTCCTTTTCAATTGTAAACTGCTTTCAAAGGCTTTTATACACTAGGGCGCCTCTTTCCCAAATTGTGCATAGCGGATGAGATTCAGCACCTTCCATAGGATAAAGGTGGCCATACATCTAGCGATGATGGGCAGAGAGAGATCTGTTGGCTGCCCATACACTGCAGCCCGGTTCATGATCAATTTCATGTTGAAATTGATCAGAAATCAGCATTGTGATGCCGCATCCAACTGCCTCGCCAACCCTATTCCCTTAAAGCGGACCTGAACTCAGAACTTCCTCTCTGCTCTAAACGATACAAAACAGCATAACATTTAAACAAAAAACATTTCTGTTACAGCTGATCCAAATCCAAAAATAATAAATCTGCACAGTTCTACTTCCTGATTCATGGAAGCAGACATATTGTTAACAGCCTGTACTTTCAAATGAGCTATCTGCCACAGGCAGTCATGTGACACAGGGGAGTGATCAGATTACAATTTGTGATTAGACACAAATGAGGGGCGAATTAGACAGGCTAAACTCTCTACATCAGGGCTGCCCAATAGGTTGATCGCGATCTACCGGTAGATCGCGACCGCCTGATTGGTAGATCGCGGCCTCATGGCCGTGTCCCATTGACTTTTGCGGCCAGCAGCTGTCAGATTCTGCTGCTGGCCGCTGATCTCCCGGGGAGGAGAGAGGCGTGGCTGAGAGGCCAGGGGAGGCTCTGCCATGACAGTGTCATGGCTGGGGGCGGCATTGAAAGCAATACTTCCACCTCCACTCGTGCTGCCCACCGCAACCTACTCCAGCAGCACCCCTTGAGGTCCGTACACACGCCGGAATGGAGGCAACCCGTCGTTGCCTCCAGTCCGGCGTGTGTACCAGGGCTGTGGAGTCGGTCCAAAAATCCACCGACTCCTCAGTTTAGGATTCCACCGACTCAGACTCCTCGACTCCGACTCCTCTAATTTGCATATTACAATTTTGTTGATTAAAAGTATGTAACATGAAATTCGTCTCTTAACTGCCAACGCTTAGGAATTTTACAAGACAACTGAAGTGAGAAGGATATGTAGACTACTGTATTTATTCCCTTTAGACTAAAACTAGTCCTTGGTAAGAGTACTTGTAAAAGGTACAAACCGGAACAAAGAACATCTATCAGGCCCTAGGCAATGTAAGTGTGGGTACATGTAAGAATGATGTGCAGGTACTCTGCAGGGGAATGAGGAGATTGTAAACAGACAACACCTCTGTGTTCAATGTGCACAGCATTCTCAGTGGATTCCCTGCAGCTCTGTGGGGAGTGCATATGTAGAGTATAGTACTACTGTGTAACAAAGTAAACCTGAGACAGATGAAATTAAAGTTTTATACATACCTGGGGCTTCCTCCAGCCGCCTTCAGGATAATCAGTCCCTCGTTGTCGTCCTCCACCACCTGGATCTTCTGCTATGAGTCCAGGTACTTGAGCCAGTCGGGCGTAGTGTGCATGCACACACTCCGCCGCCAGGAGCATACTACACCTGTGCAGCACTATTGCGCAGGTGCAGAATGTTCCTGGCTGTGGGAGCGGCATGCGGCCGGACAGCGCTGACTGGCTGAATTACCAGGACTCATAGCAGAAGATCCGGGTGGTGGACAGCGAGGGACTGATTAGCCTGAAGGGGGCTGGAGGAAGCCCCAGGTATGTATAAAACTTTACTTTTCATCCGTCTCAGTTACCCTTTAATTTGTAGTCACCAAACCAAATTTTAACATATCAAATTATTTGATTTCATCAGCAAAGAGAGTGCGTACATTTGCATAAATCAGCATCAATGCAGAATTATTTCCATCTCGTTGACCATCTCTATTAGTGACACAGCTACACATCAGGCTTTATTCTTACAGCATAGATGTTATTTAGTAAGAGATTCCTGTGTACACATCATATATACAGTCACAATCAGATATGTATATCTGACCTTAAAAATACGGGGACTGCTTTATTGAAGCAGCACAAGTAACTAATTTTGATTGGTTTATTTCATTTTTGTGGACTAAGCACAGCTATTACTGTATATATACATTATTTTTAATGACTATTATCTGAGAAATAGAAAATTTTATCATATTTTCTATTTTAATTACAGTTACAAATTCATTAGGAGTCGGAGCATTTTTTCCCGACTCCGACTCCAGGCACCCAAAATTGCCCGACTCCACAGCCCTGGTGTGTACGGACCTTTAGCCGCCGAATTGGGAGTGGAGACCAGGAC
This sequence comes from Hyperolius riggenbachi, assembly GCF_040937935.1. NCBI lineage: Eukaryota > Metazoa > Chordata > Amphibia > Anura > Hyperoliidae > Hyperolius > Hyperolius riggenbachi. The sequence continues at coordinate 100,905,881 of NC_090653.1, read as the reverse complement.
GGCACCGCTGGAGCTGGAGGGAGGTAAGTGCTAACCTAAACTACAGGCACATGTGCCCAGCTAACCAATACTACAGGTACAAGGGTACCTTAAATTATGTCATGAGAAGTGCAGGAATGTACCTTGTTGCTGTAGTTGGGAGCAAAAAAAAAAAAAAAAACAACAACATCACTCCCAATAACCTAAGAGATCGAGAAAATGTACGTACAGACACACAGACACACAGACCTTACTCTCTGCTCTAAAAGATAAGAAAACAGCATAATAACCTTCAAAGAAAAAAACAATTGTTAGATACAAATCCTGCAATAAATTTGCATTGTGTCTACTTCCAGCTTTCATGGAAGCAGACATTGTTAACATCCTGTGTTTACCCATTTGCTTCTCTGTTGTGGCAGTCAACGGACACAAGTGAGATCAAATTACAACTTGTAATTAGTTACAGATGAAGAGGAATTAGAAAGGCTAAACTCTAAATATATACAGGGTGCATTTCTCTGTTTCTCTTCTGTCCTGTGCAAGAGTTCAGGTCCACTTTCAAAAACAAGACGTTTTGAATCAGGATGATACTCTACTGCTCTTTAGGTTACAAACAGAACAAAAATGAGCTCATACAGAGAAGTTTACCATCCTGCATGCTTTTGTTTGTGCAGAAAGAAGCAAACAAAGGAAATGTTAGCAATGAAATGCATAAAATGTGCTGTCCTGTATAAACACGCTTCTCTTCATAATTTAAAACAATCTGCATTACCCAAAGCAGTTTCAGTCTATTCTCAAGCATATGAATATTCTATGAAACTTAGCCGGAGGACAGAAACCTTGCCATCATTTACTACTGTATTTTCCAGACTTGTACAGAGCCAATGTTCAACAATACGATTCTGAACATGGAGTGATCTGGCAAAGTACATACACAACATCTGTTGAGGGGCCACAGCATGCAATTTTAAAGATCCAGAAGGTTGCATGGTCACCCAACACAACAGCTGTTATTTTAGCCAGTATGATGAATCACACTATAATATTTATGTCTCTGTAAATATTATGGGGGAGTGCATAGTGCATATCCTTAGCCTCATTACCAATTAGGGCCTGTACACACTGGATGCATGGCGCTGCGTTTTTTTAAAAATCGCATGACGCAATTGCAGTGCCTGCTGCACTTTTTAAGCGCATGTTTCTGAAGCGCATGAAAAATACAATGCATGTCATTTGCATTGCGTTTATAGGTAAACAATCAGGATACTTTGTAAAGAGCCTCAGCAAAATCGCAATCTCATCATAAATGTGAAAAATCGGAAGTGGAATGTGGTTGCGATTGCGCTTGGTGATTTTCAGTGTGCACAGGCCCCTACTTTACTTTTCCTACAGTTGTAAACCTGGCCTCCCCTCTTCCCTACACAATCTCATCTGTGGCAGGGAATGAACAGAGTGAAGTGGGCTATTGGTAATCCCTCAGAGCTCCAGTGAGGATATCAAAGCCATGTCGTGTATCTGATGTACTAAAAGCCCACTAGTGAATCAGCACACCAGAATTCCACAAACGAAAAAAATCTTCACTCCGGGACTGAGCACACCGACCATTGTTCAGCAATACAAGCGGCAGTACATTACAAACACACAACACATGGCAACAACGCTGCCCTCTTCAACTATGCCGTATAGGCCAGCTCTGTATTGCATTCAAAATGCGCGCAGGAGTGCATTGCGACAACGCATCAGTGTGCCCATCAGTGCAGTCTATGTATTGTCTGATGTCATTGCAGATCTCACACAGCCACGTTGCTAAAAACCCGATCAGCAAAGTGGCAGTGGTCTCAGACCCTCCCAGCCATAAACACTCCGGAAGTGATTATATGAGAAAAGCAGTGACGTTTGTGTCAAACGTGAAATCTAGCGAAGTGAAACTGCTTTCTTTTCAACTCCTACGCACCTCACACTGTGACACTTTACTTCCTCTTTATTACACCACAAATCGGAGCAGCAGGAAGTGGTCATAGGATGAGAAAACACAGAATGCATTTCAAAATAGTAATTCTGGAGAATTAAAGCAGCCATAAAAGGGCTATAAATATATCAAGCAGATCTACCAATCTCTTCATAGCCACTCATTCAAATGATTAACATCTCATTTTATAAAATGTAACTGTTGCATGTATGACATTGCCTCAGAGTCGGGCAAAAATTGTACTGGAAATTGAGGCGCAGCCATAGGCCTTAAAGTGAATTATATTGGCAGGGTTCTCCCCAGGCTTTTAGCAGGGTGCTCCACCCGGCTATCATCGGCTCACCTCCTCTGCTGTAAGAGAGTTGCTCACAGAAGCACTGGCCCTGCATTCTCAACTCGTCCCACCCGGCTACTATTTCATGCCACCCGGCTGGGAAAAAATTCTGGGGAGAACACTGTATTAGCGATTAGTCTTTTGGCGGCACCCAAACTACAATAAAAACAGCGTAATTCCACCGCCTGCAATAGCTGGAAGCCGAATTACATCTTACCTCAGTGTCAATGGCAGCCTGGAGAGGGAATAGTAATCAACATCGCCAGGACTCTCGCAGGAGCAGGGTGAGACATTATTTGGCTTTACCCTGCACCCAAATTTCCCGGCACCTTAATTACATGTGTGCGTTGTTCCCTCCATAATCCTGGCATACTTCCAATTTTGATTGGCCAATCAGCCAATTTTACCGCTATGTCCACTGGTATCTGATCTCACCCAATCCAGACAATGGCACAGCAGAAAGCCTATTGTAAACATACCTTTATGGGCAAAGAAAAAAAGAATCCGAGACTAACAATCTTTACAAACTGCCCATTTATCTTGGAATAGTCAGGTTATCATTCTCAATAAAAAAACAAAGCCGTCACAAGAATGCACCAAAAACATGATAACCATATCTCATTTTGTGTAAAGCCACCTTTAAACTTTCTATAATTATCCTAGAGACTTTCTATTATTAGCCTATCCTATCTTCGTAAGCTAAAAATAACTGCAGTAAAACAGACAACATACACACTGTGGCATGCAATTATGTAAGTACAGCAATTCCCATGCTCTCCAGAACCAAAGACACCGCATTAAGAACTGCATAATCCCCTGCAAACTGAGGTGAAGGCTTTCCTGGACTTTATCACTTAAGTCCATGGTACAATCACAGGCAAATCCTGAAACTCATTTTATATATAGATAGCACAGGTCAAGGACAAAACTTTCCAGTTGCCCTTTTAAAAAGCAATAAGTTTTTATAGGTGGCCAATATTCTTCTCATTAAAAAGGTAAAATAAATAAAACTAGTTTGTAAAATGCAAAGCTAGAAAAAGGTCTACAAAATGTCTACTAGTAGGGTTTTAAAAATAAATACTTAATTGACATTAGGCCTTTGTAAAGCACACTTCATTTTCAGATAACATCAAGCATGTACTTCTCTAGCCAGACACAAAGAGCTACTATTAAAACATGAATGACATCATAACCAGACACTACTTTTCCCAGCTCAAATATACTTTGATGTCAAGTAGTGTCTTTCTTACTGCCCAACACGTCTACACATGTTCGGAGGGAAAGAGAGGGGACACCTCCTTCCCAGACGTCTCACAGGCTTTCAGTGTACTTTTATAAAAGTTTGGATGAAACTTACACTCTCCTTGCCAAATTGTATACGTACACAGAAACAGTTACTCCAACAACACTACAGTAATATCATGAGGAAGAAATATCTTAGCCAAAACAGCAACAATGATTGTAGGTTTACAGAGGAACTCCAGTGAAAATGTGATAAAAAGTGCTTGATTTTTACAATAATTATGTATAAATGATTTAGTCAGTGTTTGCCCATTGTAAAATCTTTTAAATCCCTGATTTACATTCTGACATTTATCACATGGTGACCTTTGTACTGCTGGCAGATGTAGCTGCTGTTTGCTTTTTTGGCAGTTGGAAACAGCTGTAAACCGCTATTTCCCACAATGCAACAAGGTTCAGACAGGAAACTGCAAGGAGTACCATGTTCCTCAGAGTTTCTTGTGGGAGGAGTTATACCACAATATCAGCCATACAGCGCCCCCTGATGACCGTTTGGGAAAATAAATAGATTTCTCATGTAAAAGGGAGTATCAGCTACTGAATGGGATGAAGTTAAATTCTTGGTCATGGTTTCTCTTTAAGGCACCCTACTTAAAGTGGACCTGAACTCTTGCACAGGACAGAAGGAAAAACAGAGAAATGCACCGTGTGTGTATTTACAGAGTTTAGCCTTTTTAATTCCCCCTCGTGTGTCTAATCACAAGCTGTAATTTGATCTCTCCCCTGGGTCAGCTGCCTGCCAAAGGAGATACGCTCATTTGAAAGCACAGGATGTTAATATTTCTGCTTCCATGAAAGCAGGAAGTAGAAACCATGCAGATTTATTATAGGATTTGGATCAGCTGTAACAATGACATTTTTTTCTTTAAAAGGTTATTATGCTGTTTATCTTTTCGAGCAGAGATGATTTCTGAGTTCAGGTCTGCTTTTAAAAACAGACTTTTCTCCATGTTGTGTGTAATGCATACTGACTAAACTAGCAGCATGGAGGCCAAGTAGTTAGTCATCTAGCAGTGCTATAAGTCTCAGGTTATAAAGGCAGGACATCATCTGCATGAAGTTTAAAAGGACAAATTAAGCAAGAGGATAATGGAGGCTGCCATATGTATATCCTTTTAAGCAATACCAGTTGCCTGGCTGCCCTTCTGATCCTCTGCTCCTAATGCTTTTAGCCACAGACCCTGAAAAAGCATATAGCAGATCAGGCATTTCTGACACTGTCCGATCTGACTGGATTAGCTGCATGCTTGTTTCTGGTGTTATTCAGACACTACTGCAGCCCAATTGACCAGCAGGGCTGCCAGGCAACTGGTATTGTTTAAAATGCAATAAATAAAGCAGCCTCCATATACTTCTCACTTCAGTTGTCCTTTAATTATACTCAGTGTTTTTGAGACAAAACTGCAGTACCTGGGAGGAAAGCCACACAAACTTAAAGGTACATTCACTACAGTATGGTTTCTGTGTGTAAAGAAGAATGCCATGCATACACTGTAGCATAAAATATAGCAACTTAAAAATAATATCCATTTTGAAGCTAAAACGGCAAGAATGTAAGCCTTGTAGACACGCTAGGGGACACTCGGCTGAGGCAGCTGACCAGGGCCTCCTCTGACGAGAATCCTGCATGTGTACAGTGACCCCTCATCCCCCATAACGTGTAGGCGAGAGGTTCGACTGGCAGATCGTATCGCCTGGGTACAGACCAAAGGCAATGTTCTCCTACTCGCCTTGCCTGCTCTGTGCCTCTGTCGCCTTTCTCCCTCGTCTATAGCAACAGAACCGTTGCAAACCTGTCTGTACAGAACTTGGTCCTGAATGGTCACCCCGAGGGCTCAATTCTCAGGCCCTGTGGGCAACCGTCTACCTCCAAGGAAAATGAATAATCCAAAACTTATCTGATTTTTATTGCATATTATAAGCAATAGGAACACAGGAGAAAAGTAATTTGTAGTGCTATGTACATTTTATATGTATGTATTTTAAATATGACTTTATTGCAATGATTGTCCTTTTACTAAGTGCCTGCAACTAATCAGAAGTTACACATGTGACCGTTTCACCTCAGAATCCTAAGTGACAGGTGGATTCATGGTGGGGATGTTGCTCAGAATATTGACAAAGCACCCCATTAAAAGTGTTACTCCAAATAAGAATAAGATATTGTGGGAAGACCCAGATATCTTCCCCAAGAATGCTATCAATAGTCCCCATTAATTTCTCTTTACTTTCCAGCTGTCTTCCTTCCCCCTTGCCACTGTGAGGTGGGCCATACTGCATACACAGGGCCAAGAGCCCCATCTAAAAAGAAGTAGGGTAAATATAAGATGGACCATTTAAAGTGGGATTGTCAGCCATAAAATTATGTTTCCCCACTGATCTGCATTTATTATGCAGTCTACAACCAGAGCATGCATTGCAAACATTCCAATATAATCATAAATGTGTCTGCTGTAATAAATCGTATCACAGTCAGCCTGGCTCTATTTGGTACATTGCCCAGGAGAGGGAAGCTTCTCTCCCCCTCCCACATTCCTGCTCCTCACTGATTGGCTGAGGGAAGTTTAAATGTGACAGGATGAGGCAGAGAACCTTACCCCTCAGCAGAAGCTGGTGAAATACGATCTAGGCTATGCTCACATGTGTTTACAAAGCAAGCTAGATATGACAGTGCAGTTTCTAGAAGAAGAAAAAAGTAAAGGAGGAAATGACATATGGATTGTTTTCCAAGGCAAGAAAGATGGAAAATGCCTGAAACAGTTCTCTTTATTTACTATATAAAAGCCTCTCAAATCAAAACACGAACAGTACAACATCTTATATAAGTAGAACAAGTATTTATCTACATGTGTTTTTCCTGGGATAGTATAGCTGTCCCTGCTGCTTTAAAGTGGAACTGTCCTTAAAATTTGACACTGTAAAAATATCTGATGTGTTGCTTAATACTGCTTTAATTAATAAAAATGTATGTTTGCTGTAATATACCTGTCAGATGTCCTTATTTCTGTTACTGCTTTCTAGTGCAGTGTGTGCAGCCATATGTTGGTTGGCAAGTTTACACTGCCATCCAGTTGATTTCTACTTCCTCCAGCCCCTCCTTCCTCAAGCAGCTCCTTTCTCCAATCACATGCAAATTAGCCTGTGATAGTGTACAGTTACAGTGATATCTGGCTGTGCCTGTGTGTGTAATGTCTGCTGTGTTTTCCAGCCTGTCATTTTTCTGCTCTGTATTATTGTCTATCCTCTGTCAGCTTTATACTCTGCTTTTGTGTGTGCCCTGCTGCCAGTGTGATTTTTACACTGTAATCTGTCCTTGGCAGTGCTAGGTTTCATTGTCCATTGAGATCTGTTACCTGCCCATACACCACAGGCCAATTCCCGACCAGATTTCAGTACAAAATCTTAGGAAAACATGTTCAATCGTGTCGGCAGATTTGACCAGCAAAGACGTTCAATCGTGTCGGCAGATTTGACCAGCAAAGACGTTCAATCGTGTCGGCAGATTTGACCAGCAAAGACGTTCAATCGTGTCGGCAGATTTGACCAGCAAAGACGTTCAATCGTGTCGGCAGATTTGACCAGCAAAGACGTTCAATCGTGTCGGCAGATTTGACCAGCAAAGACGTTCAATCGTGTCGGCAGATTTGACCAGCAAAGACGTTCAATCGTGTCGGCAGATTTGACCAGCAAAGACGTTTAATCGTGTCATACACACATGCTCTGTACACATACATACACACGCTCTATGTACATACATACACACACACGCTCTATGTACATACATACATACATACATACATACATACATACATGCTCTGTACACACACACACACAATACATAAATACACACATGCACTATATCACATACATACATATACACACTGCATCCACACACAAACAGCACCTCTCATATAGCAGCAGTCAGCAGCATAAGCAGAGAGCTCACAGAGGAGGGAGGGGAGAACAGGCTGTAAACAGCCCAAATGTAACAACTTCAGTGCCGTGGCAATGAACGTCATAGAGGGGAGGGGGGAATTCATGTATGTTAGATTATAGAGTTTATTGAAATATTAGGTGCCATATATAATAATGTTTTTGCCTACAGTTTTAAACAAGGTTTGCAATGGTTTAATTTGATATTTAGAGGTCAGGTCCACTTTAAAGTAGATCCACTTATTGTGGTGGTACAGGGGAAAAAAAAATTGTGAAAAACTGTCCCATTCATACTGTCATTAGATTTATGAAGTTAACAGTTCTGTGCCAGTTGCATTTTTGTTACTTTAGGCCCATGTCACACAAGTTACATAATGCCATAAAGATACTCTGCTACATATTCCTTATTCCCAGTGATTTTCTGCATCAAACCAACCATTTTCTCTTATGAGTTATTTCTTGTGAAAGCACAAAGATTGGACGCTGGAAAAAAATTGTGATCATTTCTGCCAGTCTACAATGTGTACAGCTGTTTAGAGACATCCCCTTCAACCAGCCACTGAGTTGGATAATAATTCACTGAAAATCCGCTAACTTACTGTTCATCCTTGACAACCTATTTTTAATAGTAACAGAATGTTCTAAAGAGCCTAGCAGTGTGTTCATAGGACAACAGGTTATGTTTCCGTTTTTGAATTCTTTTAAAAGCAGACCCCACAGTGGAGAACAGGAATGACTGTTCGGCTTGTTTGTGATACTTTACATTCAGTTTTCTGGTTTGCAGTCAAAAGGGAAGGAGTCTAGGGAAAAACCATGGCAAACAACTAGTATCAGGTTCTGTTGAAATTGCATTTGGTTTTCAGTGTTCCCCACCTTAATATGATCATAACACAAGGCCCTCTAAATAGGAATCTTAGGGGCTAATGTATTACGCTAAGTAGGTAAAGTCCATAGCATTCCAAAGCTTTCAGTACAGTACATCAAAAGACCACAAACCACTGCCAAGAACTCAATTATCTGCTATACCAGAGACTTTTCCAAGCTTTTTCGTATCAGCCTGCATGGGGAAAAAAACACCTGCATCAGCATTGCTGTAAACTTACTATTATAATCAGTGCCCTCTAATGTACCCGTATATGGGAGGTGTCAACACTTCTAAATCTTTGTCAACACCCATGGTTCAGGAAGAGAGTGCGGAATCAGTTCCTGACCATGTATTTCACAACTGAAATGACAGTATAATCTTGTAGTAAACTGATATAGTAAAGCTTTGGTTATAGTAAACTAAACGTCCAGATCCCAGCCAAGCACCATTATAAGTATATGGAGTAACATTTGGTATAGTAAACCCAGATAGAATAAACCTCTTATAGTAAATCTGTTTTTTTGGCCCTGTATCATTCTGTATCCAGCTAGAATGGAAAGTGGGTGGGTGAATACATCAGTTGGAGATCCATGAGCCATAGTCGGTAGTTGGGCTGGCAGCCACTTGTCACCTGTTTGCTATCTGCACACTACGCTGGGCCTACATAGATTACCACCTCAAGAGCACCAGATGGTGAGACCTATGCTTCCTGTGTAACCTGCTGCCTGATTACTGAGGGAATTGCCCGTCATTTGACTTGCTTGTGCATGGCTGTAATGCTACAGTATCTTCCAGGCTGCACAGAAATGTACATAGCAGCGCACACCATCAGCACTGTACCTGCATTAAAGAGACTCTGAAGCGAGTCTAAATCTCCTTTTTGAACTTGTATTTATGTTAAGCAGTATAATCCCTGCTAAACCGCCGCTATCCCGTGGCAAAACGAGGAGTTTATACCCCCCAAATCCCCCCTGCAAAATCCACTACTTTCTTGGTCGTGGATTTTGCTGCTCATGGAGGAAGAGCTATGAGCTTCAGTTCTGCCTCCATGATCGTCATTCACCGCGCGGATCTCAGCCTCTCCCCCCTGCACCTCTCTGTGAAGGGGGGGGGGCGAGAGAGGCAGCGATCAGCCGAGATTGACGCGCTAAGAGGCAGAGCTACAGCCATTAGCCCTGCCTCTGAAGAAGCGCTCCCCGGACACATCAGAGGGGATTTGGGGGTATAAACCTCTCGTTTTGCTGTGGGATAGCGGCAGTTTAGCAGGGATTATACTGCTTAACATAAATACAAGTTCAAAAAGGGGATTTAGACTCACTTCAGAGTCTCTAAGTGAGACCAGGACCAATTCTTCCTGTGCATGCTGTTGCAGGATTATTGTATTCATATTCCTGCATATTGAGCAATGTGCATCTTGATGTAGCTTAGACGCCGTCTGTGCTCACTTGCTGAAGCATTTCTGATATAGTAAACTACTTTGCCCGATCCCCTTGTATTTTACTATAAAGGGATTCTACTGTAATTAAAGCGGAATTTTCAGTCAAAATCAAATTCCATTTACCCACTGCTCTGTGTTTATTATGCAGCCTGCAACCTGAGTGCATTGCAAGCTCTCCAATCTTATCAGAAACATTTCTGCTGCAATGAATCTTATTCTCAGTCAGCCAGGCTTTATTTGGTACATTGCTGATGTGAAGGAAGCTTGTCATGACTCCGCCTCCCCCCAACAATTCCTGCTCCTTACTGACTGGCTGAGGGCAATTCAGTGAGCTGCTGAAATACGATCTAAGCTGTGCTCACATGTGTTTACAAAGCAAGCTAGATATGACGGTGCAGTTTCATGGAGGAGAAGAAAAAAAATTAATGGAAGAAATGACATCAGGATTGGCTTCAGTCAGAGGGAATAAAAATGGAAAATGCCAGGAACAGTTCTCTGTTTACTATTTAAAATTAACTGAAATCAAAAACTACAGTACAATACATATGTAAGTAGACCAAGTATTTTTCTACTTCTATGTGTGTCTTTTTCCTGGGATAGTATATGGCTGTCCCTGCTGCTTTAAAGAGCTTCTATATTGACAGAAGCTCTGAACCCTGTCCATAGACAGATCTGGAAACATTTGTGGCTGAAGTGAGGCTTTAAAGTACTGGAACTGTGGTACAGAATAGAGATGAAATTTCCTTTCTGCAAACTCACTACCTTCAGATGACAAAATCAATTTAGAGCATAAACTAGAAAGAACAGAATTTTTTTTCAAATTAACATTCATGCCAAAAGAATGTTCATTAACAAGAACAGTTTTCACTGAAGCTTTCCTTTTACTATTCCACAAAGCGAGTTTTGAAAACAACAAACCGCATATGCTGACAAACAGAACTGTTGGCTTCCAGCTTTTCATGTAAAATTATTTTTTTGGTTATTTTTCAGACTTGAGGAAAAAAAAACTGCCAATTTCCCCCAGCCTAGCCCTAACGTGTACAGAACTTGCTTCCAGCAGAAATGCACATCGTCAAAGGATCCTCAGCAGAAAGTGTGCTATCCCTTCACCAGATACATGTCATTGCCAATAACAATTGGAGGAATGGTGTGTAAGGTCCTGTAGCAACTAACAGGTACTAATAAAACAACTTGCATGAACAGAGCAAGAACCTATTATAGGCGAGCTCCTTTGCAGCATCTTGATAAGGCGTTTCCAAAGTGGCTTTCCATTTACTTATTAATAGAGATAGATACTGTTACAATCATTGTATTACCGACCAGAAGATATGAGACTTGGCCCTGCAACGACAGTCTGCAAAGGAATGTCAAAAAAGCCATAAAAGACAAATGTGTGACACCAATTAGTTCAGTTTGGATGCGCAGTGAAATGGCAGACACTGAACTAACCTTTACTTAGTTATAAAATTAAAATATTTCTGGCAGTGGCCACTGCATAAACGTGCATATAACTGGAGACTGGATAAAGGCAAACGACAGTAACTACCAGCAGAAGCCACAAGCCCAGTCAGCCACTGACAACTTCGCACTTGGCATGTGTTTTCACATGCCACATATTCAATTATTTAGCTCTACAGGAGCAAAAGACAACTACCATGATGCATCACAGAATATGTAAATTATTCCTTTATGTATCTGTAAAACCAAATACACATCCAGATACAATAGCTTACAGTGTGTCCGTAACAGGGCCGAGGAGGGGTGGAGTCAGATTTTGGGGTGGAGTCAGATTTTGGGGTGCCTGGAGTTGGAGGTTTCATAAACTGAGAAGTCTGAGTTTGAGTCTGATTATTTTTACCAGTATATCCATTCCATAGCCCTGGTCTGTAGCCTCCATTTTACACAGCCATACTAGTCCTACTTGTATGCAGCTGTTTCAAGTTCACTGGCTCTCATCAGGAAAGGGCAAGGATTAACTCATTTGCATATTCAGCAATGATGCATTGTGGGACACCTCACATACTCACTCCAACCTGAATATTCGCAAAGACCTGTTTTAAGGCGGAAAATTTCTGTTTTGAATAGCATCTTCATAAGTGGGCTTTTTGGTCCATTTAAGCACCTTACACACTCCTAGGAGTTCTGGTTCACTATGATCTTGCTGGGCAATGTAACTATGGCTGCATGGTGAGACTTGGGGGATACCTACTTAAAGCACACCTGACCCGAGGTAAGCAAAGAGTCATGTTCTTGTTGTGGATCCATGTACTTCTGTGTGCTGTCATTTTTCTCCTCATTCCCCACAGGTCCCAATAATAACAAGCTCCATTATTGTATAGGGTTACCAAGGGGAAGAACGGACAAAGCTCAGAGGTATGTGAATCCAGCATGAACATATCCCTGTGCTTAGCTAGCTTTGCCTCGGGTCAGGTCTCTTCTAAAGCGAATATGAAATGATGAAACTCACTTCAGGTTTCATACATACCCAATGTAGATGGAAGGCTTTGGATACCATAGTCTTCCAGTTCCTTGGTATGTCCTGATGTTCCTGCGCCAACCTCTGACAAGGTTATAGGGACTCCGGCATGCTCAGTATGGAGATGCTCATCTTTGGAAGTACTCAGGGACCAGACTAGTCCTGAAGGCTGCCCAAGGAGTGCCGAAGACCTGGCAAGACATGTAGCTTCAACCAGGGACACCAAAGGAATGGACCGAGGACTGGGAAGCCTATGGTATCCAAAGCCTTTCCATTACATAGGTATGTATGAAACCTGAAGTGAATTTCAGTCCTTCAAATTCCCTTTAGAATAGACCTGACCCAAGGGAAAGTTACCCAAGCCAAGCAGAGAGGTATGTTCATGCTGGATCCATATACCTCTCTGCGCTGTCTGTTCCTCTCCTCAGTAACACCCTACAGTACCTTAATTTATCACCTCAGATTTCCTTTTAGGCCTCTGTCACATGGAAGGCTGAATGCAGCAATTTCACCATCAGTCAGATGCTCCTGTGCATCCACTGGGTACTGGGATGTGCTTGCCATGAGTGCTCAAGAGGTGTTCATAACTTGGAGTAACATCTGAGTGAGGCCAGCCCCTTGTCAAAGTCTGACACATGGGGGTTACAAGCGTGGCCTTTCAGCTGCTGGAATACACTCAGGGCCTATTTCCACTACTGTGAAATCTACAGCATTTCCCTGTATGTGATTACAGCAGAGAAACAACCTATTCAGTCAATAGGCTTGCCATCCGTAGCACGCATCCAAATCCCTATGCATGGCACAGCTATAGCGATTTGGGTGGGACTTTACACAAGCACAGGTGCCGTGTCCATTTCAGAAATGGGCCCTCAGTGGTTTGCAGATTGGAGGTGAACTTAAACGGAGGCAAACATCAAACATGCCTTCCCAGCTCAAACTTTGGGCTTCCAGGCTCAAACACAAGGCTTGCGCATTAGGTTGAAATTAGTCATTTTTCCCAAAGGAAATGGGAAACTGCACATGGCTGATGGCTCTCAATAGTGACTCAATGTTTAAACTTGAATGCTCTGCCAAGATGTCACTAAACAAAACTCTGCTTCCACAAGCAAGACATTGTTTTGGTTAACAGCATGCTCAAGAATGAATACATGAAACTACTTCACAAGCAAGTAATATGTGAGCATCAGAAACCAGTAATAATGCAGGAAAAAGGCTGGAGGAGGGAAACTTAATAGAACAGCTCATATATATTGTTCTAGTAAGTGTTAAAGCAAAATAGAATAAATCCACTAGCATCAAAGTACACTACTAGGGCAAATAAAGCATACATACATCCCTGTTCTGGGTGAGCGGTGGTGAGCAGGGCTTAGCTTGACTACCTGGTTGTAAACCTATGCAGATACATTTAGCTCAAATTAAACAATAGCCTGTCTTAAAACACTGATATAAAGAAGTTTTTTGGAATACAATATTCTTTTCAATCTACGGAGTTACATTTTGGCCAAAAGCATGCACAGGAACCATGTCACTATGAACTAAATCTGATTTATTTAGCTCCCAACAAAAATTATTAAGTTTGAGAGCCTTCTTGTTATGATTGCTTGCACAGAGAGATAAAACTATGTTGGTTCCATAAGCTACACACACTGGGTCTGAACTCTGCCGTGGCGAGAAAGACCGCCTCAGCCTATAATCTTAAATGATACCAGTGTATGTACACCAGCCGCCCAACATCTGCTAAAGACCCTGCATGTCAAACTGCTCCATCACTCGCTGTCCCTCCACCTCCATCCATAGTAAAAAGGGACTGGAGGCAAGTGACTTCACAGAGTAATCCACAGTACTCATTCCTGCCAGGCAACTGAAATGCATCTGTAAGCAAATCATTAGACAGCAGTTTGACTGCCTCATTTGCATACATAAAGCAATGGTCTATTAACGCTTGCAAGTTCTAAATAGGGTTGGTACTAGGTGTACTCCCGTTTAAATTGAAGTCACTCCGTTTATCTTATGTCACGTCAGCTCAGGAACTCAACCTAGATGGACAGAGCTCAGCAAATCCAATGCACTCAAAAACATCCATAGCCCATACAGCCCCTTGTAGACTATGGCATAAGGCACAGGCATGCTGCCTCCCTGCCCACACTGAGTTCAGCTAGCATATTTAAAGGGGAACTGAAGAGTGAGGTATATGGAGGCTGTCATGTTTATTTCCTTTTAAGCAATACCAGTTGCCTGGCAGCCCTGCTGATCCTCTGCCTCTAATACTATTAACCATAGCCCCTAAACAAGCATTCAGCAGATCAGGTGTTTCAGACTTTAAAGTCAGATCTGATAAGACTAGCTGCATGCTTGTTTCTGGTTTTTATTCAGATACTACTGCAGAGAAATAGACCAGCAGGGCTGCCAGGTAACTGGTATTGATTAAAAGGAAATAAACATGACAGCCTCCATGTAGCTCTCTCTTCAGTTCCCCTTTAAGGTCACAAGACATTTTCAAACCAGGTCTTTTAGGAGGAAAGGAAGGCAAACAAGTTAATATTTGGCACTCTGCTATCATACGGTATACACAGATCTGTGCCAGGAGTTGGGCTTTAAAATCCATGGGTATGCAATAATCTTTACAGCATGCATTGGCCGTGAACTAAGAATAGAACAAGACAACCTTAACTGAAGGGCGCTCTTCTACTTACAAAAATGTACTGAGGTTACAAAATACACAGTGAACAAAGACATGCAATGAACTTACACTATGAGTCAAACTAAGCAGACATGGAGAAAAGCGTCACGGGTTATGCACACAGGACTTCTGTGTCTACATAATGCAATATTCACACTTGGAAAAAAGTAAAAAAAAAAACACAACAACCAGCACTGAAAATAGCCAATGATGTGAGGTTTATATAAACAAGTGGAGGTAAAATAACAGGTCACTGAAGCCCTCAGTACACTAAAAGATATAAACTACACACTGGAAAACCATTCAGGCTTCACCTCTTGTGGAACAAGCTGTAAGAGTCATGATGAATGACTACAGTTATAACAGATACATGAGAATACAAATGAATGGGCACACTAAAGCCCTGAAATCAGCCTCAAAGACGATAGGATAAAAAATTGCCATCAATTAGTAAAGCAAAACCGTTTACTAACTGCTCCTCTTACTTTTTGTAGTGAAACCTGGATGGCTTGGCTCTAATCGTTGCAGTCAAGATAGTATAAGGGCCCATTCACACTTGAGCGTTTTGCCGGCGATTTCAGCAAAACGCTCAAACGCTAGTGCTTTTCAAAGTGCTAGGGTAATAAAAGTCTATGGGCCCGTACTAATTTGGGCGATTTGCGCTAATCGCCGCAAATCGGCCAAAAACACTAAATGCAAACGCGTAGCCTGCACCATTTTCAGGCGATTTCCTGACAATCACGTTTCAGTGGTATAGAAGCGCAAAACGCGATTACTAGAAAAAAAATTTAAAAAAAAAAAAATCGCCAGGTGTGAATGGTGAGGTTTTTTTTTTTAGTTAATCGCCAAAAACCGCCAGAGCAAGACGCTAGCAAAAGCGCTAGCGTTTTGCTTTTAGTAAGTGTGAATGGGGCCTTAGAGTTGATTCCCTAGCACAAAGTAGATCACATAATCCTACTCCCTCTACTTAGAGAGACAGTAACGCTTTGTGGCCAGCACCGCAGCTCGAGCCTCATTTACCTGTCCATTTACAGCTTGCTTTTTATGTAATTTCATTCATCCCACTCTCCAGCGAGTTTATAAAAGTATAAAACAGAATTTTTTTAATTTTTTTTTAATAGCTGACTGAGAATGTAAATGTGTCTACATTAATATCTTCTGGGCATATTGCCTATACTATAACTGAGTATGCATATGGCGCTTTAGTGTCTAAGTGTGCAGTAGTGAACATTATTGCTGAATCAACATGCATATAGCATAAAGAATTCAAAACTGCTCATAATATCTACACACACCTGGTGGCAAAGGTTGTATACTACATAGCCATATCAGCCAGACAGGCTGTTGAGGCTTTTCTGAACCTCAGTAAGGCCTGGTGCAAACCAAAACCCGCTAGCAGATCCGCAAAATGCTAGCAGATTTTGAAACGCTTTTCCTTATTTTTCTGTAGCGTTTCAGCTAGCATTTTGCGGTTTTGTGAAGTGTTTTTGGTGTAGTAGATTTCATGTATTGTTACAGTAAAGCTGTTACTGAACAGCTAGTGTAACAAAAACCGCCTGGCAACCCGCTCTGAAGGGCCGTTTTTCAGAGCAGTTTGCGTTTTTTCCTATACTTAACATTGAGGCAGAAACGCCTCCGCAATCCAAAATCTGCAGCAGCCCGGGAGTATGCGTTTCTGCAAAACGCCTCCCGCTCTGGTGTGCACCAGCCCATTGAAATACATTACCCAATCGGATCCGCACCCGCAAGCGGATCGCAAACCGCAGCCGAACCGCTCTGGTGTGCACTAGGCCTTTGTCCCAACATATTTGGCTGGACTTCCTGGTTTGAAGCTCAACCACAGCAGTCTTGTGGCCTCTGTTATGCCAATACTCTATTGACTATCAGAGCTCCCCGGCGCACAGCAGGGCCCTACACAGGATATAGCTGAAAGTGCTGTTTAGATGGCAAAGCTGAAGAGCATAAATCCTGAAAATCGTGCAAGTAATGGCCGTTCCCCATTAATCTGTACTAATTATGAAACATCTGCAAGGGGGGGGGGGGGGGGAACGAGGGCTTTAGAGAAAACCTTCAATGAAGAAGATGGTTAAAAACTGGATACTTTCCTCAGTAGTAAGAAGTATCTGGATGTTCCAGACGCTTCCCGGACCCTCTTCTCGCACTCTGTTGCTGCTCAGGACCCTCTTGTTCTTGTGGCCGCATTCCTGTCTGAGTACAAGCCTCTCCCCAGTGGGCACGTGTGAGTAAGCGCCGTGCATGCCTAGCAGAATTAAGGGCTCGTGCATGAAGAAAAAAAGCCATGCCACTGGGCACGCGTGAGTAAGCGTTGTGCATGCCCAGCAGCAGGGCTGTGGAGTCTGAGGTGGAGTCGGAGAGTCAGAGCAATTTTGGGTACCTGGAGTCGGAGGTTTCATAAACGGAGGAGTCAGATGATTTTTGTACCAAATCCACAGCCCTGATATTGGACTAAGGCGTCGGAGTCAAGGAGTCGGAGCAATTTTGGGTTACTGGAGTCAGAGTCTGGTTTCATAACCTGAGGAGTTAGAGTCTGAGCTGGAGTGGAATGATTTTTGTACAGACTCCACAGCCCTGCCCAGCAGAATGAAGTGCTCATCCAAGAAAAAAATAAAAAATAACATGCTATTGAGATGGCATGGAGCTCACACACAAGCCCAGCACAGACTCGTACACGGACAGGGGTGCAGCCGCTTGTAACATATACATTCAAGACCCAGCCTAATACCTCCAGGACAAAAAGGACTATCATGCCATTATGTGTAAAAAGAGACCATGTCCCTGTAAAATGAATCCGAGGTAAGAGTGATATGGAGGCTGCCATATTTCCCTTTAAGCAATACCAGTTGCCTGGCTAGCCTGTTGATCCTCTGCCTCTAATACTTTTAATCATAGACCCTGAACAAGCATGCAACAGATCAGGTTATTCTGACATTATCAGAACTGAAAAGATTAGCTGCATGCTCGACTCTGGTGTAATTCAGACACTACTGCAGCCAAATAGATCAGCAGGGCTGCCAGACAACTAGTATTGTTTGAGGGTGCGTTTCCACTAGTGCGGTGGGAAGTCGCCGCGGATTCTCCGCGGACGAATTCGCATGCAGGAGCGAAATCGCATGCGGTTGTATGCGAATTTTACCGCAAATTCGCATACGATTTCGCATGGATGACGCTGTGTGCGAATTTAACCATGTCAGTGCCTGTATGCTTTTTCATTGATTCCATGCGAAATCGTATGAGAATTCGCATGAAAATTCGCATGAAAAAACACCATGCGAATTCCCTATTAAATACATTGTATGCGAATCGCATGCATGTGTGTGGTGTCCGAATTCAGATGGCTCTGCTGAGCAGATTTTTCCTGCACAAGAAAACGCTCCGTTTTCCTGACAAGTGGACACAGGCTCATTCACTTTTATTGGTTATGCGAATTTGTATGCGGGGAACGCATGCGAATTCGCGTTAGTGGAAACGCACCCTCAAAGGAAATAAATATGGCAGCCTCTATGTCACTGTCACATCGGGTTCACTTTAAAATAAAGGAGAAAGAAAACAAAAAAAAAAAAACCAGCTCTACAGCACCCAACTGTTCTTTTTTTCTGTAATTCAACTACATCTTTACTGCACTTCACATTTTTTTGCCATCACTTTTCAGCGATTTGCACTACTTCATGACATACTTTTCTACTCCACATCACCTGTCGTGCTTTTCAGCTCAGTCTTTATAAATATCAATTAAAGTCATTCCCAAAGTCACACTAAGTGGGGAAAAAAATGACGGTCCTTTTGAATGTGTAGTTTCTACAGAACTGCATCCAGAGTAACCTGGCAACAAAACAACTGTGATGGAGAACAATTCTAAATGGACTATGTGAAGATAGACAGACACCACCTACTAGGTCATAATAGAGTACCGTATCTGGTAGACTAATGCTTAAACCCAATCTACACGATACGATTCTTTGGGCAAATCGATTACAATTCTATGTACGATCCGATTAAATCCGATATGTCCGATCGGGATTCAATTCGATTTGCCAGTGCAAAACGATGGCAAATCGAATTGAATCTAATCCCGATCGGACATGTCGGATTTAAATCTGATCGTAAATAGAACCGTAATCGCACAAAAAAAAATTGTATGGTGTAGATGGGGCTTTACACTAGTAAAATGACAGGCGTGAAAGTCAATGTTGGAACAGCTGCAATGCATTACGCAGAATCTACGAGTATAATTAAATGAACATAGGTAAAACCAGTTTCATAATGAGTTGCAATAAAGTTCCATAACCATAGAATACGTTTTTATACGGTCAAAGAACTCTTCAAAGAGCTGCAGTATAACAGATTTCATTTAATGACTTGTGTATACATTTACAAGTCATCGGAATGCAGCTGAATGGTGCTGCTGCGTTGCCAGCAATCAGGAGAGTGTGTTGCTAGCTGAGATGTTGCTGAAGGTCAGTAGCAAATGGCTAAGCAACAAAAACAGTCCTCACTGCTAGGAACCTTTACTGTAACAGATGTATTCATTCACTTCCTTCTCTGATGTGCTGCTGGCAAGGAGTCCACATGTGACACAGCCTTTAGGGTTCAACAAACCATAGGAAACCAGCAGACCTGCAGTGTAATCTGCCACAAGGCAAGCAGCCTCCGGCAAAGGTGCGTTGTTAGCACTCATTCAGTTCATGCAAATCTGTCATTACTCTAGTTAAAAACCCACTCCGGGCATAAGTGTTTTTCTAGATCTATGTACAGCTCAACATACATAATCAGATGGGCTTCAGAACAAGTAAGCAATGTGATGTGGGTGTTATGCCTGGTACACACCATTCAATTTCCAGTCATATAGATCAGTGTTACTCAACATTGTATTGGTACGTACCCCTTTTAAAACCCTGTACTCACCAAGCACCCCCTAGCATAGTAAACATTATCACAAGTACCCCTTGACAAATATTTAATCGTAATACATGATAATTGTTTCTTAACGATGTACACACATTTACTATAGCTTTTAATTAGCTAAAACACTAATTTGTTGTTTAAATAGGATTTATAATTTTCTAAAACTCGAAATTGGTTATTCTTGGTTAAGTATATCAAGCCTGAGTACCCCCCTGGAACCATCAGAAGTACCCCCTGGGGTACGCGTACCACACGTTGAGAACCTAGGATATAGATTAGAATCGATTCTTTCCGACAGGGCCGTTCTGATTTCCTAACATTTTTCTTGTTTTGTATGGAAGCGATTGGAAAATCGATCAGAAAGATTCGGAAATCAGATCGGACCTGTCGCAAATTATCTATTCGAACTGTTTATCTGAAGGGAAATTGCACGGTGTGTGCCAGGCATTAGGTGGGGAAGAGACCCTGCAGCTTTGTAGAGTGCTGAAACCGAAGGGGCTAAACAATCACAATCAATCACCTGGGGAAGCAAACATCTATTGCATGTAATGTTCAGTCATGCACACCCCCAGAATTCCTTTACTAAGAATATCTTCATATCAGAAATTGTTAACATTTCATGTCCCTACCTTTCCCTCTAGATTGTAAGCGTTTGGCAGGGTCCTCCGTGTCTCCTACCTGTTCACGCACATCCATTACCGTACGCCCACCCTATGGATCTGAGTGAACTCGACTCGCCTAATCTCCATGCTCCCATCCAGTGAGTGACTAAGTATTACCTGGTACTCATGCTGTGCTGCATGATCTGGTTTGCATGTATTCCTGGATTGTCTTATTGCTGTATGTCATCCCTAAACATTGTCTAACCTTAAAGAGAATCTGTATTGTTAAAATCGCACAAAAGTAAACATACCAGTGCGTTAGGGGACATCTATTACCCTCTGTCACAATTTCGCCGCTCCTCGCCGCATTAAAAGTGGTTAAAAACTGTTTTAAAAAGTTTTTAAACAAACAAAATGGCCACCAAAACAGGAAGTAGGTTGATGTACAGTATGTCCACACATAGAAAATACATCCATACACAAGCAGGCTGTATACAGCCTTCCTTTTTAATCTCAAGAGATCATTTGTGTGTTTCTTTTCCCCTGCAGCTATCTTCCACTGAAGTGTCAGGCTGTTTCTTCCTGCAGAGTGCAGACAGCTCTGCCTGTATGTAATTCCTCAGTATGTGAAAGCCCAGCCAGCTCAGAGGACGATTTATCCAGCTTGTAAAAGATAAGAGAGAAGCTGCCCTAATCTAAATAATACACAGGCAGTGTGCAGAGAGGGGCCTGGAGGGGGGGGATGCATCACAGAACCACAACACTGAAGAACTTGGCAGCCTTCCAGACACAGGCTGACAAGTCTGACAAGAGAGAGATAAGTTGATTTATTACAGAGATGCTGATAGTAGAACGTGCTGCAGTAAGCCAGAACACATTACAATAGCTTTTGGAACTTGTAGGATGATAAAAAACAGGATGCAATTTTTGTTACGGAGTCTCTTTAAAGAGAACCCGAGGTGTGTTTAAAGAATGTTATCTGCATACAGAGGCTGGATCTGCCTATACAGCCCAGCCTCTGTTGCTATCCCAAACCCCACTAAGGTCCCCCTGCACTCTGCAATCCCTCATAAATCAGGCTGAGGCTGTGTTTACATCTGTAGTGTCAGTCTCAACTGCTCCCCCGCCTCCTGCATAGTTCCGGTCCCTGCCCCCGTCCCTTCCCTCCAATCAGCAGGGAGGGAAGGGATGCAGGCGGGGACTGGAGTTCTGCAGAAGGCGGGGAGAGCAGCAGACTGACACTATAGAGATAAACACAGCCAGCTCTGACAAGCTGTTTGTCAGCAGCGTGGCTGTGATTTATGAGGTATTGCAGAGTGCAGGGGGACCTTAGGGGGGTTTGGAATAGCAACAGAGGCTGGGCTGTATAGGCAGACCCAGCCTCTGTATGCAGATAATATTCTTCAAACCCACCTCGGGTTCTCTTCAAAGGAAGCATCAGCCAAAATAAGCTTCCTTCAATCTACTTACCTAGGGCTTCCTCCAGCCCCTTGCCGCTGATACAAGACAAAGACAAGACAAACAACATTTATATCGCGCTTTTCTCCTGGCGGACTCAAAGCACCAGTGCTGCAGCCACTAGGGCGCACTCTATAGGCAGTAGCAGTGTTAGGGAAACTTGCGTAAGGTCTCCTACAGATTAGGTGCTGGCTTAGTGAACAGGCAGAGCCGAGATTCGAACCCTGGTCTCCTGTGTCAGAGGCAGAGCCCTTAACCATTAAACCATCCAGCCACTTACGTCCATTATACGTCCAGCTCTGTTCCCAGCCGTCGGCTTGGAGTCCTGGCCAGTGCAGAGGTCGACCTCAAGGTCGTCTACTGCGTCTGCACAGCTGGCAATCAAGCCCACGTTGTCCGGAGTGTACTGTGCAGTACACTAGGGACAATGTGGACTTGATTGACAGCGGCGCTCATGCAGGCGCAGTAGAGGACGACCTCAAGGTCGACCTCCACACTGGCCAGGACCCCAGGCCGGTGGCTGGGAGTGGAGCTGCTGTGCTAGACATATAGGTGGCAAAGGGCTGGAGGAAGGTCCAGGTAAGTAGATCGGGGGGGAAGCTTATTTTGGCTGATGCTTCCTTTAACTAATGTGAAGCGTTACATAATATGTTGGTGCTATATAAATACAATAAATAAACATTATATACAGTCTGCTTAGCAATCCACATATAGAAATCTATAGAACTAGTCACTGTCACGTACATGGGCAACAGTGCAATCGTGTCTCCTGCAGAACATCCCCCGCCCCCTCCCCCCCAGAAGGGATCAGTCATTGCACCAGACCTGGATGCTGTCTCTCTCTCTACTCTATAGACAGCGGTACTGTGTATGAGAAAATCATGGGGAGTGCGAGGACGTTACCATCCCATACTAGGGATCAATGCCGCTGCCAATAGATCGAGACAGCATCCGGGTCTGGCAGGTGCAAGGACTAATCACCAGGTGTTCAGTGATATGCTTATATATCAGAGTAAGGGCCCTTTTCCACTAGCAATCGCTAGCGTTCACGCTGAACGCTAGCGATTGCTGAATCGCAATTACCGGCGATTCCCCGACGTTCGCGGCCGCGATTTTGCTATGCTATGCACTGCATAGCAAAATCGCGGCAAATATCGCTCTGCCGCGCGTTCGCGTTCCCGGCAAAAACGAATCGTGGTAGTGGAAATGACCTACCGCGATTCCTATGTTAAAAAGCAAACCGTAGCGATTGTAAAATCGCTAGCGGTTTGCGTTTTTGCGATTCAGCCAGCGCAAACGCGCTGGTGGAAAAGGGCCCTAACCAAGCAGCTCGGGGTGAACCAAACCACTAGGAATGTAAAGGGGGCTAAGAGACCAAAAAGCCATCCCACTAAAAAGCAATGCTTGGTGTAATTTGCCTTCTTAAAACAGAAGGAAACTTGCAATAATTCAGCTATAAGTGAACATTATTACCCACAATGCACCACTACTGAATATGCAAATTATCCTTTTGCCCCAGTAAGCCAGACAAGCATTCAGAACCGCTGGTGTATAGCAAGCCTATAGCTTAAAATTTTACACAGCCATATCAAACCCACATGTAGACAGCCTGTTTCGGACTTTTGGTCCTCAGTACAAGGCAGGGATTGATACGGCTGTATGCTTATATATGATATACTTATGTATGAGTAGTAACCGTGTGACGCAATTAAAGTAGACCTGAACTCAGAACTTCCTATCAGCTTTAAAAGATAGTCAACAGCCTAATAACCTTTAAAGAAAAACTTTTTGCAGCCAATACAAATCCTGCAATAAATCTGCAGTATGCCTACTTCCTGCTTTCATGGAAGCAGACATAGGGGTAACATTGTGTCTACAAAATTAGCTGCTCTGCCGAGGCAGTCAGCTGACAGATCAAATTACAACTTGTGCTTATGCACAGATAGGGAGGGGGGGGGGAGAATTAGATAGGCTAAACTAAATACATACAGGGAGCATTTGTGTTTTCGTACTGTCCTGTGCAAAGAGTTCAGGTCCACTTTAAACAGATTTGTGGTATACTGTGAGAGATTGTTTCTTTTTTATACAGGCATGATCATTGGGCTGTTGCACGACGGGAGAGCTATGTGAAAGAGGATTATCAGACCTTTATTACTGCTCTGCTGAAGAGCTGCATTTGAATATTTGTGTTGTGTGGTCCAGCAAGCTTTGTCGAGAGTCGTGTGGGAAGTCAAGCACAGCGACTGAGGTGCACCATAACTTTCAAACAACTACCTTGGAGTTGATTGATGCAGGTCCCCCCCCCCCCCCCCCCCCCCCCACAAAATATGTTCTATAGCACTACCATCGATAATTGTATAAAACAACAAGACCTAAATTAAGGTAGAAAAAATATATAGAATGTCACAGACCTTGCAGAGCCCCATATTCTATTTTTGTTCAAAGGCACCATTAGAAAAGCTTCACCCCAAAACACCTCCTACACAAAAAGGGAAATGCTGCTGAGATAAGTGATAAGCTGGACACACAGACTTCCCATTCAGATTTTCCAACTTAATAAAAGCAAAAATCCAAGTTTACATTGGAAACATGTATTGGAGAAACATACTGTATTAATATCAATGTACCTGTGAAGTTCTGAATCCTACTCCAATTCAGAAGGAAGCTTAATGGATCATACATGAATATCTAGATTATGCCTCCTGTTTAGGAAATTCTTTCAAGTATACAGTCGCTAAACTATATTCTTCACCTGCCTGTCATAACTACCCTCTAAAGAATATCAATGCTTTCATGTCAGATGCACTTTACTACAGAGTACATCTAACAATTATCCTTAGAGCATAATATTTATTAGAAAGCAGAAGCAGGGATTCCTCATATCACGGCTTTCAAGAAAGTCTCTGGAGAGAGGTTTTAAACATATCTCACACAAGGGTGAGTTGTGGCAGCGCATAAAAGTGCCATGAGGCCTACGACAGTGACGCTTCCTATTGTTAAAGGAATCGTTTGGGGGGGGGGGGGGGTGAAAAACCCTGGAGCAGCAGTGAGTGACTACGAGGGCACAGGGTGGCTTGCATGGGGCTGGTAGAAGCCCCAGGTAAGTGAAACTTTTTTGCCTGATTCCTTTAAGGTTCACAGAAGCATTACTCCACATTAAAGCGAACCTGAACTCACAACTTTATTTCTGCTCTAAAAGATAAGCAACATCATAATAACCTTTAAAGAAAAACATTTCTGTTAGAGCTGATATAATTCCTGCAATAAATCTGCAGTGTCTACACCACCTGCTTTCAAGGAAGCAGACATAGGGTTAACATCCTGTGTTTACAAATTAGTTGCTCTGCCGAGGCAGCCAGCTGAGAGATCAATTTACAGTAGTAAGTCCCAGATGAGGGGAGGTAGTCTAAACTCCGTAAATACACATTGGGTGCATTTCTCTAGGTTTTCCTTCTGTCCAGTGGAAGAGTTCAGGTCCACTTTAACTACAGAAGCTATAACTTGAAATTATAGAGGATTGTCTCTATGAAGAGTTTAAAGCAATGAATAGGAATAAAGTCATATTTATTCCCAAAATATGTACATATGATGCCAGGGAGCAGACAGCACAAGCACTGTGCAGTCAGGTTACACACTGTCCAGCTGAGCAGCAGGTCTGCTCTTATGTAGAGGGTAGGACACGTGAGCTGCACCCTGCTGCAGGAAGTTCCTTTGAACTTCCCACCAAAATAAAATCAGGTCAAGCAATCTGACCTGGTGGTTATCAACACAGGTTTGTGGAGGTTATTTAGCAGACAAACAAATCAGTCTTAGCACAACAAGGTGTGAAAAAAGTCGATAGAATAACATACTACAAGTTTCCGCAACATTTCAAAGCATATTTTAAGCGACGAACTGTACTCAAAGAACTTCTCAGTTCTAGTGTGAACAGGAATTGACTATAAAAACATGGTCGTGTAATATAATTCAGGGCTGTGCAGTTGGTACAAAAAATGTTCCGACTTCTCAGTTTATGAATTCACCGACTCCGATCCCAACTGACTCCGGGTACCCAAAACAGCTCTGACTCCCACGTCTAATACTTACCAGGGCTGTGGATTTGGTACAAAAATCATCCAACTCCCGACTCCTCAGTTTATGAAACCACCAACTCCAGGCACCCAAGATTGGTGCATGTGCACTTTCCAATCTAATTTTTGCTACATACACCCCCCCCCCAGCACTTTTTTCTGTTGTCCAGGGGGGCGTAATGCTGGTGGTCCAGCGAGCAGGAGCTGCAGAGGCGGTGATCTGGAGCGTCTCCACCTCACACTTGAGTGAGGAGGCAACCAGATACCAGCTAATGCAAACTGTATCCCCATTCTATTGCATACACACTGGTGTCATTGCGTAATTACACATCGCTTCGTCCAACACTTTGATCCACGTACAGTGACGCTGTGCCAGGCTTGATCCACCAATGCCACCACTATTGAGGCGAAATGTAATACCTAAATTACATGGCACAGTGGTGGCGGATGTAGTCAGCACCGATCAAAAGGGGCTGACGCAAGTGCTGCAGCGGCAGGGATGTAGAGGGTCTCTAATGAAAAATACCAACAAGCTGGAAACTACTATAGTTGCTCAATCCTTAATTAGGAGAGCTAAACACTGATGCACTCTTTCAAGCAGGTTCACCACCACTGCCCCATACAGTGATACAAGATACGTAGGAAGGAGGCCCTCCACAGGCAGGAACTTGCGTATACATTTAATGGCAATGTCAGTACACTATATGTTGCGGGCTCAGCCCTTCATCAGGATGAAGTGATCAGTGATGAAGGGCACAGACCGTAACATGTAGTGTACTGACCATTGCCATTAAATGTGAACGCAAGTTCCTGCCTGTGAAATGTGCCTCCTTCCTACGTATCTTGTATCACTGTATGGGGCAGGGGTGGTGAACCTGCTTGAAAGAGTGCACTGGCGTTTAGCTTTCCTAATTAAGGATTGAGCAACTAGAGTAGGGCGACCACCCGCACAACATGACAAACCGCACAACCTGTATGCCCACACGTCCAAACAACCAACTCATTTACATACTGCGCACGATACCAGGACCGACCACACATTGAAAACAAGTACTAGTCTAACAGTCGTTCAAACGACTTGTACACACGGACCATCTACAAAATGTCAGATGATCGTAGGCCAACATAGATCGAACTGTTGGATCGGGCAAAACGCCTGTCATCAGTCACTCGTCAAGTCGTTTGCACGCATACACATGCCTGATTGTCGTCCAACAGTCTAAAACGGACTAAAGTCGGAGGACTATCAGGCAGTTTTTGTGGAGCATGTGTACAGGCCTTTAATCCAACATTTTGATCTAAAGGTACTTATGTTGTGCCGGACTTCATCTGGCAATAGCTCTACCTAGCAACAGCCATGCCCGGCATAGGATTGGAAAGGGTTAACCTTGACTGAAGGTGTTTTACAGACGCAAGTAGTGCTTTATGATGTTTATAGAAACCTTTCTTAGAGTTCATTTTACCATTGAATTTATATGAAATAGACTGGTTTGGTCAATACTTGATTTGCAACTCTGGATACAACAGACACTGCTTCAGGTATACTAGAATCGGATCAGCTAGTGCTGGGGATACGACTGTTGTGTTTTGTTCAAGCTTCTGGAACAATAACCAGCTACTGCCAGACCATCAAAGGCTATGCTTTGTGAATGTTCAAACCATATTATACAGTAGATTAGGGAAAACAGGTAATTATAGCTGCTATCATTTACATAGCTGGTGACTTATTTAATGTTTAGTACACTTCAAACTTGTGTTTATTGGGGTGTAGTATCCAGTTCCCAGTGGGGTCTGGCTGATGTTTCCACTGGCACTTGGTCCAATGAGAACATGCATCCAAATCCCTCTAGCCATGTCATGCATGGCTATAGGGATTCAGAGGGGTTGCCTGACAAACCATCTTAAACAGCTGGTCACATGGCTCCTGAGATATCTCCAATTCTCACACAGCTACAGATATACGCAACAGTAGATGGGCAGTACTGAGTCCGCAACATTGCAATAAAGAATTTGAAGCAAATGCGAACCTTTTATGCAAGAAGGGGTCACCTTTACATGCTCTCTCTGCATTGGTATTTATTTACTATTTTTTAAGTACTCTGGAATTATAGCGCCCTATTCTCAGCATAAAACTGCATTTCCACAGAACAATACACTGCAGGCAAATGGATAAGTGTGTAACACCAATAGATGTTTGCAAGTAAGAATGCCGACACTTCTATGCATTTTGCATGCAACATTCACAAAACATGTCAAGTGGGAACAAGAAGATTGTCTTTTTTTCCCAGATAAGTGCATAGCCACCGATACTGCAGAAACAAACCACAACGTGCCAGGATTCCGGCTGAATTGTCTCTCATTGTGAATCTGGTGTGTGATTGCGTTAGGAACGGCATGCTGTAATTACCGCTGGGCACAGACTCATGTGAATGATCCAGTTTTCTGAAAAGTGCTGCGTAACGTGTCAGCAGAATAAAAACACCAATAACAATATGATGATGAATGGTGACTAAAAGGAAACTGCAGACATTCAGTAAGTCACACAGATACAAAGAAAAATGCGGATAGAAAAAAGGACAACCAGCACTGCCTAGGGTATCTGTAAGAAGACTGAATGTATGTAATGCAGAGCTGTTACTGCAGTGTTATGAATTTGCCAAGTTATCGGGACAATGATCAAGCTTGAGGGAGTAGTGCTGAGTTCACTGTGACACTTACAGCAATCATCCTGTACAACTCCCTAGTAACCCAGTCAAGAAACATTCTTTATTCAGCCCGCTGCCTCCACACAAAGGGCAAAGAGCAAGGCAAAGGGAAATAGCATTTACAGTAATCACAGGCTGTAATGCATGTCACAGTAGTACTTTAGGGCTTGGCTTCAGCATTAGATCATACAGGACTGCACAAATCCCAACAGCTAGGACTCAAAGTGATCCTTTAAAAAGTGTTTGCAAAACTGCTACGTTTTTGTTTTAGTCACGGGTTTTTACACGGGCAAGCACAGTGGCGTTGCCCCGCGGGCAAGCACAGTGGCGTTGCCCCGCGGGCAAGCACAGTGGCGTTGCCCCGCAGGCAAGCACAGTGGCGTTGCCCCGCGGGCAAGCACAGTGGCGTTGCCCCGCGGGCAAGCACAGTGGCGTTGCCCCAGGGCTGGTTTTACACATGCAGCACTGTGGCATTTCCTCTGGGCACTCCGGTTTCCTCCCACAACCCCAAAAAAAAGCAGATTAGTTAATTGGCTTCCCCCTAAAATTGGCCAGAGTGATAAATGCACTACACGATACATACATAAAGTAGGCATCAGACTATGGTAGGGACTAGATTGTGAGCCCCTCTGAAATAATAAATCTCTTGCTCATGCCGCATTGGAAAAAACTTTAATCATATGACCCTGCAGCAGAGTGCAGCGACAGGGTCATTTGCATAGCGCCGCCGCCCCGAGTTCAGTGACGCGTACTCCCTTCTGGACAGGAAGTATGTCACTGGGATCGGGCTGTGCTTCATCATTTACACTACCGCTCATAGACTTGCATTACAGCATGCTCTGTGCATCAAGCACAATACATGCGGTAAATCGCTGTAGCCCTGGAGTCAGCTCGGCAGCATCCCACAGTAAGTGTGCAAGGCTGCATAGACTTGCATTGCTACTGCGGCCCAATGCAGCAATAAAAAGGTAATGCAAGTTTCCACTGCAAAAGTAAAAGGGGTCTCATACATTTCATATTGCCTTGGCTATCAACTGATCCTGTGCATCCAACAAATAAATCATGGATCCAACCCATGTATGCCTTTCAGCAGTGTACTCCCCAGAATTTTTTTCTAGCCAGGTGGCATGAAAAAATAAAAATCAGGTATGCAAGTGACAGTTTCTGCCCGGGTCGGACAAAAGCTCAGCCCCCACTGATAAGGAATGACAGCCATAAAACAGGCAGTAAATGGCTTGAGAGCAGAAAAAAGATAAAAAGTCATTGAGCAGAGACAACAATACCGTAAGAACTACCGTATATACTCGAGTAAAGGCCAAGATTTTGGGGCAAAAAAAAAAAAAAAAGTCACAAAAGTGGGAGTCTCTGCCTAGATTCAAGCCACCCGTCTCCAACCCCCACCAAAGTGAAGCAGCATGGCAAATTTACTGACCCGCGGCTTTGGACCTGTGCCCCAACTAACCCACCCCACCCCCACCCCCCCCCCCCCCCCCCGAGCCGCGGATTTGCGCAAAAACAAAGTGGCAAGTGACGGCAGTGGGCTGTGTCCCCCTTCCCCATCTGCACCAGAGCTGTGCATCGTTGCAGGTCATATCTACCGTTGCCGATACAGGTGTTCCGTCACATATCAACAGCCGATTGTCCCCGCTGGAGTATGGAGAAAGATGCCTGCTTCTTACACACTACAAAATGCGCACGCTGCCAGGAATCATCTTTAACTGGTCTGTCGCAGTCTCATTTCAGTGATGCCACTAGAGGGCGTCATAGCAAATGAGACTGCGACAGACCAGTTAAAGAGGATTCCTGGCAGAGCGCGCATTTTCTAGTGTAAGAAGCAGGCATCTTTCTCCATACTCCAGCGGGGACAATCGGAGGGTGAAGTGACGGAACACCTGTATCGACGCTGCGTAGCTCTGGTGGAGGTGGGGAGGGGGACACAGCCCACTGCCATCACTTGCCACTTTGTTTTTGTGCAAATCCGTGGATCGGTGGAGACACCGCTCACAGGTACCCCTTTTTTTTTCTGCAAATCCTCAGGTACGGATCAGTAATTTTACACTGGAATTGTGAGCCAGTACAGTATAAATATAATTGGAGTGCCAACTTTGTTGGTACATATGTGTAGGCACTAGTTTATCATTTTAGCTATTGCAGCTGTGAATTGTTCTGTCATGTGTGCCTGTGGCTGACATAATTACTTTTATTGCCCTGTTTTCTCTCAATGAGTCATCTCAATATTGTGCTTTGATGGAGAACACAATGATTACACTTTAATGTCCAGTAAAGGTGATTTAAAAAAAAAAAAAAATACAATAGGTCCTGGGTCCCATCTTAAAGTGAATGTTAACCGTTTCAACCAGGCAGTATTCAACCAGTTTGGTCAAATACTGCCACTTCCGCAGACGAAGGGATGTTTCGGAAGCCTTCGGGAGCACTCGGGCTCAAGAACGGGGCCGCTCCATAGTACGCATGCGCGAGCGCCCTCTATGACGCGCTCGCGCGTACGTAGTATGGAGTGGCCCGTCTTCGGAAGCCCAAGTGCTCCCGAAGGCCTCCAAAGTCCCGGCGGCGGCAGACGCGAACGGGGGAGCCAGCGCAGCACCGAGGGCACCAGGAGAGGAGAGGAAAGGCTCATTAGGACTGAGCCTTCCCTCACCTTAGGTGAGTATCTGACTTTTTTATAGCGGTACCCATTGGCTTTAATGTTTTAACCAACGTTTTGTATACAGCCACCTAAAACAGTGAGAACACCTCACATAAAGTGCAGGCAGTGGAGGCTTGGCACAGGCATGGTACCAGAGTACATTTGAAATCGGTGCCGGTAGACTTGGGCACAGGATACAGCGGTATATGGCTGAACCTGCTTCTGCACAAGTCCGGGCCGATTTAATTACTATTCCCCCTCCAGGCCGACATGGATAGTGGGGGAATGAAATAATTTGGCTTCCAGCGATTGCTGGAGGCCGAATTATTATGTTTTTAAGCAACCTCGTCTCAGTCTTCTGACGGAGCCGACGTTACTCACTGAGCGCTGCAATAGGAATGATTCCTATTGTAGTCTATGGAGGCGCCGGCTGCGCCCAAATCTAGCAGCGCTGAAAAGCACTGCTCCGATGGTACCCCTAGGTGCATTTCCACAACTCTGGTCATTTTTGGGGTGACCACAGTTGCACGAATAACCTATAGTTGGTGCTGCATTTTCTACCCTCGGCTTTTTTTTTTTTTTTGCGCATGTGTTTAAGTAAAAGGTGGGGGGGAGGGAATAGGTCAGCTTATAAGCTTATACTCGGGTCGGCTTATACTCGGGTATATATGGTAGATTTAAGTATAAAATAAAACTGGAATATCAAAAAAAAAAAACAACACATTTTTAGGAGGCGGATAGATACTATTATCAGTTTATTTTCACCTCAGATGTTCTTTAAGATGAATAGGTCTACCACCATATCCCTCTCACTGCAGGGCCTCTTTACAGGTTATAGGAGACTCCTGATCCTTAGGCCAGGGTCACACTTAGCAGAATCACAAGTTTTCCCTATAGCACACCAGTGGAAATCATGCGATTCTGCTAAGCGTCACATCGGTATGAGAATCCTGTGCATGCGCACTCACGCTGGCCGGTGCAATGACACTTAGCCAGCCAGCGTGATGACACGTATCGTCCACAGCAGGAAGCAGCCATAGGACTTCAGGCCGAAGTCACCATGTAACGGAATTGGGAGCAGGGAAGGAGCCAGGAGGATGTTGGGGGATCTCACGGGCTATGGTGGGCTGGAAGACGCCCCAGGTAAGTGGAAATTCTGGTTTTATAACTGGTTTAGGGTCCCTTTAATATGTTAGCTCACAAAAGATCAGTGACATACTTCTTGGGCTGAGATGCCTCGGCTGGTGAAGGAGGAAAGCCCTTACTAGACATCCTTTTCTTAATCACTGCATTTTCCTAAACTGCTGCAATGTGACAAGGTTATACATTAGGACTCTGCATCATTAAAGTAAACCTGGCAGCAGTCAACAAAATAAAGAAGGTTCTGCACTACACAAAGCGTATGTACTAACTACTATAAATGTGCTTCGTTGTAATAGCAGCAGCCAAGGCACAGGTATATTCTGGAAATGAACAACCACCAATGCTTTAAAGAGACACTGAAGCAAAAAAAAAAAAAAGATAATGATTTGTATGTGTAGTACGGCTAAGAAAAAAAACAGGAGCAGAGACAGTCTAATATTGTTTCCAGTACAAGAAGAGTTAAGAAACTCCAGTTATCTATGCAAAAGAACCATTGAGCTCCATGACTGAAAGTCGCAAAGATCTCTGTCTTCTGAAGCTTGTTATCTCAACAGTCAGTCACTGTATTTTTTCTTCAACAGAGGACATGTCAATAGGTCACAGGCCTGCAATGTAAAATCATTTAGAATGCCGAGTATTGTGTAAACTGCAAATATTAGAGAATGAGGCAATGTTATAAAAAAACAGGGCTGTGGAGTCTGTACAAAAATCCTCCAACTCCTCAGGTTAGGATTCCACAGACTCAGACGCCTCGAATTTGCATATTACAATTTTGTTGATTGAAAGTATGTAACATGAAATGCATCTCTTAACTGCCAACGCTTAGGAATTGTAAAATACAACTGAAGTGAGAGGGATATGGAGACTGCCATATTTATTCCCTTTTAAACAATACCAGTTACCTGGCTAGCCGGCTGATCTTCTGCCTCTAATACTTTTAGTCATTGACTAAAACTAGTCCTTGGTAAGGCCTGGTGCACACCAGAGGAGTTTTTCTGAGCATTTTGAGTTTTTAAATCTGCTGCTAATGTTATCCTATGTGTCTGTGCACACTGGAGCAATGAGGTTTTGTAAAAAAAAAAAAAAACCATAGCATTACCTTAGGAAGAGCTTTTGAAACCTCTAAAAGCTCTTCCCAATGTAATGCTATGGTTTTTTTTTTTTACAAAACCTCATTGCTCCAGTGTGCACAGACACATAGGATAACATTAGCAGCAGATTTAAAAACTCAAAACGCTCAGAAAAACTCCTCTGGTGTGCACCAGGCCTAAGAGTACTTGTAGAAGAACATCCATCAGGCCCTAGGCAATGTGACTCTGGGTACATGTAAGTGTGATGTGAAGGTACTCTGCAGGAGAATGAGGTTATTCTTCCTCTATTACACATTCTTCATGTACAATCTGAACCAGGTTTATGGGTAATAGACCACACCTCTGTGTTCAATGTGCACAACATTCTCAGTGGATTTCCCTGCAGCTCTGTGGGGAGTGCATATGTAGAGTATAGTACTACTGGTTAACTTAACCATTTAAGCCTTCTGGACGTAGAAGCTATGTCCAGAAGGCCATGTGCGCTCCCATGCCCACGCGCGCTCCCGGCCGCGGATCGTTAGCCCAGGAATCAATCGGGACATGGTGCCCGATGATTGATTCCTCTCCCCGGCAGAAAAAGCGACTGCTTCTCTCGGAAGCCTCGCTTTTTCTGCCCCTTACGTCCCCCTAAGCGTACATGTTACGCTTAGTGACGACATGTAAACAAATTCAAGGTTGCCATCTTCTGGCCAAAAAGTAAAACTACATCTACATGTAAAAAAAAAAAAAAAATAATAATCACATATTTACAGAAAAAAATTACTATTCACATCCCACCCTCCCAAAAATACCCAAATAAAATGTTTATTACAATAAAAAAAAAAATAAAAGGAAATATTTACCTAAGGATCTAAAATTTTTAAATATCAATGTAAAGATGAAATATTTCTTTTTTTATTATAAGCTTGTAAATAGTGATGGATGCAAAACGGAAGAAATGCACTTTTATTTCCAAATAAAATATTGTCGCCATACATTGTGATAGGGACATAATTTAAAGAGACTCCGTAACTAAAATTTCATACGGTTTTCTTCCATCTTACAAGTTCCAAAAGCTATTCTAATGTGTTCTGGCTTACTGCAGCACGTTCTACTATCACCATCTCTGTAATAAATCAACTTATCTCTCTCGTCAGACTTGTCAGCCTGTGTCTGGAAGGCTGCCAAGTTCTTCAGTGTTGTGGTTCTGTGATGCATCTTCCCCTCCAGGCCCCTCTCTGCACACTGCCTGTGTATTATTTAGATTAGTGCAGCTTCTCTCTGCTCTATTATCTTTTACAAGCTGGATAAATCCTCCTCTGAGCTGGCTGGGCTTTCACATACTGAAGAATTACATACAGGCAGAGCTGTCTGCACTCTGCAGGAAGAAACAGCCTGACACTTCAGTGGAAGATAGCTGCAGAGGGAAAGAAACACACAAATGATCTCTTGAGATTAAAAAGGAAGGCTGTATACAGCCTGCTTGTGTATGGATGTATTTTCTATGTGTACATCAACCTACTTCCTGTTTTGGTGGCCATTTTGTTTGTTTACAAACAAACTTTCTAAAACTGTTTTTAACCACTTTTAATGCGGCGAGGAGCGGCGAAATTGTGACAGAGGGTAATAGGAGATGTCCCCTAACGCACTGGTATGTTAACTTTTGTGCGATTTTATCAATACAGATTCTCTTTAAACTGTTTAATACCCGGGACTATTAAGCAAATACAATTCGTGGGTTTTAATTATGGAGGCATGCATTTTAAAACTAATGGCCAAAAACTGAGAAATATTTTTTTTTCTTATTCTTACTGTTAAAATGCAAATTACAGTAATGTGGCCCTTAGCAAAATGTACCACCCAAAGAAAGCCTAATTGGTGGCGGAAAAAACGATATAGATCAGTTCATTGTGATTAGTGATAAAGTTATAGGCTAATGAATGGGAGGGGATAATTGCTCAGATGCATAAAGTGAAAACGACTGAAGGCTGAAGTGGTTAAAGTAAACCTTAGACAGATGAAAGTTTTATACATACCTGGGGCTTCCTCCAGCACCCTTCAGGTGAATCAGTCCCTCGTGTCCTCTGCCACATGGATCTTCTGCTATGGGTCCAGGTACTTGAGCCAGTCGGGCGTAATGCGTATGCACACACTCCGCCGCTGGGAGCATACTACCTGCTCAGCACTATTGCGCAGGTGCAGAATGTTCCTGGCTGTGGGAGCTGCAGGATTGCACTGACTGAATTACTGGGACTCATAGCAGAAGATCCAGGTGGCGGAGGAGGACAGTGACTGGATATGCCTGAAGGGGGCTGGAGGAAGCCCCAGGTATCTATAAAACATCTATTTTCATCCGTCTCAGGTACCCTTTAATTCGTGGTCACCAAACCAAATTTTAACATATGAAATTATTTTATTTCATGAGCAAAGGGAGTGCTTACATTTGCATAAACCAGCATCAACACAGAATTATTTCCCAGCATCAACTCAGAATTATTTCCATCTCATTGACCATCTCTATTAGTGACACGGCTACACATCAGGCTTTATACTTAAAGCATAGATGTAATTTAGTATATATAAGAGATTCGTGTGTGTGTGTGTGTGTGTGTGTGTGTGTGTGTGTGTGTGTGTGTGTGTGTGTGTGTGTGTGTGTGTGTGTGTGTGTGTGTGTGTGTGTGTGTGTGTGTGTGTGTGTGTGTGTGTGTGTGTGTGTGTGTGTGTGTGTGTGTGTGTGTGTGTGTGTGTGTGTGTGTGTGTGTGTGTGTGTGTGTGTGTGTGTGTGTGTGTGTGTGTGTGTGTGTGTGTGTGTGTGTGCACACATACACACATATATACACACACACACACAGTCAGAATCAGATATCTATATCTGACTTTAAAAATACAGGTGCTGCTTTATTGAAGCAGCATAAGTAACTTTTTGATCGGTCTATTTCATTTTTGTGGACTAAGCCCATCTATTACTGTATATAACAATTATTTATGATGACCATTATCTGAGAAATAGAACATATCATTTTCTATGTTAATTACAGTTTAAATTCATTAGGAGTCGGAGCATTTTCTCCTGACTCCAGGTACCCAAAAATTACCCCGACTCCAACTCCTCGACTCCACAGCCCTGTACTATATTATGGACTGTATGAGAAGATAAGGCTGTGCTGTACTCACCACGAGCCCTGCGAGTTTCACTCCACAATAGGTGTGCTTTAACCTCCCTGGCATTATGATTATTTCCATAGTCTAAAAGCCATAACATTTTTTCACAAGCTTTTAGACCCTAAAAACAAGGAAAACATACCTCAGAGAGGTTCCTGCATGAAACTCACTCAGGCACAGGATTACCACCCTGTTCTGCGGCATTCCATCCCGAGCCTAACTCGGGATTACCGCTAAGGAGGTTATTAAAGAACCGCTTTTGCAAAAATGGTAAAATTCAACATGTCTCCAGACACAAAATGCACATTTGTTCGAAAGCACAATGCACTATAAATGACATTTTACATATTTCACTGTCACTTCTGTAACTAACAGCAGGTAGTGAAATAGATTTTGGATTAGTTCATATCCTCATGGGGGATTCTTGGTTTTTGTTTATTTTCAAAAGGACAAAAGCCAGGGAACAGGAAGGCTGCCCAGTATCTTCATATCTTTCACAGGGAGTACTTTTGTAAAAAAGGAAATGTTGAGAATCCCTCAAGAGGTGGACGACTAGATTAAGACCTTTCATATCTGTCAGGGTTTTACTCCCTACTGTATTGCAAAAAGGGTGTGTGCATCAGACACCAAGTGAACCCTTATATACCTGGCTTTGCAGATGAGGCCTAATTAGCTTATTCATGAGACACTGCTCAAGCAAATCTGCATTCGCTTTCGCATGCCAGGATATGCAGGGTTTTGCCAACTGACTCAACGCAAAATTGCTGCGCAAATTAATTCCCCGCAGGACAAAAATTTTGCGGTGAGTTAGTTGGCAAAACCCTGCATATCCTGGCATGCGAAAGCGAATGCAGATTTGCTTGAGCAGTGTCTTATGAATGAGCTAATTAGGCCTCATCTGCAAAGCCAGGTATATAAGGGTTCACTTGATGCTTGATGCACATACCCTTTTTGCAATAAGTTCAATTCCCTTCTTCTGGAGGCAGGTTGTGGACCACTCTTTACATGGGCTGTCTACAGCCCGTTTCCCCATTGGGGCGTGGAGCTGTAGAGTCACCCTTGAGCTTTATTGGGCTTGGGGTGACCTATGCTTCACCCCCCCCCCCCCCCCCAGTCGTAGTGCTCCCGAATCGCGCACATTTGGCCCGGCATAAATGCACTTGGACGCAGTACGAAATAAGGTAGGTCCTATCCTTTGGGAGGTGGGTGCGTGCGGCCCTCCCTGGCGGTGGGTGTAGGTTCCCCGCACTTAACCTCCGCCCCGGGGGTGGCTGTAGGTTCCCTGAGCAGTGAGTGTGCTTGGAGTGCCCTGTTGGCTCCCCCCACAGGTCAAACATTTTGCGGTGAGTTAGTTGGCAAAACCCTGCATATCCTGGCATGCAAAAGCAAATGCAGATGCAGATTTGCTTGAGCAGTGTCTCATGAATAAGCTAATTAGGCCTTATCTGCAAAGCCAAGTATATAAGGGTTCACTTGGTGCTTGATGCACACACCCTTTTTGCAATACGTTACGTTTTACTACCTACTGTGACAGCAGCTTTGGGGGCATATAAAACTGTACATTATTATATAGTACATGTGCACTTATTTTTACAATTTTCTTTAATGTCTACAACTTTCCCCAGTGGTGGTCCTTTAACCACTTCAGCACCAAAGGGTTTTTTGCTTAAAAACCAAAGCAATTTTCACATTTCAGCGCTCCTCCCATTCATTCACCAATAACTTTATTGCTACTCATCAGATGTAAATGATCTATATCTTGTTTTTTTGCCACAAATTATGCTTTGTGAGGGTAATATTTTCTTTTAGTAATTATGTTATCTGTGCATTTTAAAGGGAAAAATGAGGAAAAAAAAAGTAAAAATACACTTTCTCCATTTCCATCCACTATAGTTTTCAAATAAACAATGTTATCATAGGTAAAACCCACACATTGTATTTGCTAATTTGTCCTGGTTATCAACATTTAACCACTTAACGACCGCCTAACGCCGATAGGCGTTGGCGGATCGTTAGTGGTATAGCATGGAAACGGCCGCTCGATCGAGCAGCCTTTCCATGCTAGTTCACGGAGACTGCCACCGTGAACAGTGTGCGAGCTGCCGATCGCGGCTCGCACGCATAATGTAAACATCCAGGGAAGAAATCCCCGCTGTTTACATCACACGGCGCTGCTGCGCAGCAGCGCCGTGACGTAGATTGGCGATCCCCAGCCTCTGATTGGTCGGGGATCACCGGCATCTGATAGGCAGAAGCCTATCCTATCCGGCGCAGGACGGAACTCCGTCCTGCGCCGCTCACAGGGAGAGGGAGGGAAATCCGGGGAGGGCGGAAAGCGCTGCGGAGGGGGGCTTTGAAGAGCCCCCCTCGAAAAGTGCGGGTAGCCGGCGGCGATCAGACCCCCCCAGCAGGACATCCCCCTAGTGGGGAAAAAGGGGGTGGGGGGGGAAGTCTGATCGTCCTGGCACATACGTGATCGGTGCTGCGGGCTGTAGAGCCCACGCAGCACCGATCACTGCAATATCCCCTGGTCCTTAAGTGGTTAAATAATGTTCCTAGTACAATGTATGGCGATAATATATTAGTTTCTGGTTTGTTTTTTGTTTTCTCATTGTACTCTATCAGTAATTAAAAGCCCTTCTCTTCATGATTAACAGTAATACACTCTCATGGCATACATATTTTAAAAGCTAAGTCCCTAGGGTAACTATGTATTCTCTTTTCAATGCTGTCACTTTTGTTTTTTTTTACAAGTATTTCTTTGGGGGTACAGAGTACATGAAAACAACAGTTTTATTGCTTTTCATTCAGTTTTCCGGTAAAAACAATCACATGACTTAGCCCTCAGTTGTCAAACAACACAAAATCTATTCTCTCACTTGTCACGGTTAAAATGATACCCTATATACATAATCAGATAGCTTATTGGGCATACAGCCAGGGCTGTGGAGTCGGTCCAAAAATCCACCGACTCCGACTCCTCAGTTTAGGATTCCACCGACTCCGACTCCTCTAATTTGCATATTACAATTTTGTTGATTAAAAGTATGTAACATGAAATTCGTCTCTTAACTGCCAACGCTTAGGAATTTTACAAGACAACTGAAGTGAGAAGGATATGTAGACTACTATATAGACTAAAACTAGTCCTTGGTAAGAGTACTTGTAAAAGGTACAAACCGGAACAAAGAACATCTATCAGGCCCTAGGCAATGTAAGTGTGGGTACATGTAAGAATGATGTGCAGGTACTCTGCAGGGGAATGAGGAGATTGTAAACAGACAACACCTCTGTGTTCAATGTGCACAGCATTCTCAGTGGATCCCCTGCAGCTCTGTGGAGAGTGCATATGTAGAGTATAGTACTACTATGTAACAAAGTAAACCTGAGACAGATGAAATTAAAGTTTTATACATACCTGGGGCTTCCTCCAAGGCTCCAGCAGCCTTCAGGATAATCAGTCCCTCGTTGTCCTCCTCCACCACCTGGATCTTCTGCTATGAGTCCAGGTACTTGAGCCAGTCAGGCATAGTGCGCATGCACACACTCCGCCGCCAGGAGCGGCATGCGGCCGGACAGCACTGACTGGCTGAATTACCAGGACTCATAGCAGAAGATCCGGGTGGTGGAGGACAGTGAGGGACTGATTAGCCTGAAGGGGGCTGGAGGAAGCCTCAGGTATGTATAAAACTTTACTTTTCATCCGTCTCCGTTACCCTTTAATTTGTAGTCACCAAACCAAATTTTAATAACATATCAAATTATTTTATTTCATCAGCAAAGGGAGTGCGTACATTTGCATAAATCAGCATCAATGCAGAATTATTTCCATGTCGTTGACCATCTCTATTAGTGACATAGCTACACATCAGGCTTTATTCTTACAGCATAGATGTTATTTAGTATATATAAGAGATTCCTGTGTACACATATGTACAGTCACAATCAGATATGTATATCTGACCTTAAAAATACGGGGACTGCTTTATTGAAGCAGCACAAGTAACTAATTTTGATTGGTTTATTTCATTTTTGTGGACTAAGCACAGCTATTACTGTATATATACATTATTTTTAATGACTATTATCTGAGAAATAGAACATTTTATCATTTTCTATTTTAACCACTTCCACACCATGAACTTTTATGCTGATCTGTGCAGCGTGGGCTCTCCAGCCCACAGCACAGATCAGCTAGCAGCCAGGGCGATCAGACTTCCCCCCTTTTTTCCCCACTAGGGGGATGTCCTGCTGGGGGGGTCTGATCGCCGCCGGCTGCTTGCGCTTGCGGGGGGGGGGGGGGGGCTCTTCAAAGCCCCCCTCCGCAGCGCTTCCTGGCCTCCTTCCCCTTCCCTCCCTCTCCCTCCCCCTGTGAGCGGCGCAGGACGGATGCCTGATTGGATAGGCTTTAGCCTATCAGATGCCGGTGATCCCCGGCCAATCAGAGGCCGGGGATCGCCGATCTCCTCTACGGCGCTGCTGCGCAGCAGCGCCGTATACATGTAAACACCGGGGAAGATCTTCCCCGTGTGTTTACATTTACCCTGCGAGCCGCCGATCGGCTCGCAGGGTGTTCACGGAGACACCCTCCGGGAACTGACATGGAACGGCCGCTCATACGAGCGGCCGTTTCCATGGTATACACTTCTGGATTCAGGGGCGTGTATATACGCTCCGAGAATCCGGAAGTGGTTAATTACAGTTACAAATTCATTAGGAGTCGGAGCATTTTTTTCCCGACTCCGACTCCAGGCACCCAAAATTGCCCGACTCCACCACTCCGACTCCACAGCCCTGCATACAGCACACTGTTTACCACAAGTACGCCTATCTACTCCCCTGAGCTGAGCAAGTGAAGTTTTGTGGGGAGTAGATAAGCGTAGCAAGGGATTCAAAGTGGTTAACTTTAGGTACAAGCAGCTGTTGAATGTTCCATGCCGCCACCCCCCCATATTTATCCCTACAGATTGAGTAATCCATGTTTTCAATGTGGTTTAGGTTCCTTTCATATATGAATATTATGTTGCACTGCAATAGTACTGCAGTGCAAGATAGCCAAAAAGTCATGTGTTAGCGTTGCGACCGGTGAGGCATACAGTATAATTAAAGTATGCCTCGACAAGTAACTTGCACATTACCTGGTTAACGCACAGCATATGCTATGTTGGAACCTGATGTGCCGTACTGCAAGCAATGTGAAAGCCCCATAGGAAAATCATTGCATTGCGATGCAATGATATTGTCCGCTGCGACACAACAGACAGTGTGAAAAGGTCCTAACACAACATGGGTTGGAACTAGCAAAAGTATCACACAGGGCTATCTTAGGCTGGAACAAAGCCAAGCCAAAAATGTTGATTCTGCAGATGTGACATTTAATTGCTGAATTATGACCTTGAAACTGGGGGAAAAAAATTAGTATTGTAAGGTACAAAATCAGATAACCCAACTCTGCAGCCTAGCAATTATTATACCCAGGCAAGTTCATACTAAGTCCATAGTGTTCATATTGCAGATTTGTAGAGATGATTAACTTGAAATAATGGT
The DNA here is from genome assembly GCF_040937935.1 of Hyperolius riggenbachi. Taxonomy (NCBI): domain Eukaryota; kingdom Metazoa; phylum Chordata; class Amphibia; order Anura; family Hyperoliidae; genus Hyperolius; species Hyperolius riggenbachi. The sequence continues at coordinate 100,863,581 of NC_090653.1, read as the reverse complement.
CTGAATTTGCTTATAATGACCACACAACATCCAAGTCCAGAGCATCTACATCAAACTTTCCTGCCCCGCGTTAATCCTAGAATAAAAATGGACACCATCCTAATTTCTTAGCCTGCATAACTTTTGAAACTTTCACCTTTGAACATTAAAAGAAATGGTTCAAGATCTTCCGTAAAGGATTAAAAGTATATTTGCATGAAAAAAAAAGTTTTTCAAAGCTCTGGAATGACATTCAAGGTTAACAGTACAGGGTGGAAATGACCTTAACAAGTGCAAAGGAACCAGTAATATAATATTGTGACAGGATTCCACAGGGAGTTGCAAATGAATCTTTTACTAAAGATTTTAGATAACAGAAAAAGCACACGGAGATAGTCTTACAGCATTACCCAGCTGCAGCAAAACAGCAATATAATGGAATAATATGAACCTGTGGAAAATAACCCATTGTTACTACCCTGAAAGCATACAGTATGCAAATTACATCATGTAAACCACTATGACAAAGCAAAAATACAGAACTAGTCCTATAAAAAGCACACAGGACTTGATAAATGGTCATGCAGGAACACTAATGCATATTCCTGCTATGCAAATATCCACATATTGTTTTTCCATACACTTCTAGGCAGGCGCCACACTTGTCTAAGTTTTCTGCACACTATGTGCATATATCTGCAATAACCCAGGCGTTTTTTCACAGCAGCTAATTGATAGAGAAAACTGACAAAATGTGCAGAATTTTGCTACAGGATGTCAGTTTTTTTCCTGCATGTGAAAAATGCATTAGGTGTGAACCAGCCTATTGTTTAACATGAGTTTTCAGTTTAAATCCATTTCACACATGAAAATGGACAAGTGTGGCCCCTGCCTTATAGGTGAAGGAGTGGCAGCAATTCACAATGTACAGTAGCTGTGCTTGTGAACAAAACAGACAAGACAGAACAATTATATTGTGCTTTTCTCCTGGCAGACTCAAAGCGCCTGAGCTGCAGCCACTAGGACGCGCTCTATAGGCGGTAGCCCAAGGTCTCCTACTGAATAGGTGCTTAATTACTGAACAGGCAGAGCCGAGATTCGAACCCTGGTCTCCTGTGTCAGAGGCAGAGCCCTTAACGGATAACTGTACTTACTAAAGACAGTTATTCAAAACGCTCCCCCTCGGTCTCCTGAATGTTCCGCAGTAACCCAGTTTGCTCCCACCTAGCGCCACTGGGGGCCATTTACAACCAATGCCATCACTTCTTCTGACTGTCTCGCTTAGTCCCTGATGCCTGAAGATGTGTCCCAAGCAACACCCCCCCCCCCCTCCCAGAATCCAGTGTGTGTACAGCAACCTGACTCCTCTCGGCCATTCAGGTAGGTGAAGACATGTCAGATGCACTGGTGAACCCCTTTGGCACAGGGCAGTGTTCTGATGATTTTATGAGAATCCTAGCTACTAGGAGTTCTTGGAGTAAACCTGATGTTTGTTCCAAAAAGTAAGAATAATGTCATTTACATAAATGGGATACTTTGTCAGTTCACCCACAGGAATGTAGTTCTAGAGTCAGTCAGGCCTTTTATTCTCACCGGAGGAACCCTTTCAGGGACAACACTGAGGCCCTGTTCAGAGTGGTCAGTTGTGTTGCAGGATAGTTCTGCATGTCAACACACTGCCCATACAATTCTATGAGCCTGTTCACAGTACTGCGTTGTAACTGATCACATTATACTAACTCACTGCATGCAAGCTTTGTGTTAAAGTCTTTGTCCAGTCTCCATTGCAGTTCACAGTCATAACATCTGAGTGAATTTGTTAAAATGTTAGTGGATAAGAAAAAAACACGGACATAAAAAGCAGCATGAACCAGGTTTCAAGCAAATGCCACACTACTCGAATTCAATAAATATCATCGTAGTAACTGGACAAGCGCCGTCAATACATGTTCTATAACCTTTGCTACAACATGTAGCCTTTGCTTTAACAAAAGTATATGTTCCTGCTCTTGCACTAGGCAGCATGTGACTCGCTGGAACCAGTTGCAGGCCAGTAGAAACACACCATTCCAATAATATTAACTGCTGTGGAAATGCAGAGTGAAGCACCTACAACAAGTGTTAAAGAAGAACTCCAGTGAAAATAATTTAATAAAAAAGTGCTTCACTTTTTACAATAATTATGTATAAATGATTTAGTCAGTGTTTGCCCATTGTAAAATCTTTTAAATCTCTGATTTACATTCTGACATTACATGGTGAAATTTTTATTGTTGGCAGGGGATGTAGCTGCTGCATGCTTTTTTTAGCAGTTGGAAACAGCTGTAAACGGCTATTTCCCACAATGCAGCAAGGTTCACAGACAGGAAACTGCCAGGAGGAGTACGTACTTTTCTTGTGGGAGGGGGTTTCACCACAATATCAGCCATACAGCGCCCCCTGATGGTCTGTTTGTGAAAAGGAATAGATTTCTCATGTAGAAGGGGGTATCAGCTACTGATTGGGATAAAGTTCAATTCTCTTTAAAGGGAACCAGAGAGGAACTCTTTAAAAACAGAAAAAGCTTTTATACATACCTGGGGCTTCTTCCAGCCCCATACGCACGGATCGCTGCCACGCCGCCGTCCACTGCTTCCTGTATCGGCGGTACCGGGTCCTGTCACTTCCAGCGGACGCGGCCAATTGTCCGCATGAGCAGGGGCTCCCTCCATACCCTTACGCGTGCAGCTGCTCAGTATGCAGCTGCACACGTAAGTGTATGCCGGGAGCCCCTGTGATACGGACAATTGGCCGCGTCCTGCCGCCGACTGGCCGAAACTATGGGACCCGGTACCGCCGGATACAGGAAGCGGAGGACGGCGTCGTGGGAATGATCCGTGCGTATGGGGCTGGAGGAAGCCCCAGGTATGTATAATAGCTTTTTTCTAAAGGCCTCTGGTTCCCTTTAAAATGGTATGAAATTCAGCATTTCTTCTTTGCTCTAGAAGATTTACATTATAAAGCCAACTGCCATAAAAAAATTGGTAGCAGAACAGCAGTTAAAAACACAGCATTATCTGCTTTAGTGAGAAGCTTATGTTGGGAATACACCATGAGTTTTTAAGCAGATAGGTAGCTCGATAGATAATTTCCAACAGGTCAGAACCGATTTTGATTGTTTTTCTGAATAATATTTTCATAGAAGTGAATGGAAATCAATTGCAACGCGCACTTACAATGCAAGTGTAAAAGTGGCCTGAATGTCATGTCAGTTTTATCCCATATGCCCCCAAATGTCCAACAGACCCATTCAAAACTACACAATAGTCTTGTCATGTTTCCTGTAGTATCTACAGTGGAGGAAATAATTATTTGACCCCTCACTGATTTTGTAAGTTTGTCCAATGCCAAAGAAATGAAAAGTCTCAGAACAGTATCATTTCAATGGTAGGTTTATTTTAACAGTGGCAGATAGCACATCAAAAGGAAAATCGAAAAAATAACCTTAAATAAAAGATAGCAACTGATTTGCATTTCATTGAGTGAAATAAGTTTTTGAACCCTCTAACAATAAAAGACTTAATACTTAGTGGAAAAACCCTTGTTTGTAAGCACAGAGGTCAAACGTTACTTGTAATTGATGACCAAGTTTGCACACATTTTAGGAGGAATGTTGGTCCACTCCTCTTTGCAGATCATCTCTAAATCCTTAAGGTTTCGAGGCTGTCTCTGTGCAACTCTGAGCTTGAGCTCCCTCCATAGGTTTTCTATTGGATTAAGGTCCGGAGACTGACTAGGCCACTCCATGACCTTAATGTGCTTCTTCTTGAGCCACTCCTTTGTTGCCTTTGCTGTATGTTTTGGGTCACTGTCGTGCTGGAACACCCATCCACGACCCATTTTCAGTTTCCTGGCAGAGGGAAGGAGGTTGTCGTTCAGGATTTCACGATACATGGCTCCGTCCATTTTCCCGTTAATGCGATTAAGTTGTCCTGTGCCCTTAGCAAAAAAACACCCCCTAAGCAAAATGTTTCCACCCCCATGCTTGACGGTGGGGACGGTGTTTTAGGGGGCAGTATGCAGCATTTTTCTTCCTCCAAACAGCGAGTTGAGTTAATGCCAAAGAGCTCTATTTTGGTCTCATCAGACCACAGCACCTTCTCCCAGTCACTCACAGAATCATTCAGGTGTTCATGGCAAACTTCAGACGGGCCTGCACATGTGCCTTCTTGAGCAGGGGGACCTTGCGAGCCCTGCAGGATTTTAATCCATTGCGGTGTAATGTGTTTCCAATGGTTTTCTTGGTGACTGTGGTCCCTGCTAATTTGAGGTCATTCACTAACTCCTCCCGTGTAGTTCTAGGATGCTTTTTCACCTTTCTCAGAACCATTGACACCCCACCAGGTAAGATCTTGCGTGGAGCCCCAGAGCGAGGTCGATTGATGGTCATTTTGTGCTCCTTCCATTTTCGAACAATCGCACCAACAGTTGTCACCTTCTCTCCCAGCTTCTTGCTAATGGTTTTGTAGCCCATTCCAGCCTTGTGCAGGTCTACAATTTTGTCTCTGACATCCTTGGACAGCTCTTTGGTCTTTCCCATGTTGGAGAGTTTGGAGTCTGCTTGATTGATTGATTCTGTGGACAGGTGTCTTTTATACAGGTGACTAGTTAAGACAGGTGTCCTTAATGAGGGTGACTAATTGAGTAGAAGTGTCTAGCCACTGTGGGAGCCAGAACTCTTAATGGTTGGTAGGGGTTCAAAAACTTATTTCACTCAATGAAATGCAAATCAGTTGCTATCTTTTATTTAAGGTTATTTTTTCGATTTTCCTTTTGATGTGCTTTCTGCCACTGTTAAAATAAACCTACCATTGAAATGATACTGTTCTGAGACTTTTCATTTCTTTGGCATTGGACAAACTTACAAAATCAGTGAGGGGTCAAATAATTATTTCCTCCACTGTATCACCATTAGCTGGCCTTGAGTGAATTTATTGTAAAAACAATTCAAGTCTGTACAAAGTCCAGAACCTCACAGTGTTCCATTAAAGTAACCCGGTAACAAAAAAAGTGTGCATGGGTGGTGCTTGCCTCGGGGAGGTGGAAGCCTCTGGATCCTAAAGAGGATTCCGCCATACTAAGCACTCCTGTTCTAGCACTGGCATCCCCCTATAGCCACCAGAACCCATTGGAAAGCCGATACTGCGCCTGCATGAGGTGCATCACAGACTTGTTATGGATGTGGACGGTTCGGGGTCCCAGTGCAGGATTGAGATCACAGAAAGCCTCTAAGATCCAGAGGCTTCACCCTCCTGAGGCAAGTATCAACTAGGGGCAATTTTTTCATTGCAGAGGTACTCTTAGGACCCGTTCACACTAGGGGCGTTTTCCGCCTCTTTTCAAGCGCATGCGATTTTCAAAACCACCCACAAAACGCTTGTGCAATGATTCCATATGAGAGAGTTCACAGCTGAGCGGTTCGTTTCCGATCTGCTCAGCAAAGCGGTGCCTGTACCATTTTTGAGGCGTCCGTGCTCTCCCCAGGCTCTTTTAGCCAGGCGCTCCACCCGGCTAGTTTTTGTGAGCACCCAGCTGTTATTGGCTCACCACCTCTGCTTTAAGCAGAGTTGTGCAGAAAAGCACCGGCCCTGCATTCTCATCTTGCCCCACCCGGCTACTTTTCAATGCCACCCGGCTACTTTTTCCTGCCACCCAGCTGGAAAAAAATTCTGGGGAGAACACTCCCAACGCGTTTTTTGCTATATCACAAAATTGCTTTGTGCAGCGATTGCATGAGCGTTTTTAAGAATAAATACATTGTATTCTTTTCCAGGTCAAAGAGTTCACTTCTTGACTTGCGTCAGGAAATGAATTACAAAACCGCTCTAAAAAAGCGCTTAGAAAAGCACCTTTTACAAAAACGCAGCACACAGTAGAGCGACAGGTGAAAAAAACAGCGCACAAAAACGCGAAACTCTTGCGTTTTCATTTTTAGGTGTGAATGGGGCCTAACAGTGCAGGGTCACATACATGTATGAAGTTCTAAATTGGGAAGAAGGAGGAGGGGGGGGGGGGGGGGGGGGGGTATAGTGTCCTGTGGTACATTTCACTCCACAATGATGAATTGTGTTTTTATACAGTAGTCTACACATGGTGCCAACTTAGTTCCATGAATGCAGTGGGACTATGATCTATAGCAAATGTAACGTACTATCTGTGCAAGACATTCTTTATATTCAGAAGTATACCTGTGCACCACCTGACATAATTCTGGATGCAGCAGATTTTGCTGACAATAAATGACTGACTTGCCTGCTAGCACCAGGTTTTGGTAAACATGATGCATGTGACTGCTATGCTACTCTTGAATGCCAATTCATGTTTTTATATACACAGAACTGTACACATTGTATTCTTTTTCAGAAAATGCAGCCAAATGCTACAAAATATCAGTGTGTTTCAAATAAGGCCATGCAATGTCTGCAGGCACCACCATTGAGCTAAACCATTGCTAAAATTATCGAACACACAGGACCCGATTCAAGAAGCAATGGGTTTTCAAATACAGCTAGTGTCTTATGCAAGAGAAAGTGCACAGTGATAGTCAATGGCGTCAATTCACCAGAGGTTACCAACCTATTTATCTCTTGGGAGGTGATTTACCTCCTGTGATATCTCCAAATAGCAATTCTCCAGAAGTATAGGGGAAAATATCGACAGAGAGAAATGCAAGAGATAAATGTGAGATAAGTATGAGATGAATAAGTGATAGTTAGTAGTTAGTTTTTCTCCAAATCACAATTCACCAGGGAAGAAAGGGGGTGTGGCCATTCGTTATTTTTTCATCTCTTTATCCCCTGAATGAACCTGGAGATATCGTGGTTTTCACACAGCAGCTGCTGCTGTGGAAGATGGAGCCTTTTGAGCTTACTCTGTTAGGCCTGGTGCACACCAAAAACCGCTAGCAGATCCGCAAAATGCTAGCAGATTTTGAAACGCTTTTTCTTATTTTTCTGTAGCGTTTCAGCTAGCATTTTGCAGTTTTGTGAAGCGTTTTTGGTGTAGTAGATTTCATGTATTGTTACAGTAAAGCTGTTACTGAACGGCTACTGTAACAAAAACACCTGGCAAACCGCTCTGAAGTGCCGTTTTTCAGAGCGGTTTGCGTTTTTCCTATACGTTACATTGAGGCAGAAACGCATCCGCAATCCAAAATCTGCAGCAGCCCGGGAGTATGTGTTTCTGCAAAACGCCTCCCGCTCTGGTGTGCACCAGCCCATTGAAATAGATTACCCTAGCGTATCCACAGCCGCAAGCGGATCGCAAAACGCAGCCGAACCGCTCTGGTGTGCACTAGGCCTTAGAGCTTGCTTCTATTATGAGGAGACGAAGGCGCAGGAGTAGGGTCTGTTTAATCACCCCTCGTATTTTTCGTGAGAGAACAGTTCTTGATAATTTTACTGAGACAGAGGTGGTGAAGAAGTTCAGACTCACTCGTGATATGATTTATGATATGATCCGGCAGTAAAAGGCGGGAATACTCTGGTCACGTAGTGGTAAAACTCCACCTCCTACCCATAATGCTTCACTTTCAAGCTTACAGAGAGGAAAAGTATCCCATGTAAATCATTAATACCGATTTACCTAACTCTCTGCTTTCTCACACTTTCCTCATGCATATCTCTTCATTATCCCCTGCTATCCAACACTTTTCTCTCTGTCCTCTCACACTGGTGAATTGACTCCAGAGTGTTAAAATACCTCATGAGATAAACTACCTACCTTTTTTCTCTTAGTAAATCCTCTCTGGTGAATTGACGCCAATGTGTACATACTCCTAGGCAACAAGTGGCTTCCCAGATGCTACTGATGTATAGCCATCTCATCTGACCAGTCAGACACCCACCAACCCATGTCTGCAGGCACTACAGAATTATAAGCCCCAGTAGTTTGGGATGCTCAAGGCCTGTGTGAAAATTTTAAGGTTTACCTAATTGCTGAAGACCAATAGATCTCATCTACATTCTAAAAAAGCAAAAATGGAACCTACAGACAAGGCGTCTTGGTGGACTGAAACGGCTGTCATCAGGCAACAATCACTTGCATGAGGACCTTTCATTAGAACAAAAGAACGTATCTGGCCAAATACCCCACAAGGGGCTTGATTCACAAAACTGTGCTAACGCATAGCACGACCGTGCTATGCGTTTAGCGCAGGGCTGTGGAGTCGGAGTCGTGGTTTCACAAACTGAGGAGTCGGGTGATTTTTGTACAAAATCCACACCCATGTTAAATATTAGACTAAGGAGTCAGAGTCGAGGAATCGGAGTCATTTTGGTTATCCGGAGTCGGAGTCGTGGTTTCATAAACTGAGGAGTCGGAAGATTTTTGTACCGACTCCACAGCCCTGGTTTAGCGCGCAATGTAACGCGCGTGAAGGTTTAGACACTTAAAGATTTACATGCGTACACTAACATGACAGTGCGTACATTAACGTGCAAAAACCTTCATTAACGCGCGCACAAATCTTTTCATGCGTAAACCTTTGCGCGTGTTACATTGCACGGTTAGCACAGTTTTGTGAATGAAGGCCAAGGATGGAAAATTTCCAACAGAGAATTAAAAGGGAGGGCACTGCATAACCAGGGACACTTGCTTGGCACTGCTAATCACCCACTGAAATAGGTCAGCTGAAACAGACAGTTTTGCAGCACTAGTCTAGTTTAGGGGACCTAGGCCCATATGCAATTCACTTTTCCTCCTTAGTTTTCTCCAAGTTGACATTTTTAAACTTGTCAATAAAATGCCCTTTAAGCCACCAGAAAGCAAGAAAATGCTCAAAATAATTTTGATAGTGCTTTTTCAACTTCTTTTGGGTACTTTTAAAGTTGAAAAGTGCTAGAAAGTTGTTTTAAATTGAAAATTAAAAATTATCTCCTAGGAGAAAACTCAGGTGAAAAAATGAATTGCATGTGGCCCCTAGTTTGAAATCTCATTAAAAAATTCCTCCAACGCGATTGAGTGGACAGCATCCTCTCAAGCTGCTAGGTTTCAGATGGGTTGTAATACTGCGCACACACTATTCAGCCAATCCCAACACTTAGTGCTGTAGAAGGTGCTATAATTGAAGAACTGTCCCCTGTGAAATTTTCTGCTGATTCCTCTAAACTAGACTACTGTCAATATTGATACGTCTATGGGCAATGCCCCCCCTGTGGCCTTAGGAGCTCAGCATCATAGTAATTTTCTTTAGAAAAAATAAAAATCTAACCTTACACGTGCTTTGCATGCAAACCACAACACGTTTAGGAGACAAACGCCCTGATATCACCAAAAAGTCCTTATGTAATTACAACTTCTATGAAGTTGAGATCTGCACAACATTAAGTACAACTCCCCATCCCACAGCTGTGCTATACCTGCTGCACAGAATCAGGAAAGAGAGTAAGAGAAAAAGAAAAGAAAGAAAGTAAGTTAGCAAACTTCCCCCACACAAAATTCTGTAAATTCCAAGGCTGTCATTCAGTATTTCTTGTCCCAAATTTAAGTATATAGTCACCTATTTAAGTCTACATAGGTTGCATCTATAAGGTTCCTAGATTTTTTGTTCACTCCTGCAGGTGAACCAACACTTCATTTCTAATAAGCACGTTATGGTCTCACATCTCTTACTGATTTTCTAAAATGTGCATGCAATTACTTTTAAAAAGATAATCCGGTATTTACAGTCTATTTAATCTTCTCGATTGTAAGCTCACAAGGCCAGTGACCTCCTGTGTTCAACTACGCATACATCTATGCTCCCCACCATTTTGTATTATGTATAACACTACCGAAGACTCTTTATAAATTAGAATACCTTTATAGTAAACTTCATGACACCTGGTCAAGTAGTTTACTGTAACAGAAGTTTACTATATAAGAATTTGCCATGCATTGTATATTTATACAGGCACATTTGCTGAGGACTGAGTTTACTATATGCCACCCACTAACGGAACAATTTTCAGCAAGTAATCATCAAAGCAATCAAAAATATGATCAGACTGGCAGAAAATAAACCTCAATGTCCAAAACAACTGAACAATTCTAATGGTGACCATTCAACAATACTTTAGTTGATCAGAAAAACAATTTATATTCGGTTGCAATGGTTAGGAAGCACAGATTGGATCATTGATGGCAAAATTGTATTGTATTACATTTTATTTCCAACCACAGGGGCGATTCTTTGGTGCAAACTCTACTGTTAGTGGTCATCTTTAGGCACCAAGAAAGAGCAATCTCTTCCCCATATATGACAAGTACAAGCAAGCAGGCACACCTGGAACACTGATCGCCAGATAGGAGATTTACCAGGTTAGCAGGTGGGTGAACCAACTAACCAGCATTAATTGGAATACAAGTTTTGGCCAGAATGACCCTCCCATGAATTGATGAAAGGGGTAGCTGGAAGCTCTGTGCCCCCAGGTGGGCTCTCCTCTGGCCAGAGCATTAGAGGCACCCTGCAGTAAACACGTATTTCCTCCTCCATGCCAGTGCTGTGTGACACATGATGCACGGCCTCTGCTGGCAGTGCACAGACTGGCATGTGGAGGGCAGCAGCCAGTGCACAACAATGGCAGCCCCTCGGATCCTCACCTGCATCCCAGGCACTTGCACGGCTACCGGGGAGTGAGCCATGGCGGCGGAGAGGCCTCCTGCTCCGGCGGGGTGCGGGGCGCTCCTGGAGGGCTCCGGGTAGCTGGGCCCGAGCTGCTGAAGACACAACGCTGCGCTGCTGGGCTGTCACTATCCGGCTGTCAGCATGTCTCGGGGAGCGGCACACACCGGAGGGCTGGCAGAGCTCAGCAGGCGAGCGGCGCCATATTGGGAGAGGACGGGAGGCTGCGGCAGCTTCTTGTGCGCAGGGTGGAGCCCAGCTAAAGCCGGTCACGTGGTGTATTACTGATGTCACTACGCCCTGCCTTCAGCTGAAGCACAACCCCTCCTCCTTCAGTGAGGGAAAGGTGAGGCTGCTGGACGGTAGCTTGCTTCCTGCCTGTCAAATGGTCTCCAGGCTGTATTGTCAGCCAAAGCCAGCATTCGTGTACTGTAACTGCATTTCTGTTATAGATGTTTTTAAAAATGTGAATTCGAGGTTGTATTGAAGAAATAAAATAAATGCAAAACTTCAGACTGCAGTCTGTCCTCCTGAGTGAGGTGCAGATTGTTCTGACTGTATGCAGCATAGAACTGGGCCAATGAAATTGCATGCAACTCAAAACACTCTAATGGCCCATACTCACGGGCAATTTTTGTGGCCTGAGCGCGCGGCCGGCGACAGCTCGTCGCCAGGTCCCTCCGCATACACACGGGCGGAGGGACCTGGCAACTGATGCGGCGGAAGCTGTCGCTGTTGCTCCTCCCCCCGCCGGAAGCCCAATGTGTTCCTATCTTGTTGCTGTCGCTAGTCCGCGTACTCACGCGGACTAGCGACAGTTGCGGCGGCAAACTGTCGCCAGGCGATTGAGCGGTTCAATCGCCTGCCGATATCAGCGACGAGCGACAGTTCGGGGTGCGCGCCCGTGCAACGCCGCATACTCACGGGCGACCTGTCGCCGCAACATAGTATGGGCCATAAGGGCTGGTGCACACCGAGCGGCTTTTTGAGCATTTCTGCAGCCGCTTGCGGCTGCGGATACACTTGGTCAATGTATCTCAATGGGGTGGGTCACACCAGAGCGGGAGGCGTTTTACAGAAACGCATACTCCCGGGGTGAGGCATTTTTTAGATTGTAAATGCGTTTCTGCCTCAATGTTAAGTATAGGAAAAACGCAAACCGCTCTGAAAAACGGCAGATCAGAGCGGTTTGCCAGGCGGTTTTGTTACAGAAGCTGTTTAGTAACAGCTTTACTGTAACAATATATGAAACATGTTACACTGAAATCCGCAGCAGCAATCCACAAAACGCTAGCAAAACGCCTCATAAAAAAAAAAAAGTTTAAAAATCTGCTAGCATTTTGCGGATCTGCTAGCGGATTTTGGTGTGCACCAGGCCTCAGTCGGGAGTTGCCAGGATTGCTGTTTAAATGGATGCAACCTATCACTTAGGCTGAATTCACACTGCGCCCATTATAATTTGTGTGAATTGCAATGTACCTGAGATGTCGCATAGTGGTGTATTTATACTTACCTGGGGCTTCCTCGCCATCCTTAATGGCTGCTCCACTCGCTTATGCCTCCCGTTAATGTGGCCAGTCATGCGCTTCTGCGCCTGCACAGTACTACGGCCCAGGCACAGAATGCTTCCGGCTGTTGGATCACAACGGGGTGCAGCGCAACCAAGCAGTGTATGCACAGAAGAGTGCGGCTGGCTGGATTACTGGGTAAAACTAGAAGGTAGCGGAGAGGACAGTGAGGGAGTCAACGCACCTCATGGAGCTGGAAAAACCCCCAGGTAATTATAAATACACCCCTAAGCGTTCCCAGCGTTTAAACAGGAAGTAGCGTGAAGCACTTACAGATGGGAACCTCCAGCGTTGGATGGAGGTATGTGTCCTGCCGCAAGGGAGCCCGGTGACTTCTAGTTACGCCCCTGAGCACAAGCAAAGAGATGGCAGGCACAGCGGCGAAGGAGATGGCCGGAGACGATCAGAGCATCAGACATAGTCCAACACTCTACTCTGACACAGGAGCCATGCAGGAAAATGGCAATGTTGAAAAAAAAAAACTGAGAACTAGTTTTAATCAAGGTCACACCATATGTTATGCAGGTGACGGGACACATACAGTACAGTAGAGCAAACAGTACATAAAAACTATGCTTCACTGCAGCTGTAAACATGCACATTGTCCAGTATCACACAGCCTGCCTCACATTATTCTGACAGATTACACCACACCACACTGTTACCACAAGAATGCGAACGTACCATTGCAATATAATGTAATTGCGCTTGCTATGCGATTATGTGATATAAAAATACTAAAGACATCCATATTGGTGCTAATTAAATATTCAAAAGCCTACACAGACTAGGTACAGTACAAATCATTTTATTACAGGAATGGAACAGAGCTGGTGAGAAAAAAAATATATGATACTTCATCTCCAAATACCAACAGTACAGTACACATAAATTCTCCTGCGGAACAACTTTGTGCAGAGAAACAATGTCTATACATTAAAGTGACCGTAAAGCGAAAAAGGGCCTATAGGAGTTACTTACCTCGAGAGGGGGAAGCTTCTGGATCTTAAAGGACCACTGTAGTGAGAGGTATATGGAGGCTGCCATATTTATTTCCTTTTAAATAATACCAGTTGCCCGACAGCTTTGCTGCTCTATTTGGCTGCAGAAGTGTCGGAATTAGTCTAGAAGCAAGCATGCAGCTAATCTTGTCAGATCTGACAATATTGTCAGAAACCCCTGATCTGCTGCATGCTTGTTCAGGGGCTATAACTAAAAGTATTAGAGGCAGAAGATCAGCAGGGAAGCCAGGCAACTAATATTTCTTAAAAGGAAGTAAATGTGGCAACCTCTATATCAGTGGCGTAGCTATGGAGCTATGGGCCCTGGTGCGAGTTTGACATTGTGCCCTGCGGCACTCTATATCTAACACTTGATGTGGCACAACAAAACCTGCCAAGGTCATCCACAGTATTAGAGGTGCAAGAAGGGGATGGGGAACAGTTTGTTAATGATTACTACTATTCAGAGCATCTATAGAAGTGATTATTACCAGCACAGGACCAATAAATAGCTAATACTTTGGTTGAGGAAGAGCCCCATGGGGCCCCTCTGGCCCAAGGGCCCCGATGCGATCGATACCTCTGCAACCCCTATTGCTACGCCACTGCTCTATATACCTTTCACTACAGTTGTCCTTTAAAGGAAACCAGAGACCGCCTAAAAGAAAATAATGATACATACCTAGGGATCCCTCCAGCCCTGTTCAAGCTGATTGGTCCCTCGCCGTCTTCCCAAGCTGCCTGGATCCTCCGCCAGGTGGCCAGTTGGGGTGTACTGTGCATGGGTCCCGCATCTGGAGCATTCTGGCCTGCACAGTACTACTGGTGCAGACTGGTGGAATTACTGGGCTGCCTAATGGAGGATCCAAGGCTGCCTGGGAAAATGACGAGGGACCAATTAGCCTGAAGGGGGCTGGAGGAAAAAATGTATAATTTTTTTTCTTTTAGGTGGTCTCAGTTACACGGTAAGAGGACTCCCTCACCCTTCTCCGCAGGCCTGCTCCAGTGCTGGGACCCCTGGAAAAAGAGCATGTTGACAGGTCACACAGGCACACTAGCACCATTCCGCTCGTCCTTCATTGGAAGAAGCTGGGCTGGATAGGCGCCGCTCTACTGTACAGGACGTGATCCGCCTGCAAAGTAGTGCAGACCAATCAGCTTGGCTATTTCCGCCAGAGCTCAAAAGGGACGGTGCTAGTATGCATGAACAGGAAGGCCACTCTTCAGGGGTCCCAGCGCTGGATTGGGCTGACGTACAGGGACAGGAAAGCAAGGTAAGTGTAATGGATTGCGGAGACACCGCCGCGCGGTCTGACAGCAGGGCGGCTGGTTCCGCGTTCAGACCGGCGGTTTCTCCGCAGCAGCATGCGTCTGGTTTGTCTGAGCCTAGTAGTGCACACAGATGGACAGCTACGTGCGCGCGCGTTAACAGGCAGGCCCTTTATGCCAATAGGAGAGGGATCAGCTAATCAGGACGATCAGCTGATCCCAGCGCAGTAGGTGATTGGCTGAGTGGGACTGGGCGGCGCTGAGGAGCGCTCTGCTATATATACTTCTTGCTTGTCAGTTGCTGGTTGTCTGCCGTTGCGAATGCTTATGTGTTAGCACTCAGACCATAGTCAGATCCCTCAGTGTGTTAGAACCAGGTGGACCTGGGAATTCACACTTAGCCAGATTACTGTGTTATTACTGTGTTATATTTTAGACCAGTTCCAGGGTGTAGAGACCACGGACCTCACACCTAAGATTAGGGATACTGTGTCATTGCTGTGTTATTCTTTAGACCCGTTCCAGGGTGTAGAGACCACGGACCTCACACCCAAGATTAGGGATACTATGTCATTGCTGTGTTATTCTTTAGACCAGTTCCAGGGTGTAGAGACCACGGACCTCACACCCAAGATTAGGGATACTGTGTCATTGCTGTGTTATTCTTTAGACCCGTTCCAGGGTGTAGAGACCACGGACCTCACACCCAAGATTAGGGATACTGTGTCATTGCTGTGTTATTCTTTAGACCAGTTTCTGAGTGTTGAGACCACGGACCTTACACTCTAGACTAGGCCTCTGCTTGATATCTGTTATGACCTATTCATCTCTTGACCCTTCTCCTGCTCTTTGATTCTGTACCTTCGCATATCTTCACGGTGGCTTAGTGGTTAGCTCTCTCGCCTTGCAGCGCTGGGTCCCTGGTTCGAATCCCAGCCAGGGCACTATCTGCAAAGAGTTTGTATGTTCTCTCCGTGTCTGCGTGGGTTTCCTCCGGGCACTCTGGTTTCCTCCCACATTCCAAAAACATACGGATAAGTTAATTGGCTCCCCTTAAAAAATTGGCCCTAGACTACAGTACTTACACTACATAATATAGATATATGGCAATGGTAGGGATTAGATTGTGAGCTCCTTTGAGGGACAGTTAGTGACAAGACAATATATATACACTGTACAGCGCTGCGTAATATGTCGGCGCTATATAAATACTAAATAATAATAATAATATCTGATTACCTGTTGCCAACCCTGCCTGTCCCTGGTTACCGAATCAGCCTTCTGTCTCTGTACCTTATCTGCCCGTGTGTTGCCGACCCTTCTACCTGTGACACCCCCCCGGTGGGGTGTCCAGTAGTTGCAGGGACTCCCTGTCCCTCAGAGGGACCTCTCTGCAATTCAGTTAGGGACTCTATCCCATAGGAGTCCTTTGACTGCAGTAGACTCTGACTCCCAGCAGTTCAGGGAATCACTGGCTCTCTCCAACCCTAACTAGGAGATACTCGTTATACGGTCTAGGGTCACCTGCTCCTCAGGTGATCCAGGCTCATATACTGTTGCACCAAACACTTACACTTCATCAGGTGTCCAGAGGTTAGTTATACTTGTATTATTGGTGATTCTGCAGATCATCAATAATCAGGTATATATCTGTATTCCTGGTGATACTGCAGATCACCAATAATCAGATTCTCTCTGTGTGCTGACACCGATCGTTACAGTAAGTATCTATTTTTTTCATTTTTAAAAGTGACAGGTTGACTTTAAGAATACAGTGGGATTGCTTATATAATAATGAATGACCTCAGGGAAAGGAAATTTTACTATCTGTTTTGAAAGGTGTTGTCCACAGTCAGAGTGGAGCTGAGGAGCTGCCGGTATCACGGTACACTCCTGAGTACGCGCATATTGATTTCCAAAGCAGGCAGTTTCCTACAACCATTTGCACTACCAATCATTGGGCCCAATCCAATTCACCTTTTCTCCTAAGATTCTCCTAGGAGATAACTTTTCATCTTCTGTTTAAAATAACTTTTCGGCATTCTGTAATTGAAAAAGTATTGAAAAGTAGGTAAAAAGGTACTGTCAAAATCATTCTGAGTATTTTCTTGCTTGCTGGTGACTCAGAAGGCATTTTATTTATAATGTGAAAATATCACCTAAGAGAAAACTTAGGAGAAAAAGTGAATTGGATCAGGCTCCTTGTGTCTTTATGAAGTGACAGCCTCCATTTACACTGATTGTCAGCATTCAGTCATCTAATCCAAGACCTCTTGCATTGACAAACTGATTCCCACTTTGACCTGCTATGGCCTGTGATCAGAGGTTTAGAGTTGCTATGGTTGCTATGGTGATAGTTTCAAACTGTGACTAATATGAAGATGGAGCTATGGTCCTCTTTGTCCAGACGTTAGATGACTGTTGCCTTATCTGACCTGTTTCTGAATAAAGCTTATTCATTTTCTTGGACTGACCTACTACAGCTATCAGTATTGGTATTTTTCTTTCCTGTGATAACCATTGTATTGATTCCTCAGAGAAGAACAAAAGGCAAGCACGATCCAGGGCTGTTTATTATTCCACTTGTGGGTCAAATACCAGGTTACAGATGTGATTACATGTATTTCATTTTGCAGGAATCATGCACGTGGACGTGGGAGAGGCAGTGGGTGAAGGGACACAGAACCAATGGGTCTGGGCCCAAAGTGTGACCAAGTGTCCTCCGAGATGCGAAACAGCGGTTGCAAGATTCGTTCTGTGCCCCGGCCCTCCTCTCCCACGTCCATGATTCCTACAAAGTGAAATACATGTAATCACATCTGTGACCTGGTATGTGATCCACAAGTGGAATACCTTGCCACCCCTCCGCCACTTACGTCTCTGATCTGTGGGCAGGCCCATGTTTTCAAGAGGCAGGCATGGAGCACGGGAGCCAATTGTGCATCTACAGAGTCCGGCAGAAGGGACATTCAGCAACCCACCTGGGACATATGGGACATATTTGTGCCCAGTACAGATGCAATGGACATGGGAATACTATGCTAATCACTTACTATAATATCTTGTCAGTGCCAAAGGTAACTCTGTTTTTTCTTGTGAATCGGATATCGTTGTATTGCCTTTCTTCCAGTAACACACTAGCAGCAAAATGGTATCAATAAATTGCTGCTAATTCATCTTTCACCAGCAATTTCAAGATGCAGATGATTTTCTATAGTAAGTAAAAGCCAGCAACAATATTTTTTGAAGCCCACTTAAAGGGAACCTAAAGTGAAGAAACTGAGGTGTGATACTGCCCTAAGTAGAGGAAAGGTCCTGAATACCATAGAGCATTCCCAAGCATTGACCCATCCCGTCGTTCCTGTGCTGTCTGTCCCTAGTTGAAGTCACTCAACCTATTAGGTCAAATAGCACTACGGTACTCATCAGGCAGCCTTCTGAACTACTCGTAAAACGTGGTCGCCAATGCAGCCAGTAGAAAAGAGCCCTTCGAGGCAATAAAAGTTAAACTTCTGTGCAAACACACTCACACATACACTTTAAAGTAAACCAGAGATCAAAAGCTATAAGGATTCGATACTTACCTGGTGCTTGCTCCAGTCCCATAAGCACGTGTGAGTCCCTCGCCATCTTCCCATGGTCTGCCGTTCAGCCGCAGTCAGCCGTGGTAACTGGCTCAGTTGCATCAGTCCGGGTCTACTGCACATGCACTGTGCGGGAGGTCCGCGCATGCGCAGAAAACCCAGACTGGACCTGACTGAGCCAGTTACCGGGGCTGATTGCCGCTGAACGGCAGACCGCGGGAGGATGCCCATGTGCTTATGGGGCTGGAGCAAACCCCAGGTAAGTATTGGATCTTTATAGCTTTTGATCTCTGGTACACTTTAAGGCCTCTTTCACATTGTGTTCTGATCACGTTAGCATTCCCGTTGGACGTTTTTTGAAGCAATTTTTTTCCCTTCCTGGCAATTTCTTTTTGTTGAACGTTTTGGAAAGCATTTTTTGTAGGCGTTTTTGCAGAGCGATTCCGTTTTTTTTCACTTCCTGACGTCAGTCAGGAAGTGAACTCTTTGATCTGGAAAAGAATAAATACAATGTATTTATTCCTAAAATCGCGAACGCAATAGCTGCACAAAGTAATTTTGTGAGCATTTTGTGGTTTTCCTATACCTTCCATTGTAGCAAAATCGCCCCGAAAATGGTCCATGCAGCGCTTCTCTGAGCAGAAAGCGGACGAATAGCCCTAATCTGAACTAGTGCATAGGATAGCATGGTGTAAGCGCTTTCAGGGCGATTTAAAAAAATCGCAGGCGCTTAAAGTGGATCCGAGATTAACTTTTATACATTGAATAATTGTGTTCCTTACATATAGGTTTTAGGGCATTCCTCAAACCAAATACTTTTCCTTTTTTGTTTTAATACTCTAATTCCCTATAAACTAAACAAGCCTAGCCCACAGCTTCTCCAAAATGCCAAGGCACTCAGACCCATGTAGCAAGGGCTTATGGGAGCTCAGTTTGGGTAGGAGGATGTTACTATCCAGAGCTTTTAGAGGCAGAGGGGAGGGGGGAGTGAATTTTCACAGGCTGAGGGGTGGAGATGCAGTTGCAGATTACCTGTGTAATGATGCCAAACAGAACATGGCAGCTCTCATTGTATCACAGGATTAGAACACCATAAAATGTTGAAGCTGTATGCGGCTAGATTTGCTGTGTAAACTATCTAAACTTTGGTTAAGATATATAGACAAGTTACTTGTTATAGTTAGTTTTTCATCTCGGATCCGCTTTAACCATTTAAGTCGCCTGGACGTCATTGTCACATCCAGACGGCTGCTGCTGTGCTTCTGCACGCTTGCACGCTTCGGTGCCGCCCCCGGTAGCCCAGAGATCAATGAATAGGAACATAGATGTCCTGCCTGTACAAAGTGATATGCCGCTGCTTGGTCAACTAGTCTTTCCCTAATTGCATGCTTGTGTGATGACAAGCGGTTTTTGATTTTCTGTGTGGTCTGTCCAATGTAAAGTAAACCACACAGGCATTTTAGTGCATATACTACAAAGTCACAGGTGAACCACCCTCTAATCTTAAATTTTGTGCCACGGTGTGGATGTAATAAAGTGTCACTCTTAATCACAGAACTACAGTGCACACAATTAAGGCATGGGTATGTACATTAGTCTTTTTGTTCTCTTACAGGGCCTATCATCAGTCTTAGTGTCAGCATGCATTAGTCGATCTTGAATGGTAGGAGGTCTTTTATAAGATATCAACGGTGGGTTTCTGAAGTGCTCTACCTCAGGAAAACTCTCCGAAAGTAGACGGCGTTTGATTATCTTAGAGATATTTTGGCTCTGTGTGTTGTATTTAGTCACAAACGGTATCCGGTTGCGTATGGGTTGTCTACCTTTCTGTCCGCTAGTCTGTGTCTCCGCCCTGTCCCTGGCTTTTTGTACTATCTCTAAAGGATAACCCCTTGATAAGAATTTAATTTGCATCTCCTCCATCCTTTTGTCCCGCACACTCTCATTCTCCACAATATGTCTTATTCTCTGAAACTGGCTGGCTGGAACAGACCTCCTTGTAGCCCCGGATGAAAACTCCCGTAATGGAGAAGGGAGTTCACATCCATGGGCTTAACGTAGAGGTCAGTAACCAGCCTATCATCCTGTCTAGTCACCATTGTGTCAAGAAAGTTCATCTGGTCGGGCGAACAGTGTACCGTCAATCTGATGTCTCTACATCTATTCATCAATTCTTCAACAAATGTTAAGAGGGTTGAATGTGGCCCCGCCCACACGCAAAACACGTCATCTATATATCTATACCATTGAATGGCATGTTATAAATGTGTGATTGATTGTGTTATTTGTGATTGACATACAGCTACAGCTTGATAAAGAGGCGACAGGCCTTGAAACGTTGCTCATTTTGCTGGAATGTCACTTTATCAATAAAAGAGCATTACTTTAATCTGATGGTGCCGGGTTGCCGGCTTCATCTACTACTACATATACATTGTGATAGGGACATCATTTAAATGGTGTAATAACCGGGACAAATGGGAAAATAAAATACATACAGTGGTGTGAAAAACTATTTGCCCCCTTCCTGATTTCTTATTCTTTTGCATGTTTGTCACACTTAAATGTTTCTGCTCATCAAAAACCGTTAACTATTAGTCAAAGATAACATAATTGAACATACAATGCAGTCTTAAATGATGGTTTTTATTATTTAGTGAGAAAAAAAACTCCAAATCTACATGCCCCTATGTGAAAAAGTGATTGCCCCCCCCCTTGTTAAAAAATAACATAACTGTGGTTTATCACACCTGAGTTCAATTTCTGTAGTCACCCCCAAGCCTGATCACTGCCACACCTGTTTCAATTAATAAATCACTTAAATAGGAGCTATCTGACACAGACAAGTAGACCAAAAGCACCTCAAAAGCTAGACATCATGCCAAGATCCAAAGAAATTCAGGAACAAATGAGAACAAAAGTAATTAAAATCTACTGTATCAGTCTGGTAAAGGCTATAAAGCCATTTCTAAAGCTTTAGGACTCCAGCGAACAACAGTGAGAGCCATTATCCACAAATGGCAAAAACATGGAACAGTGATGAACCTTCCCAGGAGTGGCCGGCCGACCAAAATGACCCCAAGAGCGCAGAGAAAACTCATCTGAGAGGCCACAAAAGACAACATTTAAAGAACTGCAGGCCTCACTTGTCTCAATTAAGGTCAGTGTTGACGACTCCACCATAAGAAAGAGACTGGGCAAAAACAGCCTGCATGGCAGATATCCAAGGCGGAAACCACTTTTAAGCAAAAAGAACATAAAGACTCATCTCAATTTTGCTAAAAAAAACATCTCAATGATTGCCAAGACTTTTGGGAAAATACCTTGTGGACCAACGAGACAAAAGTTGAACTTTTTGGAAGGTGCGTGTCCAGTTACATCTGGCATAGAAGTAACACAGCATTTCAGCAAAAGAACATCATACCAACAGTAAAATATGGTGGTGGTAGTGTGATGGTCTGGGGTTGTTTTGCTGCTTCAAGACCTGGAAGGCTTGCTGTGATAGATGGAACCATGAATTCTACTGTCTACCAAAAATTCCTGAAGGAGAATGTCCGGCCATCTGTTCGTCAACTCAAGCTGAAGCGATCTTGGGTGCTGCAGCAGGACAGTGACCCAAAATACACCAGCAAATCCACCTCTGAATGGCTGAAGAAAAACAAAATGAAGACTGGAGTGGCCTAGTCAAAGTCCTGACCTGAATCCTATTGAGACGTTGTGGCATGACCTTCAAAAGGCGGTACATGCTAGAAAACCCTCAAATAAAGCTGAATTACAACAATTCTGCAAAGATGAGTGGGCCAAAATTCCTCCAGAGCGCTGTAAAAGACTCGTTGCAAGTTATCGCAAACGCTTGATTGCAGTTATTGCTGCTAAGGGTGGCCCAACCAGTTATTAGGTTCAGGGGGCAATTTCTTTTTCACACAGGGCCATGTAGGTTTTGAGTTTTTTTTCTCACTAAATAATAAAACCCATTATTTAAAACTGCATTTTGTGTTCAATTATGTTATCTTTGACTAATAGTTAATGATTTTTGATGAGCAGAAACATTTAAGTGTGACAAACATGCAAAAGAATAAGAAATCAGGAAGGGGGCAAATAGTTTTTCACACCACTGTAGGTTTTAATTATGGTAGCATGTATTATTTTAAAGCTATAATGGCCGAAAACTGAGAAATAATGATTTTATTTCCTAATTGGTGGCGGAAAAAACAAGATATAGATCGATTCATTGTGATAATTAGTGATAAAGTTATTGGCGAATGAATGGGAGGTGAAAATTGCTTGGATGCATAAAATGAAAAATACCCGGGGGCTGAAATGGTTAAAAAAAAACTCCTCCAGTGTGAACGAGACCAAGAGAAACTCTGACCAAGAATTGAACTTTATCCCAATCAGTAGCTGATACCCCCTTCTATATGAGAAATCTATTCCTTTTCACAAACAGACCATCAGGGGGCGCTGTATGGCTGATATTGTGGTGAAACCCCTCCTACAAAGAAATTCTGAGTACGTACTCTCTGTCTGTGAACCTTGCTGCATTGTGCGAAATAGCTGTTTACAGCTGTTTCCAACTGCCAAAAAAAGCAAGCAGCAACTACATCACCTGCCCACAGTAAAAATGTCACCATGTAATAAATGTCAGAATGTAAATCAGGGATTTAAAATATTTTACAATGGGCACACACTGACTAAATAATTTATACATAATTATTGTAAAAATGAAGCTCTTTTTTTACATAGTTACATAGTTATTTTGGTTGAAAAAAGACATACGTCCATCGAGTTCAACCAGTATAAAGTACAACACCAGCCTGCTCCCTCACATATCCCTGTTGATCCAGAGGAAGGCGAAAAAACCCTTACAAGGCATGGTCCAATTAGCCCCTAAAGGGAAAAATTCCTTCCCGACTCTAGATGGCAATCAGATAAAATCCCTGGATCAATATCATTAGGCATTACCTAGTAATTGTAGCCATGGATGTCTTTCAACGCAAGGAAAGCATCTAAGCCCCCTTTAAATGCAGGTATAGAGTTTGCCATAACGACTTCCTGTGGCAATGCATTCCACATCTTAATCACTCTAACTGTAAAGAACCCTTTCCTAAATATATGGCTAAAATGTTTTTCCTCCATGCGCAGATCATGTCCTCTAGTCCTTTGAGAAGGCCTAGGGACAAAAAGCGAATCCGCCAAGCTATTATATTGCCCTCTGATGTGTTTATACATGTTAATTAGATCCCCTCTAAGGCGTCTTTTCTCTAGACTAAATAAACCCAGTTTATCTAACCTTTCTTGATAAGTGAGACCTTCCATCCCACGTATCAATTTTGTTGCTCGTCTCTGCACCTGCTCTAAAACTGCAATATCTTTTTTGTAATGTGGTGCCCAGAACTGAATTCCATATTCCAGATGTGGCCTTACTAGAGAGTTAAACAGGGGCAATATTATGCTAGCATCTCGAGTTTTTATTTCCCTTTTAATGCATCCCAAAATTTTGTTAGCTTTAGCTGCAGCTGCTTGGCATTGAGTACGATTATTTAACTTGTTGTCAATGAGTACTCCTAAGTCCTTCTCCAAGTTTGATGTCCCCAACTGTATCCCATTTATTTTGTATGGTGCTAGACCATTAGTACGTCCAAAATGCATGACTTTACATTTGTCAACATTGAATTTCATCTGCCATGTATGTGCCCATATAACCATCCTATCCAGGTCATGTTGCAATATGACACTATCTTCCTGAGAGTTGATGATTCTGCACAATTTTGTATCATCTGCAAAAATAGCAACATTGCTCACTACTGCATCTACTAGGTCATTAATAAATAAATTGAAGAGCACTGGACCCAGAACAGACCCCTGTGGGACCCCACTGCTAACAGTCTCCCATTTTGAGTACGATCCATTGACCACAACTCTTTGTTTTCTGTCCATTAGCCAGTTCCCTATCCATGAACACAGACTCTTCATCAGTCCTTGCATCCTCAACTTTTGCACCAGACTTTTGTGGGGAACAGTGTCGAAGGCCTTTGCAAAGTCCAAGTATATCACATCTACAGCATTCCCAATATCCATATTAGCATTCACTACCTCATACAAGCTGAGCATGTTAGTCAAACAGGACCTGTCTTTAGTAAACCCATGTTGATGCTGAGAAATAACATTATTTTCTACTATGAAGTCATGTATAGTATCTCTTAGTAACCCCTCAAATAGTTTGCATACAACTGATGTTAAGCTTACAGGTCTATAATTTCCTGGATCTGATTTTTTGCCCTTCTTAAAAAATGGGAAAACGTGGGCTGTACGCCAATCCACTGGGACTCTGCCAGTTGCAAGAGAGTCACAAAAGATAAGATAAAGGGGTTTGTCTATAACTGAACTTAATTCCCTTAGGACCCGAGGATGCATGCCATCCGGGCCAGGTGCCTTGTCTATTTTAAATTTATTTAGTCTTGCCTTCACTTCTTCCTGCGTTAAGTATTTAATATTACAGTTAGAAGATTGAGACTCTTCCACCTCTGTAGTTTGCAACAGTGCTGTTTCTTTTGTGAAGACAGAAGCAAAGAAAGCATTTAATAACTCTGCCTTACCTTGGTCATCCACCATTGAGTTCCCACCCTCATCCTTTAGGAGTCCTATACAGTCAACCTTTCTTTTTTTTAGAGTTAATGTACTTGTAAAACTTTTTTGGGTTAGATTTGATATCCTTAGCGATTTGTTTTTCAGCTTCAATCTTTGCCTGTCTAATTTCTTCTTTACAATTTTTTTTGCACTCCTTATAATTTCTTAATGCAGCCTCGGTCCCCTCCTGTTTTAAGACCTTATAGGCATTCTTTTTCCTCTTCATTTTATCTTTAACCTTTCTATTCATCCATAGAGGCCTTTTTTTATTCCTAGACATTTTGTTTCCATATGGGATATACATACTACAATATTGATTGAGTATAAGTTTAAAAGCTTGCCATTTCCCTTCAGTGTCTTCCCCTTGTAGTACATTATCCCAGTTCACCAAACTTAGTGCCTGCCTAATTTGATTAAACTTTGCTTTTCTAAAATTCATAGTTTTAGTGGTCCCGCTGCCCCGTGGCCTATCAGTCACCAGATCAAACGTTATCATGTTGTGATCACTATTTTCCAAATGTTCTTGAACCTGCACATTTGATACATTATCTGGTCTATTAGAAATGATCAGATCCAGTAACGCATTCCCCCTAGTTGGTTCAGTTACCATTTGAGTCAAGTAAAGGTGGCCATACACTGGCCCGATTTGCGCCCGTTTCGACAGCAGATTCGATCACTGGGATCGAATCTGCTGCCAATAGTTCACGCTACGCGCCGAATTTCGATCCATTCCGTCCGATCCTGTCGATCGCGCCGTGCGGAAAATAACCGTCGATCGCCCGCGGGGAAAGAGCGCATCGCTAGCGGCGTTCGAGTGCCCGACGACCGACGCAATAGAGCCCGCATACATTACCTGCTCCGCCGGCGCGACTCTCGGGTCTCCGCTCTTCTCCGTATCGGCTCTGGTCTGGTCTCCTCCGGCATCCTTCCCTTCTTCCTGTCCCGGCAGGAAGTTTAAACAGTAGAGGGCGCTCTACTGTTTAAACTTCCCCCAGACAGGAAGAAGGGAAGCATCCCGGAGACCAGAGCAGACCAGAGCGGAGACGGAGAAGAAGAGCGGTGACCGGGGGCAGTCGCACCAGCGGAGCAAGTAATGTATGCGGGCGGGGGGAGCGGCGGCAGCACCACCACAACAGATTGTGATCGGTTTCAGGCTGAAATCGGTTCACAATCTGTTTGCAGTAAAGGTAGCCATACGATCCCTCTCTGATCAGATTCGATCAGATAGGGATCTGTCTGTTGGTCGAATCTGATGGCAAATCGACCAGTGTATGGCTACCTTAATTGTCCTGTAGTGCTGCCAGAAATCTGCTGCTTTTACCAGAATGGGTAGCCTCAATACTCCAGTCAATGTCTGGAAAGTTGAAGTCGCCCATAATTATGACCTCGTTTTTACTTGCAGCTTTTTCAATCTGCTGTAGTAATCGCAGTTCTGCAGCTTCATTAATAAGAGGTGGCCTGTAGCATACCCCAATAAGCAATTGGCAACTTTTATTTCCACCATGAATATTTACCCAAACGGACTCCACATCTTCGCAATCTTCCTCCATCTCATCGTTGAGGACAGCTGTAAGAGATTTCTTAACAAAGAGACAAACCCCTCCACCTTTTTTTCCTGTTCTATCCCTCCTAAACACATTGCATCCTTTTAAATTAGCTATCCAGTCATGGCTTTCATCCATCCATGTCTCGGTTATTCCCACAATGTCATAGCCTTTGTCATTCAGAATGAACTCTAGTTCATCTATTTTATTTGCAAGGCTCCGAGCATTGGTTATCATGCACTTTATATTTTTACCACCACATTTACCAATTTTGTTTACATGAAATGGGCTACTTGAATTTTTACCAACCTCCTTAATCTTTACACTGTCCCCACCCCCCTCTCCACCCTCCATAATGATAGGTTCCCACTGTCTTTTTACCTCATCTTGTCTATGTATTGAGACTTTATCCTCCCGCCTCCCCCCAGATCCTAGTTTAAAATCTCCTCCAACCGTTTAGCCATCTTCTCCCCCAATGCAGCTGCACCCTCCCCATTAAGGTGCAGCCCATCCCTGCTGTAGAACCTGTAGCCGACTGCAAAGTCTGCCCAGTTCTCCAGGAACCCAAACCCTTCCTTCCTACACCAATTTCTCAGCCACTTATTTAACTCCCTAAGCTCCCTCTGTCTCTCAGATGTAGCACGTGGCACTGGCAGTATTTCAGAAAACACCACCTTGGAGGTCCTTGCTTTAAGTTTATCTCCAAGTACCTGAAAATCATTTTTGAGGACCTTCCATCTCCCACTAACTTTGTCATTGGTGCCAATGTGTACCATGACAGCCGGGTCTTCCCCAGCCCCACCCAGTAATCTGTCAATTCTTTCCGCTACATGCCGAACCCGAGCACCCGGGAGGCAACAGACTGTACGGCATTCACGGTTTCTTCGACAGATTACCCTATCTGTGCGCCTAATAATTGAATCCCCTACCACCAGTACCTGTCTAGCCTTAGCTGCACTCCTATTCCCTTTCTCGTTACAGCAGTCTGCCCCTTGGTTGCTAAGGAGCACATCCTGCTGCAGCATTGCTACTCCTGAATCATCCTCCCCAATATTACGCAAACAAGCATACTTATTAGTGAGGGACAACTCGGGACTAGCCTCCCTGCCACTTTTTTCCCTACCCCTAATCTTAAATTTTGTGCCACGGTGTGGATGTAATAAAGTGTCACTCTTAATCACAGAACTACAGTGCACACAATTAAGGCATGGGTATGTACATTAGTCTTTTTGTTCTCTTACAGGGCCTATCATCAGTCTTAGTGGCAGCATGCATTAGTCGATCTTGAATGGTAGGAGGTCTTTTATAAGATATCAACGGTGGGTTTCTGAAGTGCTCTACCTCAGGAAAACTCTCCGAAAGTAGACGGCGTTTGATTATCTTAGAGATATTTTGGCTCTGTGTGTTGTATTTAGTCACAAACGGTATCCGGTTGCGTATGGGTTGTCTACCTTTCTGTCCGCTAGTCTGTGTCTCCGCCCTGTCCCTGGCTTTTTGTACTATCTCTAAAGGATAACCCCTTGATAAGAATTTAATTTGCATCTCCTCCATCCTTTTGTCCCGCACACTCTCATTCTCCACAATATGTCTTATTCTCTGAAACTGGCTGGCTGGAACAGACCTCCTTGTAGCCCCGGATGAAAACTCCCGTAATGGAGAAGGGAGTTCACATCCATGGGCTTAACGTAGAGGTCAGTAACCAGCCTATCATCCTGTCTAGTCACCATTGTGTCAAGAAAGTTCATCTGGTCGGGCGAACAGTGTACCGTCAATCTGATGTCTCTACATCTATTCATCAATTCTTCAACAAATGTTAAGAGGGTTGAATGTGGCCCCGCCCACACGCAAAACACGTCATCTATATATCTATACCATTGAATGGCATGTTATAAATGTGTGATTGATTGTGTTATTTGTGATTGACATACAGCTACAGCTTGATAAAGAGGCGACAGGCCTTGAAACGTTGCTCATTTTGCTGGAATGTCACTTTATCAATAAAAGAGCATTACTTTAATCTGATGGTGCCGGGTTGCCGGCTTCATCTACTACTACATATACATTGTGATAGGGACATCATTTAAATGGTGTAATAACCGGGACAAATGGGAAAATAAAATACATACAGTGGTGTGAAAAACTATTTGCCCCCTTCCTGATTTCTTATTCTTTTGCATGTTTGTCACACTTAAATGTTTCTGCTCATCAAAAACCGTTAACTATTAGTCAAAGATAACATAATTGAACATACAATGCAGTCTTAAATGATGGTTTTTATTATTTAGTGAGAAAAAAAACTCCAAATCTACATGCCCCTATGTGAAAAAGTGATTGCCCCCCCCCTTGTTAAAAAATAACATAACTGTGGTTTATCACACCTGAGTTCAATTTCTGTAGTCACCCCCAAGCCTGATCACTGCCACACCTGTTTCAATTAATAAATCACTTAAATAGGAGCTATCTGACACAGACAAGTAGACCAAAAGCACCTCAAAAGCTAGACATCATGCCAAGATCCAAAGAAATTCAGGAACAAATGAGAACAAAAGTAATTAAAATCTACTGTATCAGTCTGGTAAAGGCTATAAAGCCATTTCTAAAGCTTTAGGACTCCAGCGAACAACAGTGAGAGCCATTATCCACAAATGGCAAAAACATGGAACAGTGATGAACCTTCCCAGGAGTGGCCGGCCGACCAAAATGACCCCAAGAGCGCAGAGAAAACTCATCTGAGAGGCCACAAAAGACAACATTTAAAGAACTGCAGGCCTCACTTGTCTCAATTAAGGTCAGTGTTGACGACTCCACCATAAGAAAGAGACTGGGCAAAAACAGCCTGCATGGCAGATATCCAAGGCGGAAACCACTTTTAAGCAAAAAGAACATAAAGACTCATCTCAATTTTGCTAAAAAAAACATCTCAATGATTGCCAAGACTTTTGGGAAAATACCTTGTGGACCAACGAGACAAAAGTTGAACTTTTTGGAAGGTGCGTGTCCAGTTACATCTGGCATAGAAGTAACACAGCATTTCAGCAAAAGAACATCATACCAACAGTAAAATATGGTGGTGGTAGTGTGATGGTCTGGGGTTGTTTTGCTGCTTCAAGACCTGGAAGGCTTGCTGTGATAGATGGAACCATGAATTCTACTGTCTACCAAAAATTCCTGAAGGAGAATGTCCGGCCATCTGTTCGTCAACTCAAGCTGAAGCGATCTTGGGTGCTGCAGCAGGACAGTGACCCAAAATACACCAGCAAATCCACCTCTGAATGGCTGAAGAAAAACAAAATGAAGACTGGAGTGGCCTAGTCAAAGTCCTGACCTGAATCCTATTGAGACGTTGTGGCATGACCTTCAAAAGGCGGTACATGCTAGAAAACCCTCAAATAAAGCTGAATTACAACAATTCTGCAAAGATGAGTGGGCCAAAATTCCTCCAGAGCGCTGTAAAAGACTCGTTGCAAGTTATCGCAAACGCTTGATTGCAGTTATTGCTGCTAAGGGTGGCCCAACCAGTTATTAGGTTCAGGGGGCAATTTCTTTTTCACACAGGGCCATGTAGGTTTTGAGTTTTTTTTCTCACTAAATAATAAAACCCATTATTTAAAACTGCATTTTGTGTTCAATTATGTTATCTTTGACTAATAGTTAATGATTTTTGATGAGCAGAAACATTTAAGTGTGACAAACATGCAAAAGAATAAGAAATCAGGAAGGGGGCAAATAGTTTTTCACACCACTGTAGGTTTTAATTATGGTAGCATGTATTATTTTAAAGCTATAATGGCCGAAAACTGAGAAATAATGATTTTATTTCCTAATTGGTGGCGGAAAAAACAAGATATAGATCGATTCATTGTGATAATTAGTGATAAAGTTATTGGCGAATGAATGGGAGGTGAAAATTGCTTGGATGCATAAAATGAAAAATACCCGGGGGCTGAAATGGTTAAAAAAAAACTCCTCCAGTGTGAACGAGACCAAGAGAAACTCTGACCAAGAATTGAACTTTATCCCAATCAGTAGCTGATACCCCCTTCTATATGAGAAATCTATTCCTTTTCACAAACAGACCATCAGGGGGCGCTGTATGGCTGATATTGTGGTGAAACCCCTCCTACAAAGAAATTCTGAGTACGTACTCTCTGTCTGTGAACCTTGCTGCATTGTGCGAAATAGCTGTTTACAGCTGTTTCCAACTGCCAAAAAAAGCAAGCAGCAACTACATCACCTGCCCACAGTAAAAATGTCACCATGTAATAAATGTCAGAATGTAAATCAGGGATTTAAAATATTTTACAATGGGCACACACTGACTAAATAATTTATACATAATTATTGTAAAAATGAAGCTCTTTTTTTACATAGTTACATAGTTATTTTGGTTGAAAAAAGACATACGTCCATCGAGTTCAACCAGTATAAAGTACAACACCAGCCTGCTCCCTCACATATCCCTGTTGATCCAGAGGAAGGCGAAAAAACCCTTACAAGGCATGGTCCAATTAGCCCCTAAAGGGAAAAATTCCTTCCCGACTCTAGATGGCAATCAGATAAAATCCCTGGATCAACATCATTAGGCATTACCTAGTAATTGTAGCCATGGATGTCTTTTAACGCAAGGAAAGCATCTAAGCCCCCTTTAAATGCAGGTATAGAGTTTGCCATAACGACTTCCTGTGGCAATGCATTCCACATCTTAATCACTCTAACTGTAAAGAACCCTTTCCTAAATATATGGCTAAAATGTTTTTCCTCCATGCGCAGATCATGTCCTCTAGTCCTTTGAGAAGGCCTAGGGACAAAAAGCGAATCCGCCAAGCTATTATATTGCCCTCTGATGTGTTTATACATGTTAATTAGATCCCCTCTAAGGCGTCTTTTCTCTAGACTAAATAAACCCAGTTTATCTAACCTTTCTTGATAAGTGAGACCTTCCATCCCACGTATCAATTTTGTTGCTCGTCTCTGCACCTGCTCTAAAACTGCAATATCTTTTTTGTAATGTGGTGCCCAGAACTGAATTCCATATTCCAGATGTGGCCTTACTAGAGAGTTAAACAGGGGCAATATTATGCTAGCATCTCGAGTTTTTATTTCCCTTTTAATGCATCCCAAAATTTTGTTAGCTTTAGCTGCAGCTGCTTGGCATTGAGTACGATTATTTAACTTGTTGTCAATGAGTACTCCTAAGTCCTTCTCCAAGTTTGATGTCCCCAACTGTATCCCATTTATTTTGTATGGTGCTAGACCATTAGTACGTCCAAAATGCATGACTTTACATTTGTCAACATTGAATTTCATCTGCCATGTATGTGCCCATATAACCATCCTATCCAGGTCATGTTGCAATATGACACTATCTTCCTGAGAGTTGATGATTCTGCACAATTTTGTATCATCTGCAAAAATAGCAACATTGCTCACTACTGCATCTACTAGGTCATTAATAAATAAATTGAAGAGCACTGGACCCAGAACAGACCCCTGTGGGACCCCACTGCTAACAGTCTCCCATTTTGAGTACGATCCATTGACCACAACTCTTTGTTTTCTGTCCATTAGCCAGTTCCCTATCCATGAACACAGACTCTTCATCAGTCCTTGCATCCTCAACTTTTGCACCAGACTTTTGTGGGGAACAGTGTCGAAGGCCTTTGCAAAGTCCAAGTATATCACATCTACAGCATTCCCAATATCCATATTAGCATTCACTACCTCATACAAGCTGAGCATGTTAGTCAAACAGGACCTGTCTTTAGTAAACCCATGTTGATGCTGAGAAATAACATTATTTTCTACTATGAAGTCATGTATAGTATCTCTTAGTAACCCCTCAAATAGTTTGCATACAACTGATGTTAAGCTTACAGGTCTATAATTTCCTGGATCTGATTTTTTGCCCTTCTTAAAAAATGGGAAAACGTGGGCTGTACGCCAATCCACTGGGACTCTGCCAGTTGCAAGAGAGTCACAAAAGATAAGATAAAGGGGTTTGTCTATAACTGAACTTAATTCCCTTAGGACCCGAGGATGCATGCCATCCGGGCCAGGTGCCTTGTCTATTTTAAATTTATTTAGTCTTGCCTTCACTTCTTCCTGCGTTAAGTATTTAATATTACAGTTAGAAGATTGAGACTCTTCCACCTCTGTAGTTTGCAACAGTGCTGTTTCTTTTGTGAAGACAGAAGCAAAGAAAGCATTTAATAACTCTGCCTTACCTTGGTCATCCACCATTGAGTTCCCACCCTCATCCTTTAGGAGTCCTATACAGTCAACCTTTCTTTTTTTTAGAGTTAATGTACTTGTAAAACTTTTTTGGGTTAGATTTGATATCCTTAGCGATTTGTTTTTCAGCTTCAATCTTTGCCTGTCTAATTTCTTCTTTACAATTTTTTTTGCACTCCTTATAATTTCTTAATGCAGCCTCGGTCCCCTCCTGTTTTAAGACCTTATAGGCATTCTTTTTCCTCTTCATTTTATCTTTAACCTTTCTATTCATCCATAGAGGCCTTTTTTTATTCCTAGACATTTTGTTTCCATATGGGATATACATACTACAATATTGATTGAGTATAAGTTTAAAAGCTTGCCATTTCCCTTCAGTGTCTTCCCCTTGTAGTACATTATCCCAGTTCACCAAACTTAGTGCCTGCCTAATTTGATTAAACTTTGCTTTTCTAAAATTCATAGTTTTAGTGGTCCCGCTGCCCCGTGGCCTATCAGTCACCAGATCAAACGTTATCATGTTGTGATCACTATTTTCCAAATGTTCTTGAACCTGCACATTTGATACATTATCTGGTCTATTAGAAATGATCAGATCCAGTAACGCATTCCCCCTAGTTGGTTCAGTTACCATTTGAGTCAAGTAAAGGTGGCCATACACTGGCCCGATTTGCGCCCGTTTCGACAGCAGATTCGATCACTGGGATCGAATCTGCTGCCAATAGTTCACGCTACGCGCCGAATTTCGATCCATTCCGTCCGATCCTGTCGATCGCGCCGTGCGGAAAATAACCGTCGATCGCCCGCGGGGAAAGAGCGCATCGCTAGCGGCGTTCGAGTGCCCGACGACCGACGCAATAGAGCCCGCATACATTACCTGCTCCGCCGGCGCGACTCTCGGGTCTCCGCTCTTCTCCGTATCGGCTCTGGTCTGGTCTCCTCCGGCATCCTTCCCTTCTTCCTGTCCCGGCAGGAAGTTTAAACAGTAGAGGGCGCTCTACTGTTTAAACTTCCCCCAGACAGGAAGAAGGGAAGCATCCCGGAGACCAGAGCAGACCAGAGCGGAGACGGAGAAGAAGAGCGGTGACCGGGGGCAGTCGCACCAGCGGAGCAAGTAATGTATGCGGGCGGGGGGAGCGGCGGCAGCACCACCACAACAGATTGTGATCGGTTTCAGGCTGAAATCGGTTCACAATCTGTTTGCAGTAAAGGTAGCCATACGATCCCTCTCTGATCAGATTCGATCAGATAGGGATCTGTCTGTTGGTCGAATCTGATGGCAAATCGACCAGTGTATGGCTACCTTAATTGTCCTGTAGTGCTGCCAGAAATCTGCTGCTTTTACCAGAATGGGTAGCCTCAATACTCCAGTCAATGTCTGGAAAGTTGAAGTCGCCCATAATTATGACCTCGTTTTTACTTGCAGCTTTTTCAATCTGCTGTAGTAATCGCAGTTCTGCAGCTTCATTAATAAGAGGTGGCCTGTAGCATACCCCAATAAGCAATTGGCAACTTTTATTTCCACCATGAATATTTACCCAAACGGACTCCACATCTTCGCAATCTTCCTCCATCTCATCGTTGAGGACAGCTGTAAGAGATTTCTTAACAAAGAGACAAACCCCTCCACCTTTTTTTCCTGTTCTATCCCTCCTAAACACATTGCATCCTTTTAAATTAGCTATCCAGTCATGGCTTTCATCCATCCATGTCTCGGTTATTCCCACAATGTCATAGCCTTTGTCATTCAGAATGAACTCTAGTTCGTCTATTTTATTTGCAAGGCTCCGAGCATTGGTTACCATGCACTTTATATTTTCACCACCACATTTACCAATTTTGTTTACATGAAATGGGCTACTTGAATTTTTACCAACCTCCTTAATCTTTACACTGTCCCCACCCCCCTCTCCACCCTCCATAATGATAGGTTCCCACTGTCTTTTTACCTCATCTTGTCTATGTATTGAGACTTTATCCTCCCGCCTCCCCCCAGATCCTAGTTTAAAATCTCCTCCAACCGTTTAGCCATCTTCTCCCCCAATGCAGCTGCACCCTCCCCATTAAGGTGCAGCCCATCCCTGCTGTAGAACCTGTAGCCGACTGCAAAGTCTGCCCAGTTCTCCAGGAACCCAAACCCTTCCTTCCTACACCAATTTCTCAGCCACTTATTTAACTCCCTAAGCTCCCTCTGTCTCTCAGATGTAGCACGTGGCACTGGCAGTATTTCAGAAAACACCACCTTGGAGGTCCTTGCTTTAAGTTTATCTCCAAGTACCTGAAAATCATTTTTGAGGACCTTCCATCTCCCACTAACTTTGTCATTGGTGCCAATGTGTACCATGACAGCCGGGTCTTCCCCAGCCCCACCCAGTAATCTGTCAATTCTTTCCGCTACATGCCGAACCCGAGCACCCGGGAGGCAACAGACTGTACGGCATTCACGGTTTCTTCGACAGATTACCCTATCTGTGCGCCTAATAATTGAATCCCCTACCACCAGTACCTGTCTAGCCTTAGCTGCACTCCTATTCCCTTTCTCGTTACAGCAGTCTGCCCCTTGGTTGCTAAGGAGCACATCCTGCTGCAGCATTGCTACTCCTGAATCATCCTCCCCAATATTACGCAAACAAGCATACTTATTAGTGAGGGACAACTCGGGACTAGCCTCCCTGCCACTTTTTTCCCTACCCCTTCTAACTGTGACCCAACTAGCGGCTGCCTCTGCTTCTTGGTCCGGCTGTACTCCACCCTCCTCATCTTCAACGGTTCCATCCAGTGTCTGGATCGTGAGATCCAAGCTCTTCTCCATGTTGTGTATGCGTCTCAGTGTTGCGAGATGCTTATTTAGCTCTGCGACTTCCGCCTCTAACTAAGCGAAACGCACACACCCAGGGCAACAGTAAACACCCTCAATCCGCTGATCAAGGCATGCATACATGTTGCAGGATGTACACTGTACAGCATAGTCCAACATGATGACTTTTGTGTGGGGAAAAATTATTTAAAGTAAACTGTGGCGGTAAAAGATGAAACGGGAGAGTGAGTGTAGCTGGGGAGGAGGAAAGGGAGAGTAAGTGAAGTTGGGGAGTGAGGGGAGTGAGGGGAGGAGGGGATGGGGAGGAGGAGGGGCGGGAGGGGTGGAGGAGTGGAGGTGGAGTGAGTGAAGTTGGGGTGGAGTCCTCAAAATTTAAAGACTACACCACAACGTGCCTAGCACATTCTAACCAATGCAAAAAAACGCAATATTGGTTGAAGGTTTTTTTTTTGTTTTTTTCTTTCTTTAGTCCTTACCTACTTCCTCTCACCACTCTCTTTGTGCCTGTGTTGTAACGCCTGTTTTTAACGCCTATGCCACTTGTGTCGCAGCCACTTAGTGAGCAAGCCACAGACTGAGCAAGCTCAGTACTGAGTCCTAAAGCTGACCAAATACCTCCTGTTGCAGCTAGTCCCTCCCCCTAGCTAATTGCCTGCTGCAAAACAAACTAGAGGGAAAAGAAAAAAAAATTGTACTTTTAAAAACTGACACTTGCTGCTTAATATCAGATGAACCACAATAGACAATCCACCAGATATCGCAGCAGCAAAAAACAATATACAAACAGCAATGTAATATAATTAGTGCTCACAATTCCCAGCAGTGAAGTGAAGCAGCCCTCCACCAAGATTTTCTTATATTATTTTCACTGGAGTTCCTCTTTAAGGCTTGGTTCACAAATATTATTTCCGGTCCGGTCGAGTACTGTCCTCTCCTGTCAGTTTTGCATCAGATTTCTATCAGTTTTACCTGACTGGACTGTAAATGTTTACATTTTATGTGCGACCATACCCATAGAAACACATACAAAACTGATACAAAACTGACAGGACTGGACTGGACCAGAAAAGTACAGATTTATGTGTGAAAACATTCATAGAAACAGATACAAATCTGATGCCAACTGTCAAAAACTAACAGGAAAGGACTGGACACCTTTTATGTCTAAACCAAGCCTAACAGTCCCTCCTTTGGAGGCACAGTTCCTGTTTTTTAAGATCTGAAGTACAGATGTTTGTAAATGTATGTATTTTTCTACTAAAAGTATGTTTATGTGGCACTAAAGTTTATTCCAAGTTTCTAAATTGATGTATTATATTTGTTAATATGCTGCTAATATCAAGAAAAAAAAATAGTGAGAGCGAAGAAAGGATCAGTGTGGTTTGATTTCTGCACTGATCTCCGCCCTTAGTAAACCAGGGCCTAAGCTTCTACCTGTATCCAGGCCAAACAAGCAATAAGGGCACGATACAGCAAAGTACAAAAGGTCAAGGATCACTCAGATATGTAGCAGGCCATAAAACTTATATTTATTCAAAACTTCCTTAATAAGTCCAAGTTCATTTATTTTGTAATATAATGCGAAATAAGGAAAGTATTGAAAGCACTCTGAACAAATGGGTAATTGAGAGTGAGAAATGACAGGGAGTGGTTTATACTGAAGTTATTTACTGCACAGAGGCAAAGCAAACATACCTCATCTACACTTTGCAGGTGGAGGCATTTTTTATAAGGAAACACTGAAATGCTTTTATACTAATCTTCTAGTGTGATTCAGGCCACAGAAGAGCCAGGAGATTGAGATGGGTGGCAGACTGTGTTATTTTGATTGCAAATCTAACTATAAGGGAAATTATTTATTTTAATTAAACTTTGATTTCTGTCTATACCACAATAATATTTCTAGTCCAGATACAACTAGAAGCCGGAGGTAATCTCTAAAAATGAAGGGAAAGCCTATATTTGACAGATGCCATTGCAACAGGTTCTGCCATGCAAGATTTATCCCCAGAAACTGCTCACAACAATCTGTTACAAGGACAGGAGGAAAATCTCTTTAGCAGCTACACAGACACCAATAAAAGCCAATGGAATCCCTAACAATTGTTCAATCTATACAAACCTAGAAAAATAGATATAGAGACTGGGGAGGGAGCCTGGTCTCGACATGCTGATTGTCACTGTGTTGCTACATTGAATGATGTTTTGTATTTTTATTTACATGTATGTAACGATCGGTGTAACACAGAGAGGGTCTGATTACCGGTGAACTGCAGTATCACCGAGAATACAGAATATACCCGATTATTGGTGATCTGCAGTATCACCGATAATCAGATATATCTACTAACCTCTGGACACCTGAGATAACCAGTGAGTGTTAGATGCAACAGCAATACTTTGAGTACTGCACAGAAGTATGTTCCTTCCGATGGCCTAGACTCTCCCAGGGGAGGAGCTAGGCTGAGAGTAGGAAGGACAGAGCGTGAGTGACACCAGTGAGGGGGTGTCACTAACAGGTCTGGGAACTGCCTCTAACAGTAAGGCCAGTTCTCGAGGTCGGGCAAGCCAGGTCGATAACACACAGACAGATAAGGTACAGATTCAGGAGACAGATACGGAATCCAATGAACAGGCAGCGTTTGGCAACGGAGTATCAGAATAGCAAGGTACAGAATCAGGAGGCAAATACAGAGTCCAGGAACGAGCAGAGTTTGGCAACAGGATATCAGAAATAGCAAGGTACAGAATCAGAGTTCAGAGGAATAGTCAGGCAGGCAGAAGGTCATAACAAATAATACAGTTCAATATTCCTAATGCTAAGGTGTGAGTTCCTTGATCATCAACACCTTTGGAAACTATGCTAGAACACAGATACAGACAAGGTCTGAGTGCTACCACGTAGTGATTGCAACGCCAGACGCCAGAGAAATGACCAGCACCCAGTATATATACTATAGCGCTCACCAGCGCCACCCCTAAGTGCTGGACCAATGGAAGGTGGTGAAAATGTCAGCTGACCCGCTTGGTCAGCTGACTCTTCTCTGGCTGTCATATAAACTCTGCCTCTCAGCGCGCGCGCGCGTCCTTCTAAACCTGTGTGGATTAGCAGTCCCAGCCACACCAGACATGTCTTGCAATGTATCCGCTGATTCGGGCGCGGGGGCCGCCGCCCCGCTCTCCAAGCAAGCGGCGGCTTCCCCGCGTCCAACCACAATGTCAGTAGTATTGCTATGCGCGCAATCCGCTGCATCCAACGCGGACTCCACCGCTCTGCCCATGCGGCATGCGGCAGTTTCTTCGCGTTGTGCCGCCATGTTAGATGCAGAAACAGCCGCCTTACTCTGAGCACTTGCGGCGGCTTTTCCGCGTTTCCTCACAGTACCCCCCCCTGAGGAGTGGACTCCGGACAGCTCTTACCAGGCTTCTCAGGATGCAACGCGTGGAACTCCCTTTTTAATTTGTCCACATGCATGCGACATTCAGGTACCCATGATCTCTCCTTAATAACATACCCTTTCCAATGAACCAGATATTGTACTGAGTTCTGAACTATGCGTGAGTCTAAAATCTTCTCTACTTCGTACTCAGGTTGGTCATCTATCATCACAGGAGGAGGAGGAGTGGGACCCACATGGACTGCTGGCTTAAGCAGGGATACATTAAAGGATCTCACGCCACGCATACTGGCAGGAAGATCAATGGCATAAGTAACATCGTTGATCTTTCTAGTTACTGGAAACGGACCCACATACCTGGGCCCCAACTTGGCCCAGGTATGTGGGTTGTTTCAAGGTCAAGTGACGTGTGGACACCCAGACTAAGTCTCCTGGTTGAAACCTCCACTCTAAGGAATGTTTTTTGTCAGCTTGACCTTTTTGACTTTGAAACGCCTTCTCCAAATTATTTTTCACGATCCACCACATGTCTTTAAAGGGACACTTAAGTCAAACAAAAAAAATGAGTTTTACTCACCTGGGGCTTCCAATAGCCCCCTGCAGCTGTCCGGTACCCTCGCCGTCTCCCTCCGATCCTCCTGGCCCCGCTGGCAGCCACTTCCTGTTTCGGTGACAGGAGCTGACAGGCTGGGGACGCGAGTGATTTTTCGCGTTCCTGGCCACAATAGCGCCATCTATGCTGCTATAGCATATATCATATACCATATAGCAGCATAGAGGGTGCTAATGTGTCTGGGAACGCGAAGAATCACTCGCGTCTCCAGCCTGTCAGCTCCTGTCACCGAAACAGGAAGTGGCTGCCGGCGGGGCCAGGAGGATCGGAGGGAGACGGCGAGAGTACCGGACAGCTGCAGGGGACTATTGGAAGCCATAGGTGAGTAAAACTCATTTTTTTTGTTTGACTTAAGTGTCCCTTTAAATGACCTTTGCCAGGACTCCAGAGCTGGAAACGGAGTGGAGGCGGAGGGAGAATTTAGGCAACTTCCCGGTCACTATCTGAAATGGACAAAATCCCGAGGAAGAACTTTTCAAATTATTGTGCGCAAATTCTGCGAAGGGCAAAAACTTGACCCAATCATTTTGCGCTTCTGCAACATAACACCTCAAAAACTGTTCCAATGATTGATTGACTCTTTCAGTCTGACCATTGGTCTGTGGGTGGTAGCCCGACGAAAATTATAGTTCCATGCCCATTTGGTGACAAAATGCCCTCCAAAATCTCCAAACAAATTGGACTCCCCGATCTGACACTATGTTTTCCGGAATGCCATGCAATCGGAAAACGTGGCTGATGAACAAATCGGCCAACTCCTGGGCCGAGGGGAGTCCTTTCAAGGGCACAAAATGGGCCATTTTACTGAAGCGGTCGACTACCACCCAAATGACCCACATGCCCTCAGACCTGGAAAGCTCACCCACAAAATCCATGGACAAGTGGGTCCACGGCTCACTCGAGGTGGGCAAGGGCTGCAACGTTCCCACAGGTGCCAGCCGGGAGGGCTTACTCTTCGCACACACCGCACACTCTCTAACATACTCCTTGCAATCTGTTGCCAGAGAAGGCCACCAAGCGCACCTGGCAACAAGATCCTGTGTTCTGGAGGCCCCAGGGTGTCCCGCATTTTTGTGTGAGTGGAACATCTGTAAAATCTGAAGACGGAATGGCAGTGGTATAAACATATCCCCTTCGGGCTTCCCCTCCGGGACGTCCTGCTGAAAGGGACCTAAAGTCTCTGTCCAATCTTCCCAAGTCTCAGTTGTTGCTAGTACCAGTTTCTGTGGGACAATGGTCTCTGGGGCGGAGGGCTGTGCTGTCTCTGGCTCAAAGCATCTGGACAGGGCATCTGCCTTAATGTTTTTGCTACCTGGAGTGTACGTAATTATAAATCTGAACCTCGAGAAGACCATCGAGCCTGACAGGGGCTTAATCTCTTAGCTCCCTCGATGTATTCCAAATTTTTGTGATCAGTGTAAACTGTAATCGTATGTTCTGCTCCTTCCAACCAATGACGCCATTCGTCAAAGGCCAATTTGATGGCCAGGAGCTCCCTGTTGCCTATATCGTAGTTTCTCTCTGCCGGAGAGAACCTACGAGAAAAATAGGCACATGGGTGCAATCTACCCTGCAACCCTGACCACTGGGACAGCACAGCCCCTACCCCGACCTCCGAGGCGTCCACCTCAACAATAAAGGGATAGGAGGTGTCAACGTGTCTTAGGATGGGTGCAGAGCAAAACAAATCTTTCAAAGTGGAGAATGCATGCAGAGCCTCTGGAGACCAGTGGGTAGTATCTGCCCCTTTCTTAGTGAGACTGGTGAGATGTGCAATGACAGTGGAGTACCCCTTTATGAACCTTCTATAGTAATTGGCAAAGCCTAAAAATCTCTGAAGAGATTTTAACCCCACTGGTTGAGGCCATTCCAACACAGCAGAGACCTTGGCAG
Organism: Hyperolius riggenbachi; assembly: GCF_040937935.1. Classification (NCBI taxonomy): domain Eukaryota; kingdom Metazoa; phylum Chordata; class Amphibia; order Anura; family Hyperoliidae; genus Hyperolius; species Hyperolius riggenbachi. The sequence continues at coordinate 100,822,414 of NC_090653.1, read as the reverse complement.
GATCCATAGACAGGCCCGAGGTGGAAATTATGTACCCTAAAAAGGTGACAGATGTTACCTCGAAGATGCACTTCTCCAATTTAGCGTAAAGCATGTTTTGCCTTAGTTTGTCCAATACATACTTGACGTGTGTCCTGTGCTCAGAGAGGTTGTTTGAGAAAATAAGTATATCATCTAGGTATACTAACACGAATCTGTCCAACACCTCCCTGAATACCTCATTAATTAGTTCCTGGAAGACGGCCGGGGCGTTACACAGCCCGAAGGGCATCACTAGGTACTTGTAATGCCCGTCGGGCATGTTAAAGGCCGTCTTCCATTCATCGCCCTTTCTAATCCGCACCAGGTTGTATGCACCCCGTAAATCCAACTTTGAAAAGATCTTAGCATCGGTAACCTGTGTAAACAAGTCATCTATCAGGGGAAAAGGGTAGCAATTCTTCACTGTGATTTTATTCAGGCCCCGGTAATCAATACATGGCCGCAGGCCTCCATCTTTTTTCTTAACAAAAAAGAACCCTGCGCCAGCGGGCGACCAAGAAGGGCGAATGAACCCCTTGGCTAAATTTTCACGAATGTACTCCTGCAAGGCCACTTTCTCTGGCCCAGACAAATTGTAAAGATGACCCCTAGGGGGCATACAACCAGATCGGAGATTGATGGGGCAGTCAAACGGGCGATGTGGAGGTAATTTATCAGCAGCCTTGGGACAGAACACATCGGAATACTCGGAATATTGTACTGGTACACCCTCCAAATGAATCCTGGTCTGGCCCAGTGTCACCCTCCCTAAACACTGCTGAAAACAATGAGTTGACCAGCTAGTTAGCTGACCAGTAGCCCAATTGATCTGTGGAGAGTGAAGGTGCAACCATGGCATGCCAAGGATGACTGTGGAGGTGGTCATGTGTAACACAAAAAACTGTAGTTTCTCCTTATGTAGCACCCCTATAGTGACTTCCACCTCTGGTGTCTGAGACAGCGGATGATTACTTTGCAGGGGGGACTCATCTGCTGCCGTAACCTGAATGGGTGGTTTTACCGGGGTGAGCGGAATACCCAATTTCTTTGCAAATTCGAAATCCATAAAATTAGCTGCAGAGCCTGAATCAACAAAAGCCTCAGAAACCTCAGTTTTATCTTCCCACGTAACAGTACAAGGAAGAAGTAACCGTTTATCTTCTAGGGGTAAAAGTCGCGCGCCTAGGGTGTTACCCCCTACAACTCCTAGGCGGTAGCGTTTCCCGACTTGTTAGGACAATTACGTACTCTATGACCCCCCTCTGCGCAGTAAAGACACAGCCGCTCTGACATCCTACGTCTTCGCTCCACTTGGGATAGTTTCGACCGACCAATTTGCATTGGTTCGGGTGGAGGCGAGACGGGAGGAGGTGGAGTTACTGGAGGCGCAGCGTAGGACACCATTCTTACATGACTACTACCCCGGGTCTGTTTCTGATAGCGCAGCCTGCGGTCGACTCGAATGGCCGATGAAATGGCCTCATCGACTGTTTTAGGTTCAGGCAGACTTAACATGAGATCTGAGACCTCATCTGACAACCCTGATAAGAAACAATCTAAGAGGGCATAGGTGTCCCACCTGGCTGAAACTGACCACCTCCTAAATTCAGCTGCGTAATCTTCGACCGGACCCTTGCCTTGACGCAAAAGCTTGAGCTTCCGCTCAGAAGTTGCAGCAAGGTCTGGGTCGTCGTAAATTACTGCCATAGCTTTAAAAAATTCATCCACTGATGAGAGAGCTAAGTCTTCGGTGGGCAAACTGTACGCCCACGTCTGAGAATCGCCTGATAACAATGTCTTAATAAATGTGACCCTTTGGGCCACAGTTCCAGAAGATCGGGGTCTCAACTCAAAGTAAGATAACACTCTATTTCTAAAATTTCGGAAGTCAGATCTGTGACCAGAAAATTTATTAGGTACAGGCAAACGTATGTCAGAGCTAGGAGGGGATCGCACCTCATCCACTGCTGTCTGGATGGTTTGTAAAGAACCAGACAAGGCTTCAATCATAGTCTTGTGACTACCCAGCACTTGGTTGATGTTTTCTACCGAAGTGGCAAGTGCACCCAGACGGTCAGTGTGTGCGTCCATTTGTATTTTGGTCTGGCGTTCTGTAACGATCGGTGTAACACAGAGAGGGTCTGATTACCGGTGAACTGCAGTATCACCGAGATTACAGAATATACCCGATTATTGGTGATCTGCAGTATCACCGATAATCAGATATATCTACTAACCTCTGGACACCTGAGATAACCAGTGAGTGTTAGATGCAACAGTATACTTTGAGTACTGCACAGAAGTATGTTCCTTCCGATGGCCTAGACTCTCCCGGGAGAGGAGCTAGGCTGAGAGTAGGAAGGACAGAGCGTGAGTGACACCAGTGAGGGGGTGTCACTAACAGGTCTGGGAACTGCCTCTAACAGTAAGGCCAGTTCTCGAGGTCGGGCAAGCCAGGTCGATAACACACAGACAGATAAGGTACAGATTCAGGAGACAGATACGGAATGCAATAAACAGGCAGGGTTTGGCAACGGAGTATCAGAATAGCAAGGTACAGAATCAGGAGGCAAATACAGAGTCTAGGAATGAGCAGAGTTTGGCAACAGGATATCAGAAATAGCAAGGTACAGAATCAGAGTTCAGAGGAATAGTCAGGCAGGCAGAAGGTCATAACAAATAATACAGTTCAATATTCCTAATGCTAAGGTGTGAGTTCCTTGATCATCAACACCTTTGGAAACTATGCTAGAACACAGATACAGACAAGGTCTGAGTTCTACCACGTAGTGATCGCAACGCCAGACGCCAGAGAAATGACCAGCACCCAGTATATATACTATAGCGCTCACCAGCGCCACCCCTAAGTGCTGGACCAATGGAAGGTGGTGAAAATGTCAGCTGACCCGCTTGGTCAGCTGACTCTTCTCTGGCTGTCATATAAACTCTGCCTCTCAGCGCGCGCGCGCGCGCGTCCTTCTGAACCTGTGAGGACTAGCAGTCCCAGCCACACCAGACATGTCTTGCAATGTATCCGCTGATTCGGGCGCGGGGCCCGCTCTCCAAGCAAGCGGCGGCTTCCCCGCGTCCAACCACAATGTCAGTAGTATTGCTATGCGCGCAATCTGCTGCATCCAACGCGGACTCCACCGCTCTGCCCATGCGGCATGCGGCGGTTTCTTCGCGTTGTGCTGCCATGTTAGACGCGGAAACAGCCGCCTCACTCTGAGCACTTGCGGCGGCTTTTCCGCGTTTCCTCACAATGTACTTACAGTATAAATATGCACTAACACTTTTGAGGGACACCTTTGCCACAAGCAACCCTGTTGAAGTCTCCTTTGGAGGTGAAACATGTAGCGCACTTTGGTGGTATTTATGTTTTGATTAGCATTTGTATGGGGTGAGAGTGAAGGGAAGTGGGGATTTTGGGTGGCTAAACCCTGTACATATTATGCCAAGCCAGGCTCCCTCCTCAATCTCTATAATGTAGCATTGGGCATCACAGTAACCTCAATATTTCAATCTTTTTAAGAAAGTCAAATTCAAAACTAAGTTTTAAATATTTAGTTCTCATGAACTATAGGGACACTCTTAAACAGGCAATTTACTGTGTTGTATATATGAATTCAGGAAGTGTTTTGTAATTAATTTCTGGTAAGACAAGTTGGAGACATCAACATTGTTTGCACACATGTAATAAAACAAGTTAGGTATTGAACCCGTTTGCAAAGAGTGTAACACCACTGCCCTCCTTTACAGAAGCAAATCCATCACAAAAGGTAGTAATACATTTTGAAGGCAAACACCACACACAGGGCCATAACAGTAAAGCTGCTGTCCGGAGAGAGCGCGTTGCAATTTTACCATTACTTCCGCAGGCTAGGTAGATCGCATTGGGCAATTATCACAACTCGCACTACCTAATGCTCATTTTGCTAGGGTAAGGTGCACAGCCTTACTTGTGTAGCACATATTTCCCTAGCAATGTTTGCATTACCCAGGTAATGCAGGATGTGCAAATTGCGGAGCGCATTCAGTGGCGTAGCTTGAAATTATGCGGCCACATAGCAACATTTTTATGGGCTATCAGATCTAGGAACTCTTCAGCAATGCCACCTGCCCCTACCCTATGGATATGAGTTGATTGGCCAATAGACATTCCCATGCAATGTACGAGTATTGTCCTTCTGATAAGAGACAAAGTCAGAGGGAGGAGGTCCAAAGGTGAACACAAAGGTAAAAGTGAACACATTAAGTACAACCTGGGCCCCCTCTGATCCAGGGCCCCATAGCGATTGCTGTGGCTGCTATGACTATTGCTATGCCCCTGAGCGCATGCTACATAGTCCGTGAAAGTCACAGTAACATTTCTGTGCACACAACAGCTTTACTGATGTTTGCTGAATATGGCCTAACACTTTTATTTTACTTTTTGGTTAAGTGGAAAAGGTTTAAAACTTCTTTCAGGAGTTTATTACTGTCAGTGTGTAATGCTGGGGGGTCATACTTTCTGACCACCCAGCGCAACAAGGCTAAGTAGCTGGATAATGGAAGAGGCTCCACAGAGGGGCACAGGAGTAATGAACAAGGGAGCAAGATTGCCCAGAGCAACTGCAGCTCTGGGCCGTCTATCAGGCTAGATGCTATGTGATACAATACACAACAGACGTAGTCGGTAACAGGCTTGGGTCATACACATTAATTCAGATGTCAGTCGTATTGGAAGGATTAGGCAGATTCGTAGTTGAGAAGTGGGCAAAGGTCGGTACACAATACAATATTATAATAATACAATACTGACTGACTAGAGTACATATATATCGTGCTGATGCACAATATATGAAATGTAGCTATCAAATAACTCTCTAGCTAAAGCACAAGTAATGACAATTAACAAGACAGACAACAGACAGACAGACGGAATGCTCAGCCAATGTAGTCGCTGTTTCAGTGACTGCAACATTCACACTGAGATAGACAAGACTTATGGCCCATACTCACGGGCATCAAAAGTGGCCTGTCGCCAGCACACGTGAGCGTGCAGGCGACAGGCCGGCGACAGCTCCTCGCCAGGTCCCTCCGCGTACACACACGGAAGATGGACCAGCGGCTCGACGGAAGCTGTCTCCGACGTTCCTCCTCCCCCCGCCGGAAGCTCTGCATACCTCAATGGAGGTTGCTGGCGCTAGTCCGCGTACTCACGCGGACTAGCAACAGCTGCGGCGGAGTTGCGGCGGCGACTGTCGCCAGGCGATTGAACATTTTAATCGCCTGGCGACATCAGCGACGGGCGACAGTTCGGGGTGCGCGCCCGTTCAACGGCCCATACTCACGGGCGACATTTGTAGCCCGTGAGTATGGGCCATAACAGGTAGGAGCGAACTAATGGCAACCGCAGCTATAGTTCATCCTCAAGAACATGGCTAGAAGGAATACTACCAGTCACCAACGTGGTGCTGGCAGAATCTAACTATCAGGATCAGAAGGACTTCACTGACCCCCGCAGGTCAGCAAACGTCCAGCAGACATGACAATACAGAGCAAGGCATTACACATTTACAATAACAACTTTCACAGCATAGACCCAACGACAACGCAGAGAGCTGAACGCTATGTCGGGTGGGGTCCGAAATGGGAGGCAGATTTTTATGCTGGCATCAGCCAATGGATGCAAGCATGCAAATTTCCACACAGCTGAATAGTAATCACTCAATCCTGAGCTGGCTTTATTACCATTTGCTAGCTGGCTGTGAATGCAAAGGACTCCCATAAGAAATACATGCAGTATTATGTAACAACATGCATGCAGGAAATCCAGGGCTATCTGGCCGCAGCTCAGCTGCAACAAGCAATTAGTGGAATGATGACAGCATCCTGAGATGCCCAGAACTGCAGAGCGATTGCAAATGACAATGAGACTATTGCGAATGCACAAGCGAATGCAAGCAGATAAGCCAGAACTGTCCGTTTGCAGCTCCACTGCAACGGACAGAATACGCTACAGGAGGGGTCCTTACACAGTGTTTGTATTGGGGAAATATTCCTCACTCTTATCACACAGAAAATTAGCAAATCTCTTCAACAGAGGCTTAAATTATTTAACAAAAAACATAATTTCATTATCACGTCATTTCTGGAAGCCTTTGATATCATTCGGACAAGAAGAGAGGGAGATTCCTCCCTAATGGAGAAACAGACAGCAATAAAAACCTGTCAGTTTTTAAAGAGGAACTGTCAGAGTTTTTAAAGAGGAACTGCAGGACAGATCCCCGCTGCAGCCACCTCTCATACCGCTGCACACCCGCCTGCCTGCAATCTCTCTCACCTCGGTTCCTGACCCGACGACACGGCTTGCCAGCTCTCTGCCAAACTTTCCGGGTCTCCGACAAAGCTCCGGGTGCTCCTGGCCTCCTACCAAACAGCCTCGGATCCTCCATCACCCTTGCCGCCTCCAAGGAATCCAGCCACCCAAGCCACTCAGCTCAGCTCGCCGCTAGAGGACTCAGCCCTTGACTGCTGAAAAGACCCGTGTGCCTGCTGGATGCCCTCACTAACAACACCACACGCTGTGCCCTCTGTCTGCCTCACCGAACATCCCCACAAGCAGCTCCAAGGCAGCAGACCCGGCCGAGTACATCTTCACCACGCGCTGCCCACGTGGCCGCCTCCCTCCGGCTTCTTAAAGGCATACACAGCCGCATCACAGGAACCAGCAGCTCGGACCACCAGCATCTACAAAACACCAGCATCTACCTGTAAGTGCCTCTCCACCTGTAATTTGACTGTTTCCCTTACTATAATGCTGTGTTTTGGGCCCTTTTTCACCTCTCCTGCTACTGGCCACACAACCCGACCCCTCATCATGGCCCATCCAGCTCAGGGCTTCAGGGCATATCCCCCTGCTCAACCTGCATCCTGCTCCCACTAAGCACCCCTCCTGCTCCTCTCGCATACCGCTTGAAAGGGTCTACCCCGGGCTTGACGCCAAATTGCACCTTTTCCCATCGAGGGGCCCTCCTACCTCTTCCCCTGCATTGAGCTTTCGTCTAAACCCCAAATGCAGTACTAGATGGCGATGGTTATCCGCAATCCTCAGCAGCCACTCTCATGCACCACTAGCCAGGCAAAGTGGGGCCTCACGAGCCAAGATCTGCAGAGGCCAAACTCCCTTCCAGGGCAGCACACCATCACCCACTCCCGGGAGGAACTCCTGAAATGGGAGGTCTTTGCTGCCAGAGATACAGAGACAGCTGCGCTCCTATGGAACATGGTCTGTGCCCACCTCAACCACCTCACCAGTACCACCAAGCGGGCTCCAAACAAACGCCGCTACAGAGGCTGCAGGTCAGGTGCACTCGTGAGACTCAAAAGGAGAGGTCTGCGCGCACCCCTCCCTGCCATTCTACTAGCAAATGTTCGATCCCTCCCAAAGAAGCTGGACGAACTGCTTATTCTGCTCGGCAGCAAACATGTGCTTGCAGGGTGCACACCTATCCTCTGCTTCACAGAGACCTGGCTGAAGGACAACATCCCGGACAACTCTGTGCTCCTACCGGGATACAGCCTCATCCGAGCGGACCGCGATCTGTCCCTATCCGGCAAAAGCAAAGGGGGTGGCATCTGCCTCTATATCAACACTGCTTGGTGCTCCAACACCACCACTGTGTTCAAGTGCTGCACTCCAGACATTGAGCTCCTTATCTCAAACTGCAGGCCTATGTACTCCCCCAGAGAGTTCTCCTCCTTTGTCCTTGTCGCGGTATACATCCCGCCAAATGCCGACACCGCAGCCGCCCTCCGCAAGCTAAGTGACTCCATCACACGGTGGGAGACATCCCTCCCAGACTCCCTCTTCATCATCATGGGGGACTTCAACAAAGCCAACCTCCGTCAGGAGCTGCCCCGCTACAGACAGCAGATAACGCGCCCCACCAGGCAGGAGAACACCCTGGATCACTGCTACACTGTGCTTAAGGATGCATACAAGGCTACTCCATGGGCTGCCCTCGGCAACTCTGACCACTGCCTCATCCACCTGCTCCCCACCTACAGAAGGCAGCTTACGACCGCTAAACCAGCCCTGAGGACTGTGAAAAAATGGTCAGAGGAGGCGAAGCAGCAACTTCAGGACTGCTTCGAATGTACCGACTGGACAGCCCTGGAGTCACCTTGTCTGGAGGAACGTTACATCCTACATCAGCTTCTGCGAGGAGTCATGCATCCCGACGAAGACCTTCAAAGTCTTCCCCAACAGTAAGCCGTGGTTCAACGGCAAGCTACACCGGCTCCGGAAACTCAAGGCGGTAGCTCACAAATCCGGCACCCCTGAGGAGTTCAGAGAGGCCAGGAACGCCCTAAACCGTGAACTCAAGATAGCGAGGAGGAACTACTCGGACAAGCTGCGCCTGAGTTTCCAGTCTAACAATCGACGTGAAGTCTGGGGAGGCTTAAGGGCAGCCACAAACCTAAAACCTCCCCCTCAGCACGCACCACCTAGCACAGACCTTGCTGAGAAACTCAACGAGTTCTATTGCAGATTCGAGACGGAACCCTCCGCACCCGGAACACTAGAAACCCCACCAAGGGGGTCACCGACCTCAGCTCCGGTACCAGTCCTGGAAGCTGACGTCCTGAAACACCTCCGGCGGCTCAACCCCAGGAAGGCCTCGGGCCCGGACGGTGTATCATCAATGTGCCTGAGAACCTGCGCAACCGAGCTCGCTCCCGTCCTCTCCTCTCTTTTCAGCAAATCACTGATGGAGGGCAAAGTACCTGCCTGCTTTAAAAAATCAACGATCATCCCGGTACCAAAGAAGCCGGGGATCTCTGATCTTAACAACCACAGGCCTGTAGCCCTTACTCCCACCATCATGAAGATCCTGGAAAGACTGGTCCTCTCTCACCTTAAGCGATTCACTGACCCCCTCCTGGACCCACTTCAATTTGCATACAGGGCAAACAGGTCCATCGAGGACGCCATTAACATTGCTCTGACTTACATCACAGAACACCTCGATGGTCCCGACACCTATGCCAGGATCCTCCTCCTTGACTTCAGCTCGGCCTTCAATACAATCTGCCCAAACATCCTATACGACAATCTGGTACAACTTGGCCTCGACCTCACTCTGTGCTCCTGGATCAAGGACTTCCTCACAAACAGGACGCAACTGGTAAAGCTTGGCAGCTGCTCCTCACAGGAGAGAACCACAAACACAGGTGCCCCGCAAGGGTGCGTACTGTCCCCAATCCTGTTTTCTCTTTACACAAACAGGTGCACATCAACCGACAACTCTGTCAAGGTTATAAAATTCGCAGATGACACCACCATCCTTGGCCTTATTGGCAGGGACGGTGAACGAGATTGAATGCATCTGCAGGTGGTGTAAGGACAACCAGCTGGTACTCAACACAGCAAAGACAGTTGAACTGATAGTGGACTTCAGAAGGCGCCCTCCCACACTTGACCCAGTCTCCATTGAAGGCACCAACGTCTCCAGGGAGTCGAGTGTCCGCTTCCTAGGCGCCACCATCACCAAGGACTTAAAGTGGGCTGAGAACACCTCCAAGGTTCAGAAGAAGGCCCAGCAGAGGTTGTTCTTCCTGAGGCAGCTGAGGAAATTTGGGATGCCGCGGGAACTGATGACAACATTTTATACTGCCACCATTGAGTCAATTATTTGCTCCTCCATCGTCGTCTGGTACACAGGCGCTACCGCGAGTGACAGACTCAAGCTTCAGAGAGTTATCAATACCGCAGAGAGAATCATTGGGTCACCCCTTCCACCTCTGGACCTCCTACACACCTCCAGACTGCGGTCGAGAGCAAATAAAATACGGAACGACCCCTCTCACCCCGGCAGTCGCTACTTTGTCCGCCTGCCATTGGGTCGGCGCTACAGATCCATCCCCACCAAGACCACCAGACATTTAAATACTTTCTTTCCCCAAGCCATCCGCTTGCTGAACTCGAGCCACCACACTCGTAAACCACATTAGTCTTGCACTGCTGCCTATATCATATCATGTTGTAACCTTGTTAGTAAATGTTTGTTTTGGTGTAATCTCTCTGCCCCCTAAACTATACTGTATCTATTGCATTGTTTTTTGATCTGTTTGTACTGTCTTCTCGATCTGTTTGTACTGTTTTTTCGATCTGTTTGTATAACAAATTTTCTAGGCCATGTGTTCCACAAAAAATTCCGGGTGCGATGTTTGTTGCACTTGGCGAATAAACTGATTCTGATTCTGATTCTAATCAAGGATTGAACTTCATCCCAGTCAGTAGCTGATACCTTCTTTCCCTTGAGAAATGTTTTCCTTTTCTTAAACAGATCATCAGGGGGCTCTGTATGGCTGATATTGTGGTGAAACCCCTCTCACAGTGTGATGTCAGCACCTAGGTACCTGACACACGAAGAAGGCTGGCACTGCAGTATAAGTAAGCTCTTTTATTGAAATAGCAGTAAAATTATGGGGCTATGTGGCGACAGCCCGCTGTTTCAGGTCTCCAGCCCTTTTTCAAGCCGAGAATGCCCATACCTTGTGACGTTTATATTGGATAGTAGCACTGGGTACTAGGTACTGACATCACACTGTGGAAGCCTTGTTGTTTTATGGGAAATAACAGCTGTGCCAAAAATGCATCATCTCTTTCCACAGACATCACCTGCCAGCAGTAAAGATGTCGCCATGTGATAAACTTCAGAATGTAAATGAGGGAGAGGAAATATTTTACAATGGGCAAACACTGACTAGATCATTTATAAATAATTATTGTAAAAATTAAGCACTTTTTTCATTACATTATTTTCTCTGGAGTTTTTCTTTAATCTTTTTTCATCCTATGTAAAACGAAGGAAAAAAAATGCCTGTAGTTGCGACCTTAAGAGAGAACACCAAATATCAATTGCCTGTTTTGAGCACGCTTCTGCCAAACTGTAAAGTTGGCATCAAAGATCCTAGTGGTATGATTACTTATGGATTTTAGGGTCTTAATGCGGTGCAATATTTTCACAAGCTTTTAGACCTTAAAAGCAGCAAAAAAATCCTAGTGCTAGATAGACCTGTGGCAGCCCTGTCTATTACTCACCTCCCCTGGATCCAGCTCTGCAATTCCCCCTCTGTCCTCTGGGCGGCGCTCTACCCCTATAGTTAGATCGCCATTTGCCATGTGATAAATGGGCATCTCACCAGATGGATCGAGAGCCTCCGAGGACCAGAAGAAGTATGGCTGCAGGCGTCTGGATTCCGGGGAGGGGGGGGGGGGGAGGGAGGCAAGCTCTGCAAATACCTCCCGGCGGCTACCCTGAGTCAGACTCGGGGTTACCACTCTGAGCTGCAGATTTCCAGCACAAGCCGGTTACCACTAAGGAGGGTAAAGTACACCTGAACTGTGATTAAGAGCCCATTTCCACTAGCCGTATTGCCGTGATGCGATCATCGCACTGCATCGCAGCCAGCCGTGGGTGGTTATATTCGCAGTGCGATGCATTGCAGGGCGCAGGGCCAGTTCTAGACTTTTTGCCGCCTGAGGTAAACGTGTGAAAAACTGGTGCCCCCCCAGCCGTGGGTGTGGGGGGTCGCTGAGCTGGAGGGGGTAGCGGCCAGCGGGCAGAAAGGGGGTATTGGGCACAGCAGCGGGGAGGGGGATCGGACCCCCCTCCCTCGCTTAGGTCCCCCGATCTGCGCTCCCGCTCTAGCTTTTAAAATGCAGCAGCGTATTAATAAGAGGCAGCGGACGGGGATGACTCACCACTTCCGCATTCCAGCGTGCGTTCCACTGTCGTCACTTCCTTCAATGCTGTCCACTTACAATACAATGGGCGGCATTGCAGGAAGTGACGACCATGGAACGCACGCTGGAACGCGGAAGAGGTGAGTCATCCCCTCCCGCTGCCTCTTATGAATACGCTGCTGCTGCATTTTAAAAGCTAGAGGGGGAGCGCAGATCGGAGGACTCAGGTGAGGGAGGGGGGTCCGACCCCCCTCCCCGCTGCTGTGCCCAATACCCCCTTCCGGCCCGCTACCTGCCTCTGAGTTTAGCGACCACAGGGAGAAACGTCATTTGGCTCTACCTGCGTCGAGCTGAATAGCACCGATATAATATGTACTCACCTAGAGGATTTGGAAGAGACCTCACAGACTATGGGAGGCTGGAAGATGACTATAGCAGTACAAAATCTATAAAGGACACCTGAAGTAAAAGGGATATGCCCTATTTATTTCCATTTAAACAATGCTTTTGCCTGGTAGTCCTGCTCATCTCTCATACATCAATAGTGTCTGAATTATACACCTCAAACAAACATGCAACAACTCCAGTCAAACTTTAGTCAAGCATCTCATCTGTATGCCTTTGTAGGGTCTGTGCCTCTGAAGGTGGCCACTAACGATACAATTTGCAGAACGATCATGTGCTGAACGATCCATTTTTGGATCAATTTTATTAATGTGATGGGATTGGTTAGGAGATTTTTGTCTATTAGTGGTCCTAAACGATAATTTCTGATCGTTCATACGAAGAATCGTTCATAAACGATCATTCTGTAAATTGTATTGTTAGTGGCCACCTTAATACTTCTAGCCATAGGATCAGCAGGACAGCCAGGCAACCTGCATTGTGTAAAAGGAAATCAATAGGTCAGTTTCCATACCCTCCTAACTTCAGTTTTGAAAAAAGTTGCAGTTTCAATTCAGCAGTGCATCATGCTGTTGCAAGATTTACTAAAAAGGGCTTGCTCCCTCTAGAGGTCACTGCTGGGAGTGTTCACTACAGTTGTCATGATGCTTATATCTATATTGTTATTATTATTTATTGTATTTATAAAACGCCAACATAATAAGCAGCGCTGGACAATAAATATATACAATGATACAAGAATGACAGACGTAACAAGGTTATACAGCATAGAACAAAGTTTTACAAGGCAAACGGTACAAGATACATGATCATGCGATTATGGGCTGGTTAGGTAGGCCCAGTAATACAAGAACAGGCTGTCATAGGAAAGGAGCACACTATTATGTAGACTACATTAGGTAGAGTGACCAGACGTCCCGGATTGCCCGGGACGCGTCCCGGATTCGGGGTCCGCTGTCCCAGGCTTAATGAGGTCCCGGGAAACGTCCCGCTTTCAGCAGCGGGACGTCCCGGCCTCGGGACTCTGGCCACTCTCTCCTCATGAACTGGCAGCGGTGTCTATAGACGCCGTGCCAGTTCATTGCCTGCAGCCCCGCTCCAGCCTCCTCTTCCGGTGTCTGTTCCGACACCGGCAGGCGAGCAGGGCTACGGCAAGATGGCTGCCGAAGCCCTGTACTGGAGACTATTTGTGTCTCCAGTACAGGGCTTCGGGCGCCATCTTGCCGTAGCCCTGTCAGCACGGGAGATATGCAGGGGGAAGGTGGTCCCGGGAGGAGCGCGCCAGAGGCCGGAGACTTCTGCCAGGTGAGTAAATGCTTTCTTTTCCAGGTGAACTTTGCCCGCATTGCGTTTCTTGTCTGGTGAAATGTTTGCCCACATTATGTTTCTTTTCTGGTGAAATGTTTGCCCGCATTGCGTTTCTTTTCTGATGAAATGTTTGCCCGCATTGCGTTTTTTTTTTTGGTGAAATGTTTGCCCGCATTGTGTTTCTTTTCTGGTGAAATGTTTGCCCGCATTGCGTTTCTTTTCTGGTGAAATGTTTGCCCACATTGCGTTAATTTTCTGGTGAAATGTTTGCCCGCATTGCGTTAATTTTCTGGTGAAATGTTTGCCCGCATTGCGTTTATTTTCTGGTGAAATGTTTGCCCGCATTGCGTTTATTTTGTACTGACATGTTGCCCGCATTGGGTTTATTTTGTACTGACATGTTTGCCCGCATTGCGTTTATTTTGTACTGACATGTTTGCCCGCATTGCGTTTATTGTCTGGTGAAATGTTTGCCCGCATTGCGTTTATTTTGTACTAACATGTTGCTCGCATTGCGTTTATTTTGTACTGACATGTTTGCCTGCATTGCATTTATTTTCTGGTGAAATGTTTGCCCGCATTGCATTTATTTTCTGGTGAAATGTTTGCCCGCATTGCGTTTATTTTGTACTGACATGTTGCCCGCATTGGGTTTATTTTGTACTGACATGTTTGCCCGCATTGCGTTTATTTTGTACTGACATGTTTGCCCGCATTGCGTTTATTGTCTGGTGAAATGTTTGCCCGCATTGCGTTTATTTTGTACTAACATGTTGCCCGCATTGCGTTTATTTTGTACTGACATGTTTGCCCGCATTGCGTTTATTTTGTACTGACATGTTTGCCTGCATTGCGTTTATTTTCTGGTGAAATGTTTGCCCGCATTGCGTTTATTTTGTACTGACATGTTGCCCGCATTGCGTTTGTTTTGTACTGACATGTTTTCCCGCATTGCGTTTATTTTGTACTGACATGTTGCCCGCATTGCGTTTATTTTGTACTGACATGTTTACCCGCATTGCATTTATTTTATACTGACATGTTGCCCGCATTGTGGTTATTTTGTGCTGACATGTTGCCTATTGCGTTTATTTTCTGATGTCCGGGGTAACTGTTATTGCATTTATTATTTAATGGTCATACAGTAGATGTCTATGTTTGCTGCTTTGTGGTTACGGTATACTATTAGCATCACACAGTTTCTGCACACCCATGATGCAAAGACTCGTTTGTCCACATCATGGCGTAAACACTGCTTTCTTATGCCTCGCTGTTACATCATTACGTTAGCTCCGCCCATACAATGTCACGGCCATGCCCTCCCCCCAGTCTTCGTCGCTGCGCGCTCCTCAGTCCCCCCCGCCCCCCTCCCCGTCCCAGGTTGGACCCACAAAAATCTGGTCACTCTACATTAGGGAATGGAGAACCCTGCCAGGAGCTTACAATCTAAGGGAGTGGGGGGTGGGGGGGGGGACACTAGGTAGGGTTGTAGAGTAAATATTCGGTAGAGAGTTACTGTGCGGTAAAGGGTGGGTAGGCCATCTTAAAGAGATGGGTTTTGAGGGCTTGCTTGAATGTGTTGAAGGAGGGAGTAGGTCTGATGGGCGGTGGAAGGGAGTTCCAGAGGGTGGAAGCGGCTCTTGAGAAATCTAGCAGCCGGCATGGGAGTGGGAAATGCGTAGGGCGGTGAGGCAAAGGTCGTTGGAGGACCGGAGGGGACGACCTGGTGTATACCTGTGAACAAGCTCTGAGATGTAGGTAGGGCAGGTTCTGCGCACAGATTTATACGCTAGGCATAGAATCTTGAAACTTATCCTGAATCGGATAGTATAGTCCTCTGTATAGGAGGAAGTGAAGGTTAGTAGCTCTGGACCACCCTAGTTGCACCTCTGCGTCGAGGGACACTTGTACACTGGCTAAATTCTCAGCTGATGCAGCCCTGATCATTCGCCTCTGCCGAGAACAGTGTAACATGTGTATGAAGCTTTCTTGCGCTGTGACTGTGATGTTTCTGCCTCACTGATTATAGTTCACTGGGGGCTTTCGGATCAGGGCTCTAGCAGCCCTTGGAGATATGCATAGCTCCCAACTGTCCCTCTTTTGGAGGGACAGTCTCTCTTTGGGAGTCCTGTGCCTCTGTCCCTCTTTCCTCCTCATTGTCCGTTTTTCAGGATTTTGTCCCTCTTTCTATATAAATATATATATTTCTCTACTAAAAAAAGTTTGATTGACACTAAACTTTATTCCCATCCTTTAAATTGATATATTACTAATTTTAAAATGTTAATATGAAGGAAAATTAACCAGGATAGAAAGTACCAGTGTTGCCTAAATTATAAATCACCATATTTTTGTTATGAAATCTTCATGGTATGTGTGACTAGGGGTGTGGCAGGGGGCGTGATCAGGGGTGTGGCAGGGGCGTTGCTTAGGTGTCCCTCTTTCTCATCTCAAAATGTTGGGAGGTATGTATATTTACCACTGATCCACTTTTGTACCTTCCTGGCTTGTTGTGTAAATGCTCAGCAAAAGTTGAAGCTGTACTGGATTTAACACAAAAGTAGGAAACAGAAGCTTCCCTTTCCACACTACAAGCTGCAGAGGGAAACATTCTGCAGGAATGACTGAAACAGGTTATGCATAAGTAAGTTAAGGAACACACCAGGCAGAGACGCTAGCGATGAGAGAAACGCTAGCATTTTTGCCGATAGTAAAAGTCTATGGGCAGCATGCAAAAACGCATATATTTGCGTTTATAGTTTCATTTTCGAAAAGGTACAACTTGCTGCATCATTTTTAAAAACGCATGTAAACGCACATAATGTAGTTCAATGGAGACGCAGAGGACTGCGTTTTCTTTCTTTTTTTTTAATGTTACTGTATTTTACTCCATTGAGAAAGAGAAAATCTGAAAAAAATGCAAAGTGCAAATGCACCTGCGTTTGCGTGTTGCGCAAACATATACATAAATGCACCAAAAAAATAAAAAAAGCACTGTGCAGAAAACGCATGGCCTAGTGTGCTCCCAGCCTACTGTTTAAACATATTATCTTTGGATCATGTGAAGGTGAAGTATCTGTCTTGCCCAAAGCCACTAATTATACAGTAGAGTTGTCCGGCACCAACGGAGTGCGCTTTCTGGTTGCTTTAAACTCAATGTTAAAAAATAGGCCTACCTAATACAGTTAGGTAGGCCTACCTATACTCCACTCTATGAACCCTGTATTACATTTTAAAATACAGTAATTGAAAGTATATTAACCTTGGGGGAGCTGTGGAACTGCGGAAGCTGTGGAGCTGTGGAACTGTCTTTAACTACTCTAAGACCGCTCCACGCCAATGGGCGTGGCCGCGGCGACAACCCCAGGACCGCCTAGCGCCAATTGGCATCAGGTCCTGGAGCCGGCTACTGAAGGAGATTCGGCGCAGGCTGCGCACGCATCTCCTTCTCGGGGAGCGGAGCTCCGTCCCATCTACAGTCTCCGAGCGGCTATTGCCGCTCGGGAGACTGTTAGACGGTGCAATCGCCGTCTATTTACACAGTACAGCACTGCGATCAGCAGCAGCGCTGTACTGGGGATAGCCGTGTGACACAGCTGTCCCCCTGGGGGACAAGAGAGCGATCGGCTCTCATAGGCAGAAGCCTATGACAGTCGATCGCGTGATTGGCCGGCTGGGGGGAAGGAGGGGATTGGAGTAAAAAAAAAAAAAACAACAGACATAGTAAAAAAAATTACAAAAAATATGTACTTTACATAAATATTTATATAAAAAAAATAAACACAAGGGGGGCGATCAGACCTCACCAACAGAGAGCTCTGTTGGTGGGGAGAAAAGGGGGGGAAAAACTAGTGTGCTGTGTTGTGCGGCCCTGCAGCTTGGCCTTAAAGCTGCATTGGCCAATTATGAAAAAAACAGCCTGGTCTTTAGGGGGGTTTACCACTGTGGTCCTCAAGTGGTTAAGCAGAGCCTACAAACAGCCTAAGTAATTGGCCTTCACCACTGTGAGTACTGCCAGGGATTTATGGTGGTTGGTTGAGACTGCTGGTCAGAGCCGGGACAAGGTCCTCCAGCACCCAAGGCTGAGACACCAAAGTATGCCCCTCCATCCCTCCCACCCCAGCCGTCACACGCTGATTGCTATTAGACTAGAGGTGCCCCAGGGCCCCCAACCCCTTAATCTCTAGTTATATGGATTCATTGGCTTGCAGTCACTGCCATGTATACCCTTTTCTTATTTGTCTCTGCTTTAAACACAATAGGGGAATGATAACTGACTCGTCTGATGAAGGCTTCATAGCTGAAAGCTTACTGCTTTTCTTCTAAGTTAGCCAATAAATGATATCATCCTGATCCCAAACTTCTTGCTTTTACTGATGGCTAACACAGTACAATACTCCACTGCTTCTAACTGGGCAACATGCTGGCACTAGTGCTGGTAATATTGCAGTGTGTTATGCGCACATGACAGTTTTACCATCGCTATATGAATCAAGGTAGATTATTCTTAAAGAGAACCTGAGACGAGGGGGGTAAAATTATTTATACTTACCTGGGGCATTTCTTTCAGCCCCATGACCACTGTTGCCTCCCTCACTGTCCTCCCAGGTGCCTCTGTTCACCTGCTACCAGCCCCGGTAATCCGCCTTCAGTCACGCCAGTCGGGCTCTTTTGCACCTACCCATCATGTTTCTGTTGCCGTGAGCGTTCTGCGCCTGCATAGTACTTCCTGTGAAGAACGCTCCCGGCAGCATGAACGGGGTGGGCGCATGGCCAGGCCACGCATGCGCAGAAGAGTCCGACTGACATAACTGAAGGTGGATTACTGGGGCCGATAGCAGGTAAACTGAGGCACCTGGGAGGACAGCGAGGGAGGCAATGGTGGTCATGGGGCTGGAGGAAGCCCCAGGTAAGTATGAATTCTTTTACCCCCCTTGTCTCAGTTTCAGCATATACCTTATACAGCAATCACATAAAGAGTGTCGCTCAGGTCCTAATAATACTACATATTGGGCTGAACAGAAGCCAGACAGGGCTGCCTCTAAATTACTTAACGATATCGTCAATTTTTCTGGATGTATTATAAGGCAGTTTTTGCAAACCTGTAATTTCTGTGTACCCATGTGTGCATGTGGGCTATTTGTACATTTAAATTGTGTCATTCTGCTTTAATGACTTCTTTTCTTTTCTTGAGTAACGTGTATTATCACTGTACATGTAGAGTTTTTGCTGGGAGCAAATACTTTATTCAGAAGCACGTTTTTTTTTTGTTTTGTTTTTTTTTCTTTCAAACTCAGCCGGTATGTGACCCAGATATGACCATGTGACAGCTGTGAAGCCATCATACGTGGGTCTCAGGTCTGCATCATAGTTTGATTTTCTTTCCTCTCCTCCCCCCCTCCCTCACTCCATCATCACTACAATATATCAAATATTCCACCAGTGGCTCAGGTCAAACTAATTATAGTAAGAGAGAGAAAAAAGAAAGTAAGAAAAAAAAAAAAAAAACACAAGCACCAGCAAAAAACAAACTCCACCTACCCATCTTAACATTAAGTGGTTAATATCCCTTTCCGACCACCTACTTATTTTATGGACATGCCCTCCATGCATGAGCCATCAGGGCCGGACCAAGCCAATGGAGGGGACAGGCCTCATGCACAAACAGGTCACATATCTAAGCTGAGAAGCAAAGCAATTACTCTTATTTCAACTTTCATACACATTCATATAAGTGCCTTCTATACTTCAACATATATCTATGCATCTGCACATTCATCCATCCATTTATCCTTACAATTTCAGTTGGTAATATAGTGGTTATTTGGTTCTTTTCTCCTCATCCCCTCCACCTCAAATACTCAGCTACATATTATATGTTACTTATTTTTTCCCATGCAATTTTCCATTCCTCCATTTGTTTGTTGGTGCCAGCATCTTCTACACTGCCCTCGCCACCTTGCAAAAAATCTGACATCATCCATATCCACTCTTCCATACTGGGAGCTTCGGGGTTCTTCCAGGATTTTGCTATAAGTTTCCTGGCCACAATTGCTGCAGGGATTGCTAGTTTATTTGCATGTCTAAAGCGGTCAGGTTCCATGCAACTCAACAGAGCGGTACTGGGATGAAAAGGGGAAGGAAGTTTAATGAAATCTCCTATCTCTCTCCAAAAGTTCTGTATAACCGGGCACGACCACCACATATGCATATGTGAACCAAACGCAGTAAGACATCTCCATATTCAGAAGCACGTTTGACAACGCAAAGTACAGATTAATGTCCTGGTCATGACTCCTATTAAAGTTGTTTATTACAAAGATGGTGTTACGGAGTTTAAGCTGTCAGTCTGTATTTTGTGTTGAGTAAATTAGTTTGAGAAGAATTTGGTTGCTGTGTGGAAAATTGGCAGCATACCTGAGAACCTTGAAACTTTGAGTCTTTAGATGGAAGGTTTTTTAGGTGCACCTCGGGACTTAAAAGACCTTCAGGACCTCTGCATTTTGGGTGAATCTTTGGACAGAAACCTAATTTTGTACACATCTCCAAGTACTTTTATACTCTGACTGATACATTTCAACAGACCATCCTTAAATATGACTGATGTTGGTAATACACTTTCCCTTTCAAGTTACTTTTTTTCTACGTTGCCATTGAGCCCTTTCTTCTCACTCAAACAGAAAAACACAGTGCTTTCAGTTCAGCTCTATATACTACAGATATCAGGCCCCTTTCATGATTACCATGTCGCGTTATAGTACTCTACCTGCTAGGGGCGTAACTAGAAATCACTAAAAAAAAAAATTAGAAAGACAGGACAGGCAGGATATTAAAAAAACAACAACTTACAGTATAGTCAGGGATAGGTGTCCAAGTATAGGTAGCCAGTTATAGATGCCCCCAGCATAAGGTATGGAAAACAAAAGTTTGATTTCTTAAAACAGAAAGTATTTGCAATAATTCAGGCTGGAGTGAGCTCGAGATGTCTCCCAGTGCATCACTGCTGAATATATGCAAATTAACCAGTGTTGTCCTTGGAAGCGAAACTCACCTCCAGATCTGCTGTAATGCGATCATGGCCCATATGCAATTAATTTTCTCACCTGCTTTTTCTCCTATGTGATAATTTCAAAATTGTCAATAAAATACATTTAAAACTACCAGCAAGCAAGAAAATACTGGAAATAATTTTGATAATAAATTTTCACCAACCTTTTGGTACTTTTTCAGTTGCAAAGTGCTGAAAAAATATTTTAAATAGAAAATGAAAAATTATCTCCTAGGAGAAAACTCAGGTGAAAAAGTGAATTGCATATGGCCCCATGTGTCAGCTTGTTATTTGTACAGAGCCATAATAATCCAACATGCATAGAGGCTGTTTTGGATTGGTTGATCCTCATCAGTGCATGACATGAATTAATGTGGCTCTATGGAGTAGGAGTAGAAACACCCAGAGGTACAGACTAACCAGCAAGCTCATGGTGAACCAGAACTTTTAGGAAGGTGTAAGGGGTTACAATGGTCCAAAAAGCCCCCTTAGTAAAATGCTATGGAAAACAAGAGTTTGCTTTCTTAAAACAGAAAGAATTTGCGATTTAGGTTGGAGTTCTGGTTCACCATGAGCTAGCTGGTTAGTCTGTACCTCTGGGTGTTTCAAGTCCTACTCCATAGAGCCACATTATTCCATGCCGTGCACTGATGAGAATCAACCAATCTGAAACAGTCTGTATACATGTTGCATTATTATGGCTCTGTACAAATAACAAGCTGACACATGATTGCATTACAGCGAATCTGGAAGTGAGTTTAGCTTCCAAGGACAACAATGGTTGATTTTGCATATTTCAGCAGTGATGCACTGGGAGACATCTTACCGTAGAGCTCACTCCAACCTGAATTATCGCAAATTCTTTCTGTTTTAAGAAAGCAAACTTTTGTTTTCCATAGCATTTTAGTAAGGGGGCTTACCCCTTTTTCTTAACGCCTACAGAGAGCGACTTCTTAGCCCTGAGTGGGGACAGGCCAATCTCCTCACCTGCCTATACAGTGGTTACCTGGAGGTAACCCTGGTTTGTGAGTATATAATTTTTACTTTTTCACAACATACCATTTGCTTTGACTTACTACACCATATTGGGCTCTCGGTTCTCTTTCTTTATACAGTGGCAAACATTATTCCAGCGTAGTTACTAAAACTGGGTTTCCACCGTGTCCACTTCCAAATCGGATGAAGCACCCATGCTGATGCAATTTTGCATCCAATTTCCTCTAGCCATGCCATGCGCGGCTATGGGGATTCAGATGTGAAACTGAAACAGGCGGAATTTTTTTCCCTGCATGTGGTTTGGAAGCAGTCTACTGATTTCAATAGGCTGTGACTCTGGATACAAATTCACATATAGGCTGTCGCTCAGAGCCGGGACAAGGTCCTCCAGCACCCAAGGCTGAGACACCAAAGTGCGCCCCTCCATCCCTGCCACCCCAGCCGTCACACACTGATTGCTATTAGACTAAGAGGCGCCACAGGGCCCACAACCTCCCCAACACCTTAATATCTAGTTATCTGGCATGCAGTGACTGCCATGTATCCCCTTTTCTTATTTGTTTCTGCTTCATACACAATTAGGAATGACAGCTGAATGAATTATGCGCCCCCTCCTACCCCGCGCCCTGAGGCTGGAGCCTCTCCAGCCTATGCCTCGGCCCGGCCCTGCTGTCGCTGCATTTCGGCTACACTGGAAAAAGGGTTCTTAGTGTTTATGCAAATATAGAACACAGTTATACCACAGGTTTCCTAATGCCAGATGCTTGCTTGAAGTCAAAGTATTAGTGTAGGAGACAATTAGTAATAATGATATCCATTCAGTATTGTTCACTAAATTTGCTACAACCTGTGCATTTATTTTCCACAAGTTCCTGCACCTTACTAGACATCTGATTCATTATTACTAATGAGAGAGTTATCTCACATGCAAGCTATTGCAATAACACCGCCACTTGTTATCTGATGTGGCAATCTGAACCTTGTTACTGCAGAGCATAAGCTTTCCAAAGTGCAGAAAATGTTCAACTCCAAAGAAAGAAAATAAAACAGTGTGGATATTCTCTGAAGCTATATCAGCAGCCAGGGCCGGATTTACCATAAGGCACTGTAGGCACAATCCTACAGGCGCTTGATTATGGAAAGGTGGCTAACTCTCCTCCCCAATAGAGATGTCGCGAACCTCCGATTTTTGGTTCGCGAACATCCGCGGAAGGTTCGGTTCGCGTAAAAGTTCGCGAACCGCAATAGACTTCAATGGGGAGGCAAACTTTGAAAAATAGAAAAAATTATGCTGGCCAGAAAAGTGATGGAAAACATGTTTCAAGGGGTCTAACACCTGGAGGGGGGCATGGCGGAGTGGGATAGACACCAAAAGCCCCGGGAAAAAATCTGGATTTGACGCAAAGCAGCGTTTTAAGAGCAGAAATCACATTGAATGCTAAATTGCAGGCCTAAAGTGCTTTCAAACATCTTGCATGTGTATACATCAATCAGGGAGTGTAATTAGAGTACTGCTTCACACTGACACACCAAACTCACTGTGTAACGCACCGCAAACAGCTGTTTGCGTAGTGATGGCCATGCTGGACTGGTGCGCACCATGGCCAGAGTGCAGGCCGTGGCAGTTTTCCAGCCCATATGGTCGCCGGGCTGTGGTAGCTCAATGATAGAACAACAGTGACTGTCCAGCTGATCGAATTTGGTCTGTCTACAATGAAGCAGCGACTTTATTATCTTCTTGTATGTAGGTAGGCATAGGTAGGAGTCCCAGTATAGGTAGGTAGGCATAAGTAGGTGCCTCAGTAGTTAGCTAGGCATAGGTAGGAGACCCAGTATAGGTAGGTAGGCATAGGTAGGTGTCCTAGTAGTTAGCTAGGCATAGGTAGGAGACCCAGTATAGGTAGGTAGGCATAGGTAGGTGTCCCAGTAGTTAGCTAGGCATAGGTAGGAGACCCAGTATAGGTAGGCAGGCATAGGTAGGTGCCTCAGTAGTTAGCTAGGCATAGGTAGGAGTCCCAGTATAGGTAGGTAGGCATAGGTAGAAGCCTCAGTAGTTAGCTAGACATAGGTAGGAGACCCAGTATAGGTAGGTAGGTAGGCATAGGTTGGTGTCCCAGTAGTTAGCTAGGCATAGGTAGGAGTCCCAGTATAGGTAGATAGGCACAGGTAGGTCCCCTAGTATAGGTAGGTAGGTAGGTATCCCCGTATAGGTAAGTAGGTGCCCCAGTAGTTAGGTAGGCATAGGTAGGTAGATGTCCCAGTATAGAGCTGAGGGGTGCTATTTTAGCAATAACAATCATCCAGGAGCAAGCCAAGATCCTAACTAATCTTTCCCTAGGAGAACAAGTCTGCAGCAGCTCTCCCTAGTCTGTCTAACAGGCACACGAGTGAGTGTCATGGCCAGCGAGCCTGCCTTAGATAAGGGGGGGTGGGGCTCCAGGGCTTAGTGTAGCCTGAATGGCTACAATGTGCCTGCTGACTGTGATGCAGAGGGTCAAAGGTGACCCTCATAGTGCATTATGGGGTGAATCGAACTTCCGCAAAAGTTCACCTGGTGCAGGCGAACGCGAACCCCCAAAATTCGCCTGGAACCGTTCGCCGGCGAACCGTTCGCTATATCTCTACTCCCCAAGTGGCTTCATCCCAACCTACAGTCCTGAGAGGAGTGTAAATGAGAGGTTACTCACCCGGGTCTCGGCATTCCACTGACCAGATCTTCCTCCCTAGAGGGGCACCTCTATCTACATAATACTTGGGGGCTCCTCTAATACTGAGGATAGCTCTGGCTATCTAATACTAAGGGACACCTGTAGCTACCTATGACGAGCAAGGGAAATAAGGGAGAAGTGCGGTTCGGCAGGGGTTTGTGAGTTCATTGAGGGCGAAGTCTAGGGTGCCAGGACAGCTGTGCCTATAGGCTACTGTGAGATAAACCCAGGCCGGCCAGCACCTACCCTACAGCCCAGTGTGGGAAATGTGGGCTCCTATGGCCAATTGGAAACTTGTGTGCCGCATAGACCATAATAATTTGATGGTCCTTACGACAAAAAAATGTTATGATCATCCCGTCAATGTTTACACCACTTCCCCAAGGGTAACCCCAAGAGACCAATCTGCCAGGAATCAAATAACAAATTAGGCCACCATGACTCACCCATAACTTGCTCTAGAGGGCAGCCATAGTATATGAAGGAGGAATGGTGAAAGGTTAGGCCCTCCTGCTAATAATGGAGAGATCAGATGAGCTCCTCCTTGGGCACTGTACCCTATTGCCATTGTATAAAATAGAAAAATCTAAATCACAGAGACAGTGATAATATTTTAGTTCCTTAGAAAGTTGATAGAAGTTCTTCAGATCCTCACACTCTTCTTATGTTGATTGCAAAGTGGTACATTTCTGGTGTTGCTAGAAGTGGTCTGCTTGTTTTTGCATTATTGCTTGTAGTCAGCATCTTCCAGTGTGTTTGAGGTAATCCTGCCTAAGCTACCTGTATTTATACAGTAGCAAGATAAAGTATGTGAACCCTTTGGAATTATATGGATTTCTGCATACATCAGTAATAAAATGTGATCTGATCTTCATCTAAGTCACAATAGACAATCACAGTCTGCGTAAACTAATAAAACACAAATAATTAAATGTTTCCATATTTTTATTGAACACACCATGTAAACATTCACAGTGCAGATGGAAAAAGTATGTGAACCCTTGTATTTAATGATTGGTTGTGCCTCCTTTGGCAGCAATAACTTCAACCAAACGTTTCCTGTAGTTGCAGATCAGATGTGCACAACGGTCAGGAGTAATTCTTGACTATTCCTCTTTACAGAACTGTTTCAGTTCAGCAAT
This sequence comes from Hyperolius riggenbachi, assembly GCF_040937935.1. Classification (NCBI taxonomy): domain Eukaryota; kingdom Metazoa; phylum Chordata; class Amphibia; order Anura; family Hyperoliidae; genus Hyperolius; species Hyperolius riggenbachi. The sequence goes on along the minus strand of NC_090653.1, from coordinate 100,797,049 downwards.
ATTCTTGGGAGGTCTGGTGTAAATCGCTTTCTTGAGTTCATGCCACAGCATCTCAATGTGGATCGCCGGTGATCAGCAAAACGCTGCTGGTAATGTATCCCTATGGGATTATTCTCACTGCAGCGTTTGCGATTTGTATAAATCGCAAACATCCTGCTTGCAGCTCTTTGAGGCAATTGTGCTGTGATCCTCACTCTGTTGAACGGGAATCAAAAGGCAAATCGTGGTGCAAAATCGCGATTGGGATCGTGATTCCTGTTCTTTTCCCATTGAGTGTAAACCGACCCTTAATTGTTGAGATCTTCCTCTTTTTACATAATTTTTAACACTTGTCAGTACTGGAGATGGCCCGAACTTCCGATTTTCGGTTCGTGAACTGGGTTCGCGCAAACTTTCGCAAAACGCAATAGACTTTAATGGGGAGGCGAACTTTGAAAACTAGAAACACTTATGCTGGCCAGAAAAGTGATGGAAAAGATGTTTCAAGGGGTCTAACACCGGGAGAGGGGCATGGCGGAGTGGGATAGACGCCAAATGTGCCGGGAAAAAATCTGGATTTGACGCAAAGCAGCGTTTTAAGGGCAGAAATCACATTCAATGCGAAATTGCATGCCTAAAGTGCTTTAAAACATCTTGCATGTGTATACATCAATCAGGGAGTGTAATTAGAGTACTGCTTCACACTGACACACCAAACTCACTGTGTAACGCACCGCAAACAGCTGTTTGTGTTGTGACGGCTGTGCTGGACTGGTGCGCACCATGGCAAGAGTGCAGGCCGTGGCGGTTTTCATATGGTCACCGGGCTGTGGTAGCTCAATGATAGAACAACAGTGACTGTCCAGCTGATCAAATTTGGTCTGTCCACAATGAAGCAACGACCTTATTATCTTGAGTGTGCCCCCCCTCCCCCGAGACACTCATATCGCCGTCCGTCATTGCTTCATTGTGATACTTAACCCCTTCACCGCGACAAGGTAACAATCACGAAGGGGAATTGACACATGTACATGCCTTTTGTTTTGTTGTTGCAACTGCAGTGCAGCCAGAAAAATTAGGCAAGCATGTAAATGCACCAGAAAAAGTAGTATAGTGGCCGCTGCTAGCAGTGGCCTTAAAAATTCAGGAATGCGCCTGGAGTCCTGGACCCTGTTGGTGGTGGCGGAGAAGGCAGTCAAGCGGCCTGCGGGCAGAGGTGCTGTGTGGGGAGCGACCTAGTCTTGGGGCAGGCCGGCACACGGCATGCAGACAGAGATGCTGTGTGTGGGGACTGACTTAGTCTTCGGGCAGGCCTGAGCATGCTTTGCAGACCACGTGGTCAGATGGACCCTTGACCCAATGCTGTCTGCCAGAGATTACACCACTTGCCTTTCAACATCATGGTACAGTTTGGGTATCGCCTTTTTTGAGAAATAATTGCATATCTTCCACTGCAGTGTGTGGTTTGCTTTTGTGTGCTGCTTTCCCTCAGGTGGTCATCCCATTGCAGTTTCTGCTTTGTAATCATGTGCCTTCGTAATGTAGTTGTCCCTACGCGGGTCTTGGTCTTTCCACGGCTCAATTTTCGGTGGCAGAGAGTACAGATGGCATTGCTCTCATCTGAGGCAGACACATAAAAAATGTTCCACACCGCTGAGCCCTGGGGTGATGGCTCTTTGGTGGTGGCGGCCGACTAAGTGTTAAGTGGGGTGCCAGAATCAGAGCTGGAGGAGGAAGATATGTCACACTTCCGTGCAGAAGCTGAGAAAGATGAGGTGTTCTGTGTTAAATAGTCAACTACGTCCTGACAATATTGGGGGTTGATGGCATGTGCCTTCTTCTGAACACTGTACTTTGGTCGAAGGACGCACGAAATCACGACAGCGCAACCTTGAACAGACCTGCCAGGTGTCCTGCCTTTTGTTTTGTCCATATTGGGGGGGATGACGTGAAAGGTATGCACTGACTTGACTAATACAATGTGCAGTCAATCACACAGGTGCAGTTAACAGGTATGCACGGAGTGGTAAATCACACTGCGTGCGCTCATGTAGGTAGGTGGGTGCACTGTGAACAACAGGTAGGTATATGCAGTGATGGATGGGTATTACAATGTGCATGTTTCACACACAGACATGTACCGGACCGGCACAGTGACACTATGTGCGCTCATGTAGGTGGGTGGGTGCACAGTGAACAACAGGTAGGTATATGCAGTGCGTATTACAATGTGCACCTGTCACATAGACAGGTAGTAGTCACTGAATGTGCTGGGCTTGGCAGTGGCACACGCAGTAGGAATTACCAAGGCTGTCTATGCAACACACGTGTCAGTGGGACACACACACACAAAAAAAAAAATAGATCACAAGAACAAGATTAGCTCTTAAAAGAGCTGTTGAGGGGTGCTTTTTTAGCAATAAGAATCAGCCAGGAGCAAGCTAACAAGCCTACAAGATCCTAACTAAGTTTTCCCTATGAGAGTCTGCAGCATTTATCCCTTTTCTAATCACTGCAGGCACACGAGTGAGTAAAAAGCCTGATGCTGCCTGCCTTTTATAAGGGGGGGGAGGGGGGGGGGGGCTCCAGGAGGGAGTGCAGCCTAATTGGCTACAATGTGCCTGCTGACTGTGATGTAGAGGATCAAAGTTGACCCTCATGATGCACTATGGGGGCGAACCGAACTTCCGGAAAAGTTCCTGGTTCGCCGCGATTGCGAACCACGGAAGTTCGCAGGGGACCGTTCGCCGGTGAACCGTTCAGGCCATCTCTAGTCAGTACGTCCTTAAGCTCAACCAAGACCCAATACCGGTCAAGACAAGATATTTATATAAATAAGTACTGCTTGCAAGTTATTTGTGAAGAAACGCGGAAAAGCCGCCGCATGGACGCAGGATGAGGCGGCTGTTTCCGCGTCTGGCATAGCAGAACGCGGAGAAACCGCCGCGTCTGACGCGGCGGTTTGTACGCATAGGCCTGCTTCTCTCAGTGGGGTGGGATGCGGAGGAAACGCCGCATGCTCAGACAGCGTGGCGACGGATTCCGCATCCCATACAGCAACAACATTACAACACATGACTGGTGTGGCTGGGACTGATAGTCCACACTGGTTTAGGAGGACGCGTGCGCGCGCAGAGAGGCAGGGCCTTTATGGCAATCAGAGGAGGGTCAGCTGACCAGGCCGGTCAGCTGACAATTGCAGCAACTTTCATTGGTTCAGCACTTAAGGGAGGTGCTGGAGAGCACTGGTGTATATATACTGGGTGCTGGTCATTCCTCTGGTGTCTGGTGTTGCGATCACTACGTGGTAGCACTCAGGCCTTGTCTGTATCTGTGTTCTAGCATAGTTTCCAAAGTTGTTGACGATCACAGACCTCACACCTTAGCGTTAGGAATATTGAACTGTATTATTTGTTATGACCTTCTGCCTGCCTGACTATCCTGCTGAACTCTGATTCTGTACCCTGCTATCTCTGATATCCTGTTGCCAAACTCTGCTCGTTCCTGGACTCTGTATTTGCCTCCTGATTCTGTACCCCGCTATTCTGATACTCCGTTGCCAAACTTTACCTGTTTATTGGATTCCGTATCCGTCTCCTAAATCTGTACCGTATCTGTCTGTGTGTTAACGACCTGGATTGCCGACCTCGAGAACTGGCCTTACTGTTAGAGGCAGTTCCCAGACCTGTTAGTGACACCCTCTCTCCGGTGTCACTCACGTTCTGTCCTTCCTACCCTCAACCTAGCTCCTCCCCCGGGAGAGTCTAGGCATACGGAAGAAATTTACTTCTGTGCAGTACTCCTTACTGCTTCTGTACCTTCTCCTAAAGTGCAATACTCAAAGTATTACTGTTACGCCAAAACACTCTTATCTTTAAGGTGTCCAGAGGTTAGAATATATATCTGATTATCGGTGATACTGCAGATCATCAATAATCGGGTATATTCTGCATTCTCTGTGATACTGCAGATCACCGGTAATCAGACCCTCTCTGTGTTACACCGATCGTTACATTATTATAGATACTCGGTAATCATTTATAATAAAATCCATTATTTTTACTGTAATGTTTAGAGAAGCATATCCCAAATGTATTACCTTGTTCCACACGTTTTAGCTGACGTATGCTTTTTCACTAATCTGCTTGATGAATGTTGGCTCTCGGGTTATGCAAACCTATTTGCTCATCACTTTCAGCTGAAAAACATCTCCTCCTGGAGATGCTGTAAAGCTCTATCAGAATCAGCTTTATTCACCAAGTACGACGATTTTCAATTATTTGTGGTTCATGTGGCATTGCCAGAAGTACATATGACATTGCATTAACAAACATGGAAGATATACATTGAGATAAGCAAAAGATACATACATTTAGAGTACCCAATACATGCATTGAAAACTTGAAACCAGTGCTGCAAAGTTGTGCTTGGAAGGTTGGAGTGGGTGGCTGGGAATTTTACTGTCTATGAGACTAAAGTGCTGCAGTGGCACAGACCTGGCGGGGTGATTTGAGTTCAGGAGAAGGACTACTTGGGGGAAGAAGGTGCTCCTGCTCCTGGTGGTTCTGGAGGGGATGGTCCTTTAGTAGCGGTCTGATGGGAGAGGCTCATAGAAGCGACTGCCCAGGTGAGAGGGGTCATGCGAAATCCTGGTGGCCCCTCATCCTTATTATAGAAGTGCAGAGGAGGACTAGCGGTGGCAGTGGCGTTCCGATGGTCTTCCACTGCACTAATTGCTCTTTGTAGTTTGTACATGTCACTAGCGGTTGCACCTGCATACCAGATGATGTCGGAGAAGCAAAGGATGGATTTGATGCTAGTTAGTCTCGTGGCGTTTTTTTTTCAGTTGGTGCAGGAAGAGTAGCCTCTGCCGCTCCTTCTTCTGAATTTTAGTGGTGTTTAGAACAACTAAATGGATTTCAGACTGTAATGAATGTCAAGATCAGAATATGTTAATCTTCCCCTACCAGGAAGAGCACCATAGAGATATTCTAATTGAATCATCAACCCAATCTGACCAATAGTGACTCATGGGTGTCAACAGCTGTACGTATCATAACTTATTTCATGTGCTGGGTATATGTTCTCACACTGATAGCTGTCAAATCAGAGAAGACCTCTATTCACCTTCCTTCCTGACTTTTGCTTCATGGTGATCTGAGTCACTGTCTGCTCTCATGTTCTTATTTACTAGAATCAGTCTGTTTCATGCCTAACCTCAAGATTATAAGTGCTAACCTCATACCAGTCCCACCTCGTATTCTCATTTCCGTGTTACGACTCTTCTAGATTTCCTCCCCCCTTTTCTAAACCATAACCAGTCAAATGTTGGTAAGCAGCTATTGTTCCATTAGATTATGAAAATCACATCTCTCAGCCGAAGCTTAAAGATGCAATTAAGTATTCTTCAGGGGGGTGCTGTGTTGAGCTATCGATAATGGAATAGTATTAAATATTTACAGTTGCGTGTTAAAGGAAAAGATGAATAGAGAGTGCGCTAGCTGGATATTATATCTTTGTCACACAGATTAGAAGCAGCACTGCTGTGTGAGGTTATTAGTGAGGTACCTGATTCATGGTAGCTGAGATACTGGTAATGAGCCGTCTACAAAGCACATCATGTTTGCCAACCTCGGAATCAAAGAGCAGGCTTAAACATGAATGTTTTATTCCCTCTTCTAGTAAACTAAATGAAAACGCAGCTGCATTATATATTACTTTGTTAATTGCCGAAGCAAAGCGTTTCTTTGTTGTTCTTTAATCAACTGAATCTGACAGTGACATATTTATGGGTGTTGTGAAATGATATATGCTGTGTATATAATTATGGAATATCTATGATTTTGCAGAGAACAAGGCATGGCAGGATTTTGGCCTGGGCATGTTAGTCCCCCAGACATGGTGACGGTTATTTGGACAACTTTTGCATGAAGCTTTTGCGTGAAGACAGGATGTAAAATTTGGCTACTCTAACACAGAAAGGACAAGGTATCTGGGTAGAAATATAACACCATGTTGCAGGTCTTAAAACCTGCTTAAACTATTGCACTGAAGCCTGGTATACACATCCACTTTTGATTGGTCAATTTTTCCACTCCTATGTAGTTTGAGAGCTCACCTATGCAATCTGTTTATAGTACCCAAAACTAGAGCTATAGTTTGTGGCGAACAAGGGTTGTTCCTGTTTGCATCAGCAGGCAAACACTTGGCATGTTACATTATAATAAACCCCTCATCCCAGAGTCAGCAGACACATGGCAGCCAATCAGCTATCCCTCCCACCTGGACCGCCCCCCCCCCCCCCCCCCCACCTATCAGAAAGCCTGCAGAGCAGCCATTTTGCAGTCTGTGTTTGGCTTCTGTGCTAGGCAGATCAGGGAGAGTGTGCTGCTGACAGGGAGAGTGTTAGGCAGGCCTGTGTTCTGTGTCCTCAGTGCAGAATTGTTTTTCTTGCTATTGTATTGCTGTTCTGTATTCAGTGCACACGTTAGCTGTTGGAGACAGGTCTGCTGGTCCTAGTAGTGCACGACCATAACCCACTAATCCTTCACAGCCACTACTGGCATCTAGTATCCACTATCCACTACTGTCCGTTGTATAAGGCCTCAGTGTGTGTTCCCTGAGCTGATCAAAGTACCTGTAATGGAAATATCATGGCTTCAATGAGAAGCCGATGATCTTTCCTGTAACAACAATTCAGGTCAACAATTACAAGCCCTTATTTGCTAACATAACAGTAATTCACCCTCATGACATACATAATAAAATATTTTTTACAGTGTTTGTTTGGTAATTGGGGGGGGGGGGAGGGGGGAGTGGGTTAGAAGCGATTAACTTAAGATTAACTTTATTAATTTTTAATTAAAATGTACTCTGTATTTTTACTTCTTTGCCACTAGTTAGCACAAAAAACAATATCCTGGGCTACCAGGAAGTGGTCGATTTTTTTTTAAACTCCCTTTTACTTTCACTATTATTAATGGACATGGCCCTTGATAGGGGACATGTTCATTCATTCCAGGCACTGCATTTGGCTCGGGGTACATGAGTTCCCCTTCACCAATCACCGCTATGTAAATGCTGCTGGGAATGAGTGAGGGGCATTTGCACATTTGAACACACCCACTGGACATGTATACGCATCCAGCACGACTTGAGTGGATTTTATCTACACAACTATAGCCGTCCAGATAGAATAAAGTGGTAAAAAAACATACATTGTACTAGGAACATAATTTAAATGTTGCAATAACTAGGACACATGGGCAAATAAAATGTGTGGGTTTTATTTACAGTAGAGTTGTTTATTTTAAAACTATAGGGGATGGAATTGGAGAAATAGTGAATTTATTTTTCATTTTCCCCTACTCTTCCCTTTAAAATGAATAGAAAGTAAAGTAATTACTGAAAATAAAAAAAAACACCTTCCGAAATCCTAATTTGTTGCAAAAAAACAAGGTAAAGATCATTTTTGTGTAGTAGTAAGTGACTGGCAAATGAAAGGGAGGAGCACTGACATGTGAAAACTGCTTTGGTCCATTAGGGTAAAAACCCCTTAGTGGTAAAGTAATTAAGCCTCATCGAGAAAAGCTCTTCTTCTGAGTTTGCTTCAAGAGACAATTTGGAACTCAGAAATGGGTGTAGCAATAGAGCATGGATTCTTTTCCAGCACCCAGTGGCAGAGCCGGGACAAGGTCCTCCAGCACCCAAGGCTGAGACACCAAAATGCTCCCCTCCCACCCCAGCCGTTACACACTGTTTGCTATTACAGTGGCTTGCAAAAGTATTCGGCCCCCTTAAAGTTTTCCACATTTTGTCACATTACTGCCACAAACATGAATCAATTTTATTGGAATTCCACATGAAAGACCAATACAAAGTGGTGTACACGTGAGAAGTGGAACGAAAATCATACATAATTCCAAACATTTTTGACAAATAAATAACTGCAAAGTGGGGTGTGCGTAATTATTCAGCTCCCTGAGTCAATACTCTGTAGAACCACCTTTTACTGCAATTACAGCTGCCAGTCTTTTAACCACTTGAGGACCACAGTCTTTCTACCCCTTAAGGACCAGAGCCTTTTTCTCCATTCAGACCACTGCAGCTTTCACGGTTTATTGCTCGGTCATACAACCTACCACCATGGGCGTCCGCACGTATGGCAAATTGGGGCATCTGCCCGACCCTGGCCGCCCGCTGCCCCCCCTGGCCGCGTGCCCATGCGGCCAGCAGGAGGGGAGCAGCGCAGAGAAGAGGGAGAGCTATGGGCATAGTGGGGAAGGGCGGACGTCTCCCCCCCCTTCCCTCACCTTAGGGGGCTCTACCTCCCTTGCTCGCTCTCCCCTCCGGAGTCCGGAACGAAGTGTGCAGCGGCTGGGCAGCGGGCGGAACTTACCTCGTCTCGCTCCTGCGCCGGAAGTTCTGGTGCCGCACTCTGGTCTGGACCAGACCAGAGTAGCAGCTAATCCATCCGGCGCCTGCGACGAGACGAGGTAAGTTCCGCCCGCTGCCCAGCCGCTGCACACTTCGTTCTGGACTCCGGAGGGGAGAGCGAGCGAGAGAGGTAGAGCCCCCTAAGGTGAGGGAAGGGGGGGGAGACGTCCGCCCTTCCTCACTATGCCGCTAGCTCTCCCTCTTCTCTGCGCTGCTCCCCTACTGCTGGGGCACACCTGGCTACATATACTGGGGACATATACCCCTGGCTACATATACTGGGGACATATACCCCTGGCTACATATACTGGGGACATATACACCTGCCTACATATACTGGGGACATATACACTTGCCTACATATACTGGGGACATATACCCCTGCCTACATATACTGGCCTGGGACATATAAGCCTGCCTACATATATTGGGACATATACCCCTGCCTACATATACTGGGACATATACCCCTGGCTACATATACTTTGGACATATACCCCTGGCTACATATACTTTGGACATATACCCCCTCGCTACATATACTGGGGACATATACCCCCTGGCTACATATACCTGGCTACATATACCCCCTGGCTACATATACCTGGCTACATATACCCCCTGGCTACATATACTGGGAACATATACCCCCTGGCTACATATACTGGGGACATATACCCCTGGCTACATATACTGGGACATATACCCCTGGCTACATATACTGGGGACATATACCCCTGGCTACATATACTGGGACATATACCCCTGGCTACATATACTGGGACATGTACACCTGCCTACATATACTGGGACATATACACCTGCCTACATATACTGGGGACATATACCCCTGGCTACATATACTGGGGACATATACCCCTGCCTACATATACTGGGACATATACCCCTGGCTACATATACTGAGACATATATCCCTGTCTACATATACTGGAACATATACCCCTGGCTACATATACTTTGGACATATACCCCCTGGCTACATATACTGGGGACATATACCCCCTGGCTACATATACTGGGGACATATACCCCCTGGCTACATATACTGGGGACATATACCCCCTGGCTACATATACTGGGGACATATACCCCCTGGCTACATATACTGGGGACATATACCCCTGGCTACATATACTGGGACATATACCCCTGGCTACATATACTGGGGACATATACCCCTGGCTACATACACTGGGACATATACCCCTGGCTACATATACTGGGACATATACACCTGCCTACATATACTGGGACATATACACCTGCCTACATATACTGGGGACATATACCCCTGGCTACATATACTGGGGACATATACCCCTGGCTACATATACTGGGGACATATACCCCTGGCTACATATACTGGGGACATATACCCCTGGCTACATATACTGGGACATATACCCCTGGCTACATATACTGGGACATATACACCTGCCTACATATACTGGGACATATACACTTGCCTACATATACTGGGGACATATACACCTGCCTACATATACTGGGCACATATCCCATTGAGTACATATACTTGGCACATATACCCTTGAATACATATACTGGGCACATATACCCTTGACTACATATACTGGGGTCATCTATACCTCTGTCTACATATACTGGGGACATATACCCCTGGCTACATATACTGGGGACATATCCCCTTGGCTACATATACTGGGCACATATACCCCTGGCTACATATACTGGGCACATATACCCCTGGCTACATATACTGGGCACATATACCCCTGACTACATATACTGGGCACATATACCCCTGCCTACATATACTGGGCACATATACCCCTGCCTACATATACTGGGCACATATACCCCTGCCTACATATACTGGGCACATATACCCCTGGCTACCTGTTCTGGGGACATCTCTACCACTGGCCACCTATTCTGGGGACATCTATACCACTGGCCACCTATTCTGGGGACACCTATAGACCTGGGGCTACCTATTTTTGGGGAACCACTGCTGTCAGATTGAGTGTATTTTGGGGAACTGCTGCCAGGTGAGAGGTGTCTACCATGTTAAGGGGGCATTCTGCCTATTTATGTGAAATGCTGTCTATTTATGTGCCTCATGACTGCTGAATTTGTCTTGTTGGGGGCCTCATGGTTACTGAATTTGTCTTGTTGGGGGCCTCATGATTTGTTGGGGGCCTCAAGATCGCTGAATTTGTCTTGTTGGGGGCCTCATGATTGCTGAATTTGTCTTGTTGGGGGCCTCATGATTGCTGAATTTGTCTTGTTGGGGGGGCCTCATGCTTGCTGAATTTGTCTTGTTGCGGGTCACATGATTGGTAACTGCGAGACTATGGAAAACGATGAATCATGATCATATGCGACAATAGCATTAAGCCTACTTTTTCAGCTTTTTAAAACAGAAAATGAAACTGGGAGGTTCTAAAAAAAATGAATACATTTTTCAGGAGTCGGATGGATGAAATTGTTTATCTTCACAGTTTATTTTCAACTTGAATTTTCCATAATGTTCATGTATGAGTTAAAACGTTTGTATTTAGTTTAAATTGCTGTTGGCACTTTGTGATAGTAAAGTGACTTTGCAGTTTGGGCACTCGACCTCCAAAAGGTTTGCCACCACTGTCCTAATCTAATGTCCCACCATTGCTAAGTTCATGTAAACTTGTCTCCACCCACGACCACACCCACATTCTGGTTCATGACCACACCCATTTTTCGGCGCGGCACACTACGCGCGCCGCATGCCATACCCCTCGCCACCCCGCTTATTCCTCCCCCCTTTTTGCCCCCCCCCTCCCCGGAAAATTTTCTGCGGACGCATTTGAGCGCTAAAGTTATTCTGCTACATATCTTTGATTAAAAAAAAAATCTATTCAGTGTATATTTATTGGTTTGGGTAAAAGTTATAGCGTTTACAAACTATGGTGCTAAAAGTGAATTTTCCCATTTTGAAGAATCTCTGACTTTTCTGACCACCTGTCATGTTTCATGAGGTGCTAAAATTCCAGGATAGTATAAATACCCCCCAAATGACCCCATTTTGGAAAGAAGACATCCCAAAGTATTCACTAAGAGGCATGGTGAGTTCATAGAAGATTTTATTTTTTGTCACAAGTTAGCGGAAAATGACACTTTGTGACAAAAAAAAAAAGTTTCCATTTCTTCTAACTTGCGACAAAAAAAAAAAAATGAAATCTGCCATGGACTCACTATGCTCCTCTCTGAATACCTTGAACGGTCTACTTTCCAAAATTGGGTCATTTGTGGGGTGTGTTTACTGTCCTGGCATTTTGGGGGGTGCTAAATTGTAAGCACCCCTGTAAAGCCTAAAGGTGCTCATTGGACTTTGGGCCCCTTAGCGCAGTTAGGCTGCAAAAAAGTGCCATACATGTGGTATTGCCGTACTCAGGAGAAGTAGTATAATGTGTTTTGGGGTGTATTTTTACACATACCCATGCTGGGTGGGAGAAATATCTCTGTAAATGACAAATTTTTTATTTTTTTTACACACAATTGTCCATTTACAGAGATATTTCTCCCACTCAGCATGGGTATGTGTAAAAATACACCCCAAAACACATTATACTACTTCTCCTGAGTACGGCGATACCACATGTGTGGCACTTTTTTGCACCCTAACTGTGCTAAGGGGCCCAAAGTCCAATGAGTACCTTTAGGATTTCACAGGTCATTTTGCGACATTTGGCCATCAGATCAGACATTTTGTTTCCAGACTACTCACGGTTTAGGGCCCCTAAAATGCCAGGGCAGTATAGGAACCCCACAAATGACCCCATTTTAGAAAGAAGACACCCCAAGGTATTCCGTTAGGAGTATAGTGAGTTCATAGAAGATTTTATTTTTTGTCACAAGGGGGGTAAAATCTTCTATGAACTCGTCATACACCTAACAGAATACCTTGGGGTGTCTTTTTTTCTAAAAAGGAGTCACTTGTGGGATTCCTATCCTGCCCTGGCATTTTACGGGCCCAAAACCGTGAGTTGTCTGGAAACCAAATGTCTGATCTGATGGGTAACAGTGACAGGTGGTGATAGGGGGTGATTGATGGTTGATTGATGGGTAATTAGTGGGTGTTTAGAGGAGAGAACAGATGTAAACAATGCACTTGGGAGGTGATCTGACGTCGGGTCTGCAGACGATCTGATGGTGTGGGTTGGTGATCAGATTGCCTGCAAGGGGCAGGTTAGGGGCTGATTGATGGGTGGCAGTGACAGGGGGTGATTGATGGGTGGCAGTGACAGGGGGTGATTGATTGGTGATTGACAGGTGATCAGTGGGCTATTACAGGGAAGAACAGATGTAAATAATGCCCTGGCGAATTGATAAGGGGGGGTCTGAGGGCAATCTGAGTGTGTGGGCGTGTGATTGGGTGCCCGCAAGGGGCAGATTAGGGTCTAATCAGATGGGTAACAGTGACAGGTGGTGATAGGGGTGATTGATGGGTAATTAGTGGGTGTTTAGAGGAGAGAACAGATGTAAACAATGCACTTGGGAGGTGATCTGACGTCGGGTCTGCAGGCGATCTGATGGTGTGGGTGGGTGATCAGATTGCCAGCAAGGGGAAGGTTAGGGGCTGATTGATGGGTGGCAGTGACAGGGGGTGATTGATGGGTGATTGACAGGTGATTGACAGGTGATCAGGGGGGATAGATGCATACAGTACACAGGGGGGGGGTCTGGGGAGAATCTGAGGGGGGGGTGATCAGGAGTCCCCAGGGGGCAGTTAGGAGCTAAAATAAAAAAAATAGCGTTGACAAATAGTGACAGGGAGTGATTGATGGGTGATTAGGGGGGTGATTGGGTGCAAACATGGGTCTGGGGGGTGGGCAGGGGGGGGGTCTGAGGGGTGCTGTGGGCGATCAGGGGGCGGGGGGGGGGGAGATCAGTGTGCTTGCGTGCAGACTAGGGTGGCTGCAGCCTGCCCTGGTGGTCCCTCGGGCACTGGGACCATCAGGGCAGGAGGCAGCCTGTATAATACGCTTTGTATAAAATACAAATCGTATTATACGCTTGGTATGCGGCAGATCGGGGGTTAACATCCCGCCGGCGCTTCCGTATGGCCGGCGGGATGTTGCGGCGGGTGGGCGGAGCCAGTTGCCGGGGGAAGTGCGCGTCATCAGTGACGCGATCGCTCCCCCGGCATGCCGAAAGGACGCAACGCCGATGGACGTATTGCGGTCCTTTCGGCGTCCACTTTGCCACCGCCCATCGACTGTGGGCGGTCGGCAAGTGGTTAAGGTATGTCTCTACCAGCTTTGCACATCTAGAGACTGAGATCCTTGCCCATTCTTGATTGCAAAGCAGCTCCAGCTCAGTCAGATTAGATGGACAGCATTTGTAAACAGCAGTTTTCAGATCTTGCCACAGATTCTCGATTGGATTTAGATCTGGTTTTTGGCTGGGCTATTCTAAAGCTAGGTCTACACGTATCGATCCGGCTTATCAATCGAGCCTCATCAGTCGATTCCCTGCTCGTTCCCCACGAGGGAACAATGGCAGGGAATCGAGCGGAAGATAAGCGGCGCCGGCGGGGACGAGGGCGGATCGAATCCGATGCAAGCTCGGGCGAGCGGGGACGCGGCGGGTACGTGCGGGGATGCGGAAGAGGCGATCCGGCGGCTAATCGAGCCGCTGGATCGCTACGTGTAGATTAGGCTTTACACATGAATATGTTTTGTTTTAAACCATTCTATTGTTGCCCTGGCTTTATGTTTAGGGTCGTTGTCCTGCTGGAAGGTGAACCTCCGCCCCAATCTCAAGTCTTTTGCAGACTCCAAGAGATTTTCTTCCAAGATTGCCCTGTATTTGGCTCCATCCATCTTCCCATCAACTCCGACCAGCTTCCCTGTCCCTGCTGAAGAGAAGCACCCCCAGAGCATGATGCTGCCACCACCATATTTGACAGTGGGGATGGTGTGTTCAGAGTGATGTGCAGTGTTAGTTTTCCGCCACACATGCGTTTAGCATTTTGGCCCAAAAGTTCCATTTTGGCCTCATCTGACCAGAGCACCTTCTTCCACAAAGTTGGCCACTCTTCCATAAAGGCCAACATTGTGCAGTGCATGACTTATAGTTGTCCTATGGACAGATTCCCCCATCTAAGCTGTAGATCTCTGCAGCTCGTCCAGAGTCACTATGGGCCTCTTGATTGCATTTCTGATTAGCGCTCTCCTTGTTTAGCCTGTGAGTTTAGGTGGACGGCCTTGTCTTGGTAGTTTTACAGTTGTGCCATACTCCTTCCGTTTCTGAATGATCGCTTGAACAGTGCTCCGTGGGATGTTCAAGGCTTTGGAAATCTTTTTGTAGCCTAAGCCTGCTTTACATTTTTAATAACTTTATTCCTGACCTATCTGGTGTGTTCTTTGGACTTCATGGTGTTGTTGCTCCCAATATTCTCTTCAGAGCAGCCGTCACAGAGCAGCTGTATTTGTACTGACATTAGATTACACACAGGTGCACTCTATTTAGTCATTAGCACTCATCAGGCAATGTCTATGGGCAACTGACTGCACTCAGACCAAAGGGGGCTGAATAATTATACACACCCCACTTTGCAGTTATTTATTTGTAAAAAATGTTTGGAATCATGTATGATTTTCATTCCACTTCTCACGTGTACACCACTTTGTATTGGTCTTTCATGTGAAATTCCAATAAAATTGATTCATGTTTGTGGCAGTAATATGACAAAATGTGGAAAACGTCATGGGGGCCGAATACTTTTTCAAGCCACTCTAGGCTAAGAGGCGACTCAGGGTCCTCAACCCCCCAACACCTTAACGACTTGCCGACCTCGCCACGCCAATTGTCGTGAACGCGGCGGCAGCCCCAGGACGGCTCCACGCTGATTGGTGTGAACGGCTTTCAATGGGGCTAGCAGGACGGCGCGCGCATCTCCGCTTGGAAGGAGAAGCTCCGCTCTGCCTTCAGTCTCCCAGTGGCGATCACCGCTCAGAGACTGTTAGATGGTGAAACCGCCATCTAATTAGGCTGTACAGCGCTGCAATCTAAGGGGACACAGGAGAGCGATCGGCTCTAATAGGCTGAAGCCTAAGCCTATGTATCCCCTTTTCTTATTTGTCTCTGCTTCAAACACAATAGGGGAATGATAGCTGAATGAGTTGTGCGTCCCCTCTTACACTGCACCCTGAGGCTGGAGCCTCTCTCGCCTCTGCCTCAGCCCAGCCCTGCCCAGTGGTTCTGGTTTGTGGGTGTCTGTGGCCTTCCTCTTTTCTGTTTAGATGTTGCAATTCTTGATGTTTCCATTTCTACAATAACAGCTCACTGGATCTATGCTTCTCTGTAGACCTAAGACCCAACAACAACATACATCACTAGATATTCCATGACTAACGAAGTAGAGCTAATGGAAAGCAAAGCTCTATAGGGCTTTGACATTGGCCTTGGCTTAATATTTTGAGAGCCACATTCAATGCAAATCAGTAAAAATACATGGACTCAGGACCCTCGCTACTATCACAGATTACTGCCCCTCCCCCAGCAAACATCACCTATTCCTAGATAACAGGCTTACAACACTGAGTAAACTCTTCCAAGGGTGGACCGGGGTTCATTTACCTTCCTCTGGTCCAGGGGCGGACCAAGACCAAGTTGCGCCTGGGGCAAGGTCAGGTTTTGGCGCCTAAAGGTCAGGTTTTGGCGCCTAAACTGCCATTCATTTTGCTGCCTTTTTAAGAATTCAACAAACTGCGCCTGGGGCAAGATACCCGCTTGCCCCCCCCCCCCCCCCCCCTAGATCCGTCCCTGCTCTGGTCTTAAGGTGCATACACACGCACTACAAAATGCAACGACGGGTCCGCCGGACCCTCCCACTGGGCGGTCTTTAGCCGACAGTATGCGCGTGTGTACACGCTGTCAGCGGACCGATAAGGCTGTTTCTGAACGATCAGCTAAAGACTACCCAGTGGGAGGGTCCGGCGGACCCTTTGTTGCATTTGGTAGTGCGTGTGTACGCACCTATAGTGTCATTTTCTTATCCAAAATAAGAAGCTTTCTGTTATCTGCATGGTTAGATAAGCTTAAGAGGTCAAAAATAAAAAACAACTTTACAAACCCCACAATCCCACTGGCATCGCACAGTTCCTACAGTTAGGCAAAGGCACCCAGACCAGGTGAAAAGAAAGAAAATTAGAGACAATAGGGTAATGGGAACTTGGAGTCGATTTAACCAAACTATTTTCCTGTATTGCGTCTGAGGCTTGAGAACGACACAGACATACATAGGATAATTCTGAGTACCTCCTACACTGTTGCCATGGTTTCAAATTTCCATTTTGGCATTTTCTCCTTTTCGTATTACATGTTAACCTGTACATAGTCTGACCACTCTGCCATCTCTTTTACCTACATCATTTTCTGCTGCAGAATAATAATAACAGCCTAGTATGAATTTTGCAAAGCAGCAGCTCTCAAGGTCCTGGGATGTGAATTCTAGGCATATGATGCGGTGGTGCCTGATCATTTAAATGAGTTTGAAATGCTTTACTAATGAACTTGCAGGGTGAGTGGATTAGGTGAAGGATCAGGGTCTCAAAGTTACATCAAAGGACTTTAATGTTTTTGGAGCAAGCTAACAACAATACAATCAGATAAACTTGGCAAAAGTCTTGGCTTAATCAGCTTAGATGGATTTAGAAGTATGACTTGATAAAGCAGGTCACTACTTATAATTTTTCTGCTGAATTCAACCCATGACCAGGGATAAATTTCAACTGTGTGCTTCCCCTCCTCCATCAGATCTATAAATTACACCATTCCCTGTTAAAGGGGACCTGAACTCAGAACTTCCCCTCTGCTCTAAAAAACATAAGCAACAGCATAATAACCTTTAAAGAAAAACAATATTTGTTATAGCTGATAGAATTCCTGCAATAAATCTTCAGTGTGTCCACGTCCTGCTTTCATGGAAGCGGACATGGAGTTAACATCCAGTGTTTCCAAATTAGCTGCTCTACCAAGGCTCCTGTGCTGACACAGTTCCTGACATTTTTGACACTTTAGCTGTGTCGTTTTGATACAGCAGTAACTTTTTAATTATCTACAGTGTTAATCTTAGTGTTAAATATCTTGTTTTTTTTCAGTACAACCTAGGCTTTCTTTGGGTAATATTTTTCTCCCAAAACTATTTTATTTTGTAGTCCATTTACGGGGAAAAATTAGACGTAAATGCAGAAAACAAACATTTTTTAATTTTTCACCCATACTAATTTTGACATCACACATCCCACAGTTATAAAACATTTACGAATAAATTATTTGACCCGATTAAAATGAGCATGAGCATGTGGCAGACCATTATCCTCAACCTGCGCGTCTGTGGCGATCGAATGTGTTCGCTACGGCGACAATTCAGGGGGCATAGAGCTGTACAGATGCATCACTAGGCAATGGCAGAGCGTTACATCTGTAGAGCATTGGGGCCTGAAACTTTCGCCCTAGCGATTGCATCCGATCGCTACTGGCGGCAGTCATTAAACATTTATAAACAGGCATAGGTATTGCATGGGTTAATAATGGATTAATAGGCTAAGTTTGGGTTAAAAACTAATGGAGAATTTAAAAAAATACTTTTTATTTTATTGGGACTATGTCACTTTAAAGTTTTCTTTTTTTTTACATTTGCAACTTGTTTTTCTAACTTTATTGAATGATTGTTGCTAGCTAACAGCAACAATCATTCACTTTACCTTTTACTTTTTCACGTGACTGTGCACAAGCGTGGTGGCAGACATCGGGCATTAATACAGGACGTTGATTCTACGTCCTATAACACATAGGGGGGCTAATTAGGATGTAGAATCTACGTCCTGAAACTTTGATCAGTAAATCACATATGAGGGGGAATTAGGCTAAACTTTCTAAATACATACAGGGTGCATTTCTCTATGTTTTCCTTCTGTCCTGTGCAAGTGTTTAGGTCCACTTAATGCAGACCTAGTCAGCATCTGTATCTGAGTCAGCAGCTGTATTGTGCAATTTATTAAAGTGATCCAAGGCCAGGCAGCTTTCTTTTTACCATATTGTTAATATGAATTTTTAATGTGCTACTAAGATGACCTGGGTGCTAAAATGGTGCTCGGTTGACTTTAAGATGTTATTTTTGAAAACTTGCTGTAATGATCCGCTCAGCTGGCTGCACAGGCAGACAGCTGTTTGACCATTCCTTTTGTCTGAGAGATGCAGGTCTCTGGAAAAGAGACCTGGCTTCATCTTGCAACTTTCAGAGTTGCTTTGCTGAGGGATTTTGCATACATGCAAATTGCCCAGCTGTCTCCTTTAAAGGCTGGCAGTATAAAAGCCTTCTGCTCCCAGAAGGCTTTGCTGGTCATAACGGTTTGTTAAATACACTCCTGGAGTGTCAGCCTTCCCTGTTGGATTGTTATAGTTATCTTAGAGTAATTCTGGGGACTGCACTAGGCAGCTCCTCTAGTGCAGTTAGCCAGCTTATCTGTTTTGTCTATGTTGCCTCTCTGCTGTGATTATCCTGTCGCCAACGCTGGTCGATAGGAAATCGTCCTGTCTGTCTGTGGGTGCTAACCAGAGCAGAGGTTGCTACTGGTAGCCCCTTTTGTTTCATCTGTTTTACTTGGATCGCACTAGCCTCTAGCGGTAGCGGCTGTGGATCCTTCTGATCTGCTTTCTTGGAGTATAGCTGGAGCAGCGGTTGCTACTGGCTGTCTCATCTGCCTGTCTTGCTTGGATCGCACTAGCCCCTAGCGGTAGCGGCTGTGGATCCTTCTGATCTGTGATCCTGTCCCTGAACCCGGATCGCACTCGCTCTGGCGGAAAGAGCAGTGGATCCTGCTAAGCTCTGTTGCTTTACTTGGATCGCACTCACTCTGGCGGAAAGAGCAGTGAATCTTTCCTACCCTGTTTCCCGTCCGTCTGTCTGTCTTGTCTGATACGAACGCTTGCTGTAGGCTCGGTGAGGTAACCGTTAAGCAAGCGCTCGCGTTCTCTGTTTCGTGTTTGTGTGGCGGTGGTTAGTTAGGCGTGCTTGTCTCTGTTGCGCTTAACGTGCGGAGATCACGCTGTAAACGCGTTCGCTGTTGCGAATGAGTGCGGTGTTCGCGTTTAGTTAGCGTTTGTTATTTTCCTTGTCTTCTCATTGTATGATTTGCTGTGCCTTTGCTACTCTCGTGCCCTGTCTTGTTTAGTCTTGTGTCACCTCTGGCAATCGCCTCTCTCGCGATTGCGTTCCTACTGTGTTTCTACTTTGTGTGTGCACCGTCGCGGGTTGGCGACTAGATTGGTGCACACATATACATTCTGTCCCTGTGCTCATTCTAATTCATAATCGCTTCTCTTGCGATTGCGTTCTCACTTGGTTTCCTCTGTTGTGTGTTCACCGTCGCAGGTTGGCGACTAGATTGGTGCACACACATACATTCTTCCTCTGCACTCCACAGCTCCATCTGCTGGCAGGAATTTCCCTCTACAGGTGCGTTGCACCTTTTGCTGGGTTCTCTCAAATTATACGCTTGTAGAGGATTTCCGCAGTGTCAGCGACGTCCTGTGCGCTGACCATGGAGAGAATTCCACAATTGTTACACTTGCACATTTGAATGGCTGGTTGTGGTCATGGAGAATTGGATTAATTGTATCTCTCTCTGCTTTCCCCAGAGCAACTGCTTTCCCCAGAGTACTTATGCAATTTTTTGGGGTGTTTGGGAGATAAAATATGTACACACACTGGACAATCCCTTTTAGGGGTGGCCTGCTTTGGAGCTGCATGAGTGCTGCCGGCACTGGTGAGTACAGTTCATTGAGGTAGCCATGAATGCCAACATGTAATGTGACATACTGAAGCAGAACATGATCCTTCTCCCTTCAAGAACTTGACTGCGACGCTGCAGGTAGTGTTGGGCGAACACCTGGATGTTCGGGTACGCGAACGTTCGCCGAACATGGCCGCGATGTTCGGGTGTTCGCGCCGAACTCCGAACATAATGGAAGTCAATGGGGACCCGAACTTTTGTGCTTTGTAAAGCTTCCTTACATGCTACATACCCCAAATTTGCAGGGTATGTGCAACTTGGGAGTGGGTACAAGAGGGAAAAAAATATTTGAAAAAGAGCTTATAGTTTTTGAGAAAATTGATTGTAAAGTTTCAAAGGAAAAAATGTCTTTTAAATGCGGAAAATGTCACTTTTCTTTGCACAGGTAACATGCTTTTTGTCGCCATGCAGTCATAAATGTAATACAGATAAGAGGTTCCAGGAAAAGGGACCGGTAACGCTAACCCAGCAGCAGCACACGTGATGGAACAGGAGGAGGGCGGCGCAGGAGGAGAAGGCCACGCTTTGAGACACAACAACCCAGGCCTTGCATGAGGACAAGAAGCGTGCAGATAGCAATGCATTTTGTCGCCATGCAGTCATAAATGTAATACAGATAAGAGGTTCCGTAAAAAGGGACCGGCAACGCTAACCCAGCAGCAGCACACGTGATGGAACAGGAGGAGGCGCAGGAGGAGAAGGCCACGCTTTCAGGCGCAACCCAGGCCTTGCATGAGGACAAGAAGCGTGCGGATAGCAATGCATTTTGTCGCCATGCAGTCATAAATGTAATACAGATAAGAGGTTCCGTAAAAAGGGACCGGCAACGCTAACCCAGCAGCAGCACACGTGATGGAATAGGAGGAGGCGCAGGAGGAGAAGGCCACGCTTTGAGGCGCAACCCAGGCCTTGCATGAGGACAAGAAGCGTGCGGATAGCAATGCATTTTGTCGCCATGCAGTCATAAATGTAATACAGATGAGAGGTTCAATAAACAGGGACCGGAAACGCTAACCCATCACAGATGTTCATTGTTCATGTTACCTGGTTGGGGTCCGGGAGTGTTGCGTAGTCGTTTCCAATCCAGGATTGATTCATTTTAATTTGAGTCAGACGGTCTGCATTTTCTGTGGAGAGGCGGATACGCCGATCTGTGACGATGCCTCCGGCAGCACTGAAACAGCGTTCCGACATAACGCTGGCTGCCGGGCAAGCCAGCACCTCTATTGCGTACATTGCCAGTTCGTGCCAGGTGTCTAGCTTCGATACCCAATAGTTGAAGGGTGCAGATGGATTGTTCAACACAGCTACGCCATCTGACATGTAGTCCTTGACCATCTTCTCCAGGCGATCGGTGTTGGAGGTGGATCTGCACGCTTGCTGTTCTGTGGGCTGCTGCATGGGTGTCAGAAAATTTTCCTACTCCAAGGACACTGCCGATACCATTCCCTTTTGGGCACTAGCTGCGGCTTGTGTTGTTTGCTGCCCTCCTGGTCATCCTGGGTTTGCGGAAGTCAGTCTGTCGGCGTACAACTGGCTAGAGGAGGGGGAGGATGTCAATCTCCTCTCTAAAGTCTCCACAAGGGCCTGCTGGTATTCTTCCATTTTGACCTGTCTAACTCTTTCTTCAAGTAGTTTTGGAACATTGTGTTTGTACCGTGGATCCAGAAGGGTATAAACCCAGTAATTGGTGTTGTCCAGAATGCGCACAATGCGTGGGTCGCGTTCAATGCAGTCTAGCATGAATTGAGCCATGTGTGCCAGAGTTCTGCCAGAATCCTCATAATCCTCTTGTGAGCGTTGTGATAGTTGTGATGCATCATAGTCGTCACCTTCTTCCTGGTCTGCTTCTGCTGACCATTCGCGTTGAATTGTGGAAGTTCAACGTGCACCGCTCTGGCCCTCGTCAGTGGTGGCATGAAATTCCTGCTCCAACTCCAGCTGTTCCTCCTCCTCTTCTTCGTCATAGCTGCTGGGGTCAGCGTTTCCTGAGGCAGATGGCCTGATGTTGGTATCATCACGCTGATCGTTTCTCCTTCAGATTCCCCCAGTTGCATCATGACAGCTGTTTCCTTGATTTTCAACATTGACTTCTTCAGTAAACACAGCAGTGGTATGGTAATGCTGACTGAAGAGTTGTCACTGCTCACAAGCAACGTGGATTGCTCAAAATTTTGGAGGACTTGGCAGAGGTCCAACATGTTGGCCCAATCGGATCCACAGAAGCTTGGCAGCTGTCCGGATGCGCCTCGGTACTGCGCCGTCATGTACTGGACTACTGCACTCTTCTGCTCGCAAAATCGGGCTAGCATGTGCAGCGTAGAATTCCAGCGCGTAGGGACATCACACAGCAAGCGATGGTGGGGGAGATTGAAGCACTCCTGCATCTTGGCGAGTGCCCCCGAAGCAGTACTGGAGTTTCTACAATGTTTGGCCACTCGTCGCACCTTCAACAGAAGATCGGCCACGCCTGGGTATGTCCTCAGGAACCGCTGAACTACTAGGTTTATCACGTGCGCCAGGCAAGGGATGTGTGTCAGCTTAGCCAACCTTAAAGCGCGAATGAGATTACTCCCATTATCACACACAACCATGCCCGGTTTCAGGTCCAGCGGTGCCAGCCACAAATCCGTCTGTTCCTTTATTCCCCTACAAATTTCCTCCCCTGTGTGCTGCTTATCCCCAAGGCAGATCAGCTTCAGTAACGCTTGCTGACGCATGCCAACAGCTGTGCTGCACTGCTTCCACGATCCTACTGCTGCTGAGTTAGCGTTTCCGGATGAGGTACAGCTTTGAGATGCGTTGGAGGAGAAGGAGTCAGAGAGGTAGGTGCTGCTGTTGTTATCCAGTGGGAGGGACGGCGGTGCAGCTGTTTGCGGCGTGGGCAACACCCGCGCCGTAGCAGGTGAGGAATCGCTGCCAGGCTCCACAAGGTTCACCCAGTGCGCGGTAAGGGAGATGTATCGACCCTGGCCGAACGCACTTGTCCAGGTGTCAGTGGTGAGGTGAACCTTGCAGGCAACGGCATTCTTCAAGCTTCGGGTTATTTTGCTGACCACGTGCTCATGCAACTCAGGCACTGCAGAGCGCGCAAAGTGGTAGCGGCTGGGAACCACGTAACGTGGGATGGCCACTGACATCATGCCCTTGAAGCTGTTTGTCTCCACCACTCGATATGGCAGCATTTCGCAGGCCAGAAGCTTGGCTATGCTGGCTGTTAGTGCCACGGCCCGGGGGTCATTTGCTGGCAATTTCCTCTTGCGCTCCAACATCTCCGAGACAGACAACTGAACCGTAGGGCTGCACACTGAAGGGCTGTTGGTTGTTGTGTTTGATGAAGACTGGGAGACCTCAAGAGCACTATTCCGGAAAGTGACAGTGTCAGCGTCGTCTGATGTTTGTGAATGTTGTTGTGAACCACGCAATGGCTGGGCTACTGCTGCTGCTGAGGAGGGTCTGGTGGTGAGTCTGGTGACCCCAAGGGAGGCAGTGTTGCTGGTCAGTGGTGCTCAGCAGAG
Organism: Hyperolius riggenbachi; assembly: GCF_040937935.1. Lineage (NCBI taxonomy): Eukaryota > Metazoa > Chordata > Amphibia > Anura > Hyperoliidae > Hyperolius > Hyperolius riggenbachi. The sequence goes on along the minus strand of NC_090653.1, from coordinate 100,773,273 downwards.
CTCATATTCGAGTAGCTCGAATATTCGAGCTCTTTTTCAGCTATTCGAGCTCGGTATTCGAGCTCCGAATAGCTGGAGATATTCGAATGGGCTATTCGAGTGAACTCGAATAGCACATTCACTATTCGCGCTATTCGAGCTAACATCGCTATTCGAGCTCGAATACCGAGCTCGAATAGCGTCATAGCCCAGATTGATGTCCTTAGAGCCAATCAGAGGGCTCCCAGGCCCTCTGACGGCAGCCAATCACTGAGGGGGACCCTGGCCAGCCCCTACCCTATAAATAGCGGCCGCCATGTTCGGTTTTTCCGTCCTTGCCTGACTTTGTACAGACAGAGATCTGCTCCTTTGTGCTTTGGCTTAGCTGAGCTTTATTGTGGTCATTCACCTAGCGTTTTTGCTCACATACACCTCCTATATACACCTATATTGTTGTTAGTTAGATAGACATTGTATTTTAGTTAGTAGCTTGTGTGTTACTAGAGAGCCAGCTGCTGCAGGCAAGCTTACACAACTTTAGGCCTCAGGGCCTGCCTGTGTGGGCAGCTCAGCTGTTCTCTCCTGTCCTCTGTTAGTTTATTTCTTCTCATCTATACCAGTATTTCTGCTGTCCTTTACTAGTACTACTGAATGATTGTATTTTGTACTGTAGTTATATAACTGTACTAGGACTAACTAGGACACTCACTGTCACTGTTTGTTCATAGCTCCTGCGTGTGACCGTGTGTGTGTGCGTGCACTGTCTGTAGTGTACACACACTCTATTTCCTTCTGATTACTGATTAATTATTGTAATTTCTAGTTGTACTTCCTGACTGTTACTACTTACTTACTGTACTAGGGACACTCACTCAGTCACTGTTCATAGGCTAGCTCCTGCGTGTGTGTGCGCGTGCACTGTCTGTAGTGTACACACACTCTATTTCCTTGTGATTACTACTGATTACTGAATCTGATTAAGTTGTAATTTCTAGTTGTACTTCCTGACTGTTACTACTTACTTACTGTACTAGGGACACTCACTCAGTCACTGTTCATAGGCTAGCTCTGCGCGTGTGTGCGCGTGCGTGCACTCACTGTCTGTAGTGTACACACACTCTATTTCCTTGTGATTACTATTGATTATTGTAATTTCTAGTTGTACTTCCTGACTGTTACTACTTCCTTACTGTACTAGGGACACTCACTCAGTCACTGTTCATAGGCTAGCTCCTGCGTGTGTGTGCGCGTGCACTGTCTGTAGTGTACACACACTCTATTTCCTTGTGATTACTACTGATTACTGAATCTGATTAAGTTGTAATTTCTAGTTGTACTTCCTGACTGTTACTACTTACTTACTGTACTAGGGACACTCACTCAGTCACTGTTCATAAGCTAGCTCCTGCGCGTGTGTGCGCGTGCGTGCACTCACTGTCTGTAGTGTACACACACTCTATTTCCTTATGATTACTATTGATTATTGTAATTTCTAGTTGTACTTCCTGACTGTTACTACTTACTTACTGTACTAGGGACACTCACTCAGTCACTGTTCATAGGCTAGCTCCTGCGTGTGTGTGCGCGTGCACTGTCTGTAGTGTACACGCACTCTATTTCCTTGTGATTACTACTGATTACTGAATCTGATTAAGTTGTAATTTCTAGTTGTACTTCCTGACTGTTACTACTTACTTACTGTACTAGGGACACTCACTCAGTCACTGTTCATAGGCTAGCTCCTGCGCGTGTGTGCGCATGCGTGCACTCACTGTCTGTAATGTACACACACTCTATTTCCTTGTGATTACTACTGATTATTGTAATTTCTAGTTGTACTTCCTGACTGTTACTACTTACTTACTGTACTAGGGACACTCACTCAGTCACTGTTCATAGGCTAGCTCCTGCGCGTGTGTGCGCGTGCGTGCACTCACTGTCTGTAGTGTACACACACTCTATTTCCTTGTGATTACTACTGATTATTGTAATTTCTAGTTGTACTTCCTGACTGTTACTACTTACTTACTGTACTAGGGACACTCACTCAGTCACTGTTCATAGGCTAGCTCCTGCGTGTGTGTGCGCGTGCACTGTCTGTAGTGTACACACACTCTATTTCCTTGTGATTACTACTGATTACTGAATCTGATTTAGTTGTAATTTCTAGTTGTACTTCCTGACTGTTACTACTTACTTACTGTACTAGGGACACTCACTCAGTCACTGTTCATAGGCTAGCTCCTGCGCGTGCGTGCGTGCGTGCACTCACTGTCTGTAGTGTACACACACTCTATTTCCTTGTGATTACTACTGATTATTGTAATTTCTAGTTAGTGTACTAGAGGACACACTCACTGTTCACTGTTCACACTTACTGATTACCGATTATTGTATTTTGTATTTGTACTGTACTAATCAGTTAGCGATCTAATCACTTAGTGATTAGTGTCACCTCACCCACCAACCCACTCCATTAAAGTACCCCACTTTTCACCCGCCCTTTTAAAAAACTTTTGTGTTTACGCCCAAAACATCTAAGATGTCTGGAAGTGGCAGCCAGCGCGGTTTGGGCAAGGGGAAGGGCAGCAAGGGAATCAGGAGGAGAGGGAGCAGCATTGTGGCAAGCCGCGGCCGCGCCACCATGCACAGTTCCGCAGCAGCAGCGTCAGTGGCTAACATTCCTCCTATAGCCACTGGCCGTGGAGGCCTTGGGCGCCGCCCAGCAGGAGCATCTGCAACTCACGCTGCAGAGACACAGCAGCAGCGTGTAGCACCTGCTCCGATTTTCCTCCAGCCGGGTCGGAAACGTCCCATTGAGGAAAAGGATGCAGACACTGTGGTGCAACTGATGACGGAGGATGAGCAGCCCGCCATCAGCTCTGCATCCGAGGCCTCCACCCTCACCACCACCACCCCTGTTCGCAGCAGCCACCCAGCAGGGCCTGGGGAGGAGGCCAGTTCACCGTCACTCGCCGACCTGTCATTCAGCAGTCTTTTGACCCCAGGCATCATGAGTAAATTGTCTGCTGTTGTTGGCGATCTTGAGGAGGAGATGCTGATGGGCACTTTGGGGGAGGAGGGATTGGACAGCAAGACTGTGGCGACAGTCAAGCAGCCCATCCATGCATCAGGAGAGGAGTTTGGGGGGTCATCATCCCAGCAGGACATGTTTCAGGAGGGGGAGGATGATGATGACACGGTGACAGACAGAGACTGGGTGCCACCAGCTCCAGGGGATGTCGTCATCAGCAGCTCTGAGGAGGAGGAGGAGGATGCGCTTGTGGGCCTTGCAAGGAGGCGCATCATTGCAAGCATTGGCAGCAGTAGGCAGGTCCCACAGCCTGCTGGTGTCTCAGGCTCAGCAGCAGCAGCAGCATCTGCCAGTACCACCACCAGCCGCACCCAAGCCCCCCCCCCCCCAACCACCACAGGGAGACAGGCAGCAGCGGTTCCATGCCGTAGGGGGTTGTTTTTGTCACCGATCTGGCGCTTTTTCACCATGCCCACTGTGGACAGCAAGTACGCCACTTGCAACCACTGTCAGCGGAAGTTGAGCAGAGGTGCAGACCCCTTAAAGTTCAGCACCAGCTCGCTCATCAACCACTTTGCTGCGAAACATTTCCACCAGCATGAGGAGTTCCAGAGGCTGAAGGCATCTGGTGCTGGCAGTGGCACCACACCCATCACTGCACAGCCTTCAGCAGCAGCAGCAGCAGCAACAGCAGCCACCCGCCCTCCTGCTCCTCCAGCAGCACCAGCTGGAGTGCGGAAACGCACTGCTCCTCCCCCCTCTGCAACTCCTGCCGCCGACACTGAGGCCTGTTCTGGCAGCCAGTCCTCAGTGGCCTCCTCTGCTGTGTCTGCTGATTCCCATGCCAGCAAAAGGCCACGCCAGAGCCTTTTGAGCGAGTCCTTCCAGGGGGTGGTTAGGGCTCTGCCTCCCAGCAGCCGTCGCGTGCGGCAGCTGAACGGCTTGCTGGCACAGACCATGTGCTCCCAACTCCTGCCATACACGCTCGTGCAGGAGGGGAGCGACATGCGTGCGCTGCTTGCTTGTGCAGCCCCAGACTGGCAGCTCCCCAGCAGACACTTCTTCGCCCGCAAGGCCATTCCTGCACTGCACCGCTTTGTGATGGCCAATGTGGAGCGAGGGCTGGAGCACGCGGTTGGTGAAAGTGTCCACGTCACCATGGACTCCTGGAGCAGCCGCTTCGGGACAGGCCGCTACCTGTCCTTCACTGTCCACTGGGTCAGCTTGGTGGAAGGGGGTGAGGATGGGAGAACAGCAGCGGGCACAGCAGCAGCAACACAGTGGGTGGTGCCACCCCGCAGGGTCAGGGGAACTGCAGCAGGTTCCTCCGATCCTCTGCCATCCTCCGGCACACCTGGCCAAACCCCCCGCCTCAGCAGCAGCGTGAAGGCCCGCCACTGCCAAGCGCTGCTGCACTTGGTCAGCCTTGGGAAGACCAAGCTGACGGCAACCCATGTGTTGGCCAAACTCCAGGAGCAGGAGAGGATTTGGCTGACCCCCAGAGGCCTCAGAGTCGGAGAGGTGGTTGCCGACAATGGGGCCAATCTGGTTGCCGCAATAGACAGGGGAAACTTGACCCAAATCCCCTGTCTTGCCCACGTGCTGAACCTGGTGGTGCAGAAGTTCTTGCGCACCTACCAGGGGATGGGCGAACTGCTGGAAACGGCAAGGAACGTTGTGCGGCACTTCCGGCGCTCGGCTGCAGCCTGTGCGAGCCTGGAAGACGTGCAAAAGGAGCTGGAGCTGCCACGCCATCGGCTGATCCTTGACGTTCCGACTCGCTGGAACTCCACCCTGGCGATGTTGGAGCGTCTGGTTGAACAGAAGCACGCTGTCAACCAGTACCTTGACTGGCCACTGTTTCCGCCGCTCAGAGAAGGGACAAGACCAGCAACATCCCGTCCATCGTCCCCGATGATGACTGGAGGCACATGCAGCAGGTGTGCTTAGTGCTGGCTCCCTTTCTGCAGGCCACTAACATGGTGAGCAGGGACCATGCTATGGTCTGCGAGTGGGTGCCCCTGGTTTGTCTGCTGAACATGGCCCTCGATGCTTTGCTGGAAAAGGGAGCGGCAGCCTTGGACCAGCAGGAGCGGAAAGCAGCTGCACAGTCCACCTCTGAGGGGGAGGAGGAGGAGGACTTGGTGGAGGTCCCTGACCTTGCTGCTGATGAGGGGGATCAGCACAGTGCAGCTGAGTTGGTGCGGGGGTGGAGAGAGGATGAGGCTGAGGAGGGAGAGGAGGAGGATGAGGACAGCACTGCCGCCGATGTGCCAGCACACGTGGCCCGCCTCTTCCCAATGGCAGCGCACATGCTGACGTGCCTGCGCAAGGACCCCAGGGTGATCCAGATGAAGCAGAGGGAGGACATCTGGATCAGCATGATGTTGGACCCACGCCTCAAGGGGAAGTTGAGCCAGTTCCTGCCGCCTGCAGGAGTAGACCCAGCGCAACAAATAACCAGCTTGCAGCAGGCCCTTGTTGAGCACTTGGAGGAAGCCTTCCCCCAGCCTTCCACCCCCACTGTCCAGCCAGCACAGAGGCAGCAGCAGGTGCCTGCATCCAGCAGCAAGCGCCCCACAGACCTGCTGTCTCTCAGCAACGAGCTCTACAGGACTGTAGAGGCTCCGGCAGCAGTGACTAGAGAGGAGGTGCATGCAGCAGCATCCTCCTCCGGTCACAGCCAGCGCCTGACCCGAATGGTGGCTGACTACATGGGGTCCTACAGCGGGCTTGACAGCGATGCCCCTGTTGATCCCATGGAGTATTGGGTCAAGCGCCTGGAGATCTGGAGCGAGCTGGCGCAGTACGCCCTGGAAGTGCTGTCCTGCAACCCTTCCAGCGTGCTGTCCGAGCGCTGCTTCAGTGCAGCTGGTGGCGTGGTCACTGAGAAACGCTCACGTCTGTCTCACAAGTCTGTGGACAGACTGACGTTTCTCAAGATGAACCAGGCGTGGGTGGAAGGCGAGTTCCTAGCCCCTGTTGTCGGCGAGAGGGGGACATGAACTGAAGAACCATCGTTAATGTGCCTTACCACCCTTTACCACCTCCTGGCTCCTGCTTACTAAGCCAGCCTGGTTCACTTTGACTATTACGTCGCCTGCAGCCACACATTTTACACCTACAGTGGGCTGCTGTGTACTGCCCTTCTGCTGTCTGTCTGTGTTTCCCAACGCCAGGGTACACAGATTTACCTTCTGCTGCCACTATGCCACCAGCTATTACGTCAAACAATAGCTATATATCTGTGTAATTTGTTTTACAAACAAAACCAAAAAAACATTAAAAAAAAAGGTTTAATTTTTCTGAGGTGCCCGGGTTGAAAACTGTGTTGTCCCAGTTGTGTATTAGACACAATGTGGGCTGCACGACCGCTGTCTGGGACCTCCTGTTGTGTTTATTTACGCCCTGGTATCACCGCTAGGTACCAGGGCTATTATGTCACGCTGCCTGCCTCATTGACTGCCTGCTGCCACACACTCATCCTCCTCCTCCTGCTGCTGAATTTACCTCCTGCTGTCTGTGTGTTTCCACTGCCAGGGAGCACATACAATGGCGCTTCCAACATGCATGCGCCACCAGCTATTTGTTACGCTCAAAAATAGCTGCATTTCTTTAAAAAAACAAAAAAATTATATATACTTTTTATTAATACTGTGTGATATTATTTTTAGAGGTGTCCGGGTTGAAAACTGTGTTGTCCCAGTTGTGTATTGGACATGATGTGGGCTTCACGACCGCTGTCTGGAACCTCATGATGTGTATTTATGGCCTGGTACCACCGCTAGGTACCACACAGCCTATTATGTCTCGCTGCCTGCCTCATTGACTGCCTGCTGCCACACAATCGTCCGCCTCCTCCTGCTGCTGCTGCTGAATTTACCTCCTGCTGTCTGTGTGTTTCCACTGCCAGGTAGCACATACAATGGCGCTTCCAACACGCGTGCGCCACCAGCTATTTATTACGCTCAAAAATAGCTGCATTTCTTTAAAATAAAAATATAAAAGAGAAATAAGTGAAGAAGAAGAAGACGATATAGAAAAAGAAGAAGAAGAAGAAGAAGAAGGAGAAGAAGAAGAAGAAGATGAAGAAGAAGAAGATGAAGAAGAAGAAGATGAAGAAGATGAAGAAGATGAAGAAGAAGAAGATGAAGAAGATGTAGAAGAAGAAGATGAAGAAGATGAAGAAGAAGAAGATGAAGATGAAGAAGATGAAGAAGATGAAGAAGATGAAGAAGATGAAGAAGAAGATGAAGAAGAAGAAGATGAAGAAGAAGAAGATGATGAAGATGAAGAAGAAAAAGAAGAAGAAGATGAAGAAGAAGAAGATGAAGAAGATGAAGATGAAGAAGAAGATGATGATGAAGAAGATGAAGAAGATGAAGAAGAAGAAGATGAAGAAGAAGAAGAAGACAATATAGAAGAAGAAGAAGAAGATATAGAAGAAGAAGATATAGAAGAAGAAGATATAGAAGATAAAAAAGAAGAAGAAGAAGAAGAAGAAGAAGAAGAAGTATATACAGTACTGAACAAAATTCTGGACACAACTTCTCTTTCCACCTTTTTTTTTTTAAAGGAACATCCCCACATAATCACTTGCTGTTGTTACTTGGAAAAAAAGATGTTTCTTGCATCATTCACCCTCAAAACAAGTGTTGGAAGCTATTTAAGGCCAATTCGAATAGTCAGCTCGAATAATGAGCTCAAATACCGACTCGAATAGTGAGCTCGAAGTCCGAGGTCGAATCGAATAGTAAAAAATATTCGACTCGAATATTCGACTGAATTCGAATAATTTACTATTCGAATTCAACCAAACTCGAATAATAAAAAGGGGTATCCGAGCATCACTATTGCTGGTACCCTGTCCTGCCGCGTTTGCCCACAGAGTGGGATGTTTGGATACAATGTGGCGGGTCATGCTGGTGGTGGAGAGGTTGTTAATATTTTTCCCCCTGCTCAGGCGGGTCTTGCACACCTTGCAAATCACCATGGTACCATCCTCACTGCAGTCTTCAAAGAAAGGCCAGACTTTGGAGCACCTGCCTTGCTGGCGATTTCTGTTTGCGCCTCTTTTGCGTCTCACTTGAACTTCCACGCTTGTGGTGCCTGAAATTTCGCGCCGCCTACCTTGTGGCACAAGGCGAACTTGTGCAGCAGTGGGTTCTTCAACAGACTCATCTGTGCTGCTACGACGGCGATGTTCTCCTTCACATACAAAATCTGGGTCTGTGTCCACATTGTCCAAACCCTCCTCTTCCATCTCCTCAAACTCGTCATATGTGATTGTGGGCCGCCGCCGTGGAGTAGAGCTCCCCAGAACAACCTCTGCGCAGCTCACTCCAACGTCGTCTTCCAGATCTTCTCGGCCGACCTCCTGCAATTGAAACCCCTCCTGCCGAACTTGGGTTTCAAAGTCCTCGGACTCGCCTTGCATTTCAGTGCGCGGTGCATTTCCCACAGTAAATGGTTGTGAATCCGGGCACAACATTTCTGGCTGTTCCATTGACCTTTGAAAGGTGGAAGTTTGTTGGGCTGGGAATAGCTCCTGCGAATACCCCATTGTGTCCTGAGGAAATTCTTCGGACTGGTTATTTGGCAGTTGTGTGCGTGGTGTCGCTGCCGGTTGTGTCAGCTTTGTGCCCACTGGCTCCTTGTAACTGGCTGAGGACTCGGACCTCGTGCGTGATGTGCTGGTGCTGCTTAACCCACTGCTGGACGCTTGAGAGGTCATCCAATTAATTATCTGGTCCTGTTCTTTTGGATTTGTAAGGGTTGATTTCCTGGACAACATGGGCGGTATTGAGTGGGTTTTCTTCGGTGCTCCACTGTTGCCTGTACGTGAACCGTCAGGGGAAACACCTTTTCCCTTGCCCCTCCCTCTTTCACAGGATTTCTTCTTCATTTCACTTATCCTTAAAGTACACGCTGACTGGCAGCAGTACAGTGGCAGTACAGAAATGCTATATAGTGGTGGGTGAGCGGTGTACTACTATTCCCAGCAGCAACACAGAGCACAATGCTATACAGTGGTGGGTGAGCGGTGTACTACTATTCCCAGCAGCGACACAGAGCACAATGCTATACAGTGGTGGGTGAGCGGTGTACTACTATTCCCAGCAGCGACACAGAGCACAATGCTATACAGTGGTGGGTGAGCGGTGTACTACTATTCCCAGCAGCGACACAGAGCACAATGCTATTCAGTGGTGGGTGAGCAGTGTACTACTATTCCCAGCAGCGACACAGAGCACAATGCTATACAGTGGTGGGTGAGCGGTGTACTACTATTCCCAGCAGCGACACAGAGCACAATGCTATACAGTGGTGGGTGAGCGGTGTACTACTATTCCCAGCAGCGACACAGAGCACAATGCTATACAGTGGTGGGTGAGCGGTGTACTACTGTTCCCAGCAGCGACACAGAGCACAATGCTATACAGTGGTGGGTGAGCGGTGTACTACTGTTCCCAGCAGAGACACAGAGTGGCAGTAAACACAATGCTATACAGTGGTGGGTGAGCGGTGTACACAGAGTGGCAGTAAACACAATGCTATATTGTGTGGGTGAGCGGTGTACTACTGTTCCCAGCAGCAACACAATGACTGGGGGGACCCTGGCTAGCCTGGCTGGAGAGAGAACTACCCTGCCTGCCTACCCAAAGCTAAACCCACAGACAAATGGCGGAGAAATGACATGGATCGGGTATTTATTTACCCGAACCACGTGACCCGTTCGGCCAATCAGAGCGCGTTCGGGTCCGAACCACGTGACCCATTCGGCCAATCACAGCGCTAGCCGAACGTTCGGGGAACGTTCGGCCATGCGCTCTTAGTTCGGCCATATGCCGAACGGTTTGGCCGAACACCATCGAACAGGGTGATGTTCTGCAGAACCCGAACAGTGGCGAACACTGTTCGCCCAACACTAGCTGCAGGGAACATTCCACATGATAGCAACCCCAAACACACCTCCAAGACGGCCGTTGCGTTGCTAAAGAAGCTGATGGTAAAGGTGCTGGACTGGCCAGACCTACAAAAGTTTGCAAAAGTATTCGGCCCCCTTGAAGTTTTCCACATTTTGTCATATTACTGCCACAAACATGAATCAATTTCATTGGAATTCCACGTGAAAGACCAATACAAAGTGGTGTACACGTGAGAAGTGGAACGAAAATCATACATAAATCCAAACATTTAAAAAAAATAAATAACTGCAAAGGGGTGTGTGCGTAATTATTCAGCCCCCTGAGTCAATACTTTGTAGAACCACCTTTTGCTGCAATTACAGCTGCCAGTCTTTTAGGGTATGTCTCTACCAGCTTTGCACATCATGGGCCTGATTCACAAAGCGGTGCAAACAGTTAGCACGCTGGTGAAAAGCCCTTTATCATGCCTAAACTCAGTTTAGGCATGATAAGTTTAGGTGTGATAAGTTTAGGTGTGATAAGTTTAGGCATGTTAAGTTTAGGTGTGATAAGTTTAGGCATGATAAGTTTAAGCACCAACTGGGTTAGCACCGCAGTGCACAGCTGATCAAAGGTTTTGCGCTAGCAAAGTCTGGTGCACTTCGCATAGAGTTTAATGGCGCTGCTTTGCGTGCGGGACTTTGCGTGCGATCTAAACTTAGCATGCCTAAACTTATCACACCTAAACTTATCACACCTAAACTTACTTTTCACCAGCGTGGTGCAATGGTTATCACGCCTAAAGTCTCTAACTGGGTTAGCACCGCTTTGTGAATAGAGCCCCTAGAGACTGAAATCCTTGCCCATTCCTGTTTGCAAAACAGCTCCAGCTCAGTCAGATTAGATGGACAGCGTTTGTGGACAGCAGTTTTCAGATCTTGCCACAGATTCTTGATTGGATTTAGATCTGGACTTTGGGCCATTCTAACACATGGATATGTTTTGTTTTAAACCATTCCATTGTTGCCCTGGCTTTATGTTTAGGGTCGTTGTCCTGCTGGAAGGTGAACCTCCGCCCCAGTCTCAAGTCTTTTGCAGACTCCAAGAGGTTTTCTTCCAAGATTGCCCTTTATTTGGCTCCATCTATATTCCCATCAACTCTGACCAGCTTCCCTGTCCCTGCTGAAGAGATGCTACCCCCCGAGCATGATGCTGCCACCACCATATTTGACAGTGGGGATGGTGTGTTCAGAGTGAAGTGCAGTGTTAGTTTTCCGCCACACATAGCATTTTGGCCAAAAAGTTCCATTTTGGTCTCATCTGACCAGAGCACCTTCTTCCACATGTTTGCTGTGTCCCCCACATGGCTTATGGCAAACTGCAAACGGGACTTCTTATGCTTTGCTGTTAACAATGCCTTTCTTCTTACCACTCTTCCATAAAGGCCAATTTTATGCAGTGCACAACTAATAGTTGTCCTATGGACAGATTCCCCCACCTGAGCTGTAGATCTCTGCAGTTCGTCCAGAGTCACCATGGGCCTCTTGACTGCATTTCTGATCAGCGCTCCACTGGCGTATCCAGACCGGGGTTCTGGGTGTATGGAACACCCCCTTGAGACTCCTGTCCCTTTAAAAAACATTCCCTGAAATCGCTGAAGCGGGCGAGCTGGTAAAGGCTTGCCTCCTGCAGGGACTGTGGGAAAAATTCAGCTCTTTCACTATTGTAAAGACTGCACGTAGACAGCTACAAAAGGTATTTCACAGGTTGAAAAGTTTTGACAGTCCCTAAACTCCAGGAGGGCTGGCAGGGACAGGAGACACATGCAAGTAGCCTGTGTGATGGGGGACTGCAATACAGATACTCTCTCTGCATTCACTATTGTTTTACTCCTTCCCCTAGTGCTGGCTGGAAGGGGGGCAATCTCCCCCCAGGCAGCCTTTCATTCAGAGATTTGTGTCTGGTGTATTCAGGTGAAACACTAGGCTAGCTGATAAAAGTGCAATTAGAGGGCAGGCAAGCTGGTAAATATACACAGCATGATGCAGAGCTTGCCTGGAGGGTCTGTGGGCAAACATCTGTCTGGTCTCTCCTCATTGTTATAATGACTGCATGTGTGGATAAGGTGTTAAACAAGGTGAAACGTTTTTGACAGTCCTGAGACTCCAGGAGGGCTGCTTTCTGCAATACAGATAAGCTCTCTGCTCCATCTCAGGCTATTCTCAGTCTCTCTCCACTCCTCCTCTTACTGGGCTAATACACGCCAAAATCACAATAGCAATTGCTAGCAATTAGTGAGTGCAATTTTGTGAAGCGATTTTGAGAGCGATTTCTGAATGAATTGCTCAAAAAAATGCTACATGCAATATACCTGCGATTTTGAAAAAATCACAACGCTGCTGTGAGAACACCCTCATAGGGTAACATTAGCCAAGCGCTTTTCAAATCACTGTCGATTTGAAAAATGCTCAGAAGCCCTCTTGGTGTGCACCAGCCCTCCCTCATTCACCTTTGTTTCCCTCTTCCCCTAGTGCTGGCTGGCTGTGTCTTCTTGTCATACAGGAAAGCTAAATAAAAGTGCAATCCTGGTGAGGCAAATTATTATTATTTAGTATTTATATAGCGCCGCCATCTTCCGCAGATGCATATATCCCTGCATCATATGGCTTTCGCTTGCGCTATGTGACACTGTGGCATATTCCACTGAATTGTCCAAACTAAGTCTATCTGCCGTTTCTCTCTCGGGGAGTTGTTCCATCGCTGTCCCCCGTTCAAATTTGCTGCTACCAGAAGCCCTCAGAAACACTTGTATCCTTGAGTACTTCCAAAGACAGGCAGCCCCGTAATACGCCAGTGCACTTTTGTGCATGGGCAGTATGGAGCCACCTGTCTTCGGAAGCACTCGGGGACATAAGTGCTTCCGGACCTTTCAGGAATCCCCCCCTTAAAAATCCTGCGTTTGCCCCTGCGCTCTCCTTGTTCGGCCTGTGAGTTTAGGTGGATGGCCTTGTCTTGGTAGGTTTACAGTTGTGCCATACTCCTTCCATTTCTGAATGATCGTTTAAACAGTGCTCCGTGGGATGTTCAAGGCTTTGGAAATCTTTGTGTAGCCTAAGCCTGCTTTAAATTTCTCAATAACTTTATCCCTGACCTGTCTGGTGTGTTCTTTGGACTTCATGGTGTTGTTGCTCCCAATATTCTCTTAGACAACCTCTGAGGCCATCACAGAGCAGCTGTATTTGTACTGACATTAGATTACACACAGGTGCACTGTATTTAGTCATTAGCGCTCATCAGGCAATGTCTATGGGCAACTGACTGCACTCAGACCAAAGGGGGCTGAATAATTATGCACACACCACTTTGCAGTTATTTATTTGCAAAAAGTGTTTGGAATCATGTATGATTTTCGTTCCACTTCTCACGTGTATACCACTTTCTATTGGTCTTTCACGTGGAATTCCAATAAAATTGATTCATGTTTGTGGCAGTAATATGACAAAATGTGGAAAACTTCAAGGGGCTAAATACTTTTGCAAACTACTGTATATATATACATATATGTGTATATGTGTGTGTGTGTATATATATATATATATATATATATATATATATATATATACACACACACACACGCAGACAAAATACACTGTGTGGGATAACAAATAAGATGCAAATTGGTCAGTATTCAATTAGCATAAATGTACATAAAGATTCCCACCAATTTGCATCTCAGTAATCATCCTTAGTATCTACATGTGCAACACAAGTGATCAATTAATTTCTCGAGTGAAATTTCTTAGACTGTAGTGAAGTTGTGAAAATTGTGTAGCTAAACTGACACATTAAAGAAAAAAAATTGTTTTTAAGCAATCTGAATTTCGAAAATATTATTTAATAGGGGGAAAACATGTGTCTCCAAATGCTACTCGCTTTCCCTTTAAGATTTAACCCTCAAATATTCCTATTCAGATAGTTCATAAAGATTTAGTTCCACTTTATGTGCCCTAAGGGCCCTTTTACACTTAATCAGTTGGTGTGCGTTAGTATGCGTTGGTATGCGTTTTTTCCATAGCAGTGTATTGGGAAGAAGATTTCAGTTAAAACGCGTTAAGTGTGAAAGGTGCCATAGGAAAACATGGGACTTACTTTGAAAATCAGTTTTCGCTTATTTGTAAGTGCTGGCAATTTTAAAAATCACCTTAAAAGCGCTTGCGCAATGTTAGCTTATGTGAGTATTCCCACATAAAGTGATGAGCTTTCTATCCAATCGCAAATGCGGCTCCTGCATTTACAGAGCATTTGCAATCCAATAGAAAGTATAGCACAATCGATAAGCGATAGAAAAAGCGATTTGAAAAGCGATTTGCTGAGTGCTTTAATTAATAAATACATTGCAATTATTATGTTCCAGGTCGAAGTGCTCACTTCCTGATTGTGGTCAGGAAGTGAACAAAACATTGCTACACAAAAGCGTTTTTTTCTAAGCACAAATCGCTCTGAAAGCACTTAGAAAAGCGCTACCAAAATCGCTCACAAAATCACTCAGTGCTTGCGATTGCGCTGGCGATTTATAATGTGAACAAGGCCTAAGGCCCCCTTTCCACTGGCAGACTTAGATTTTTAGCCAATGACAAATGCTTTGCTTGCTGCATTTTTCTGTCCGTTTGTGAATGGCCTGTAATTCGAAAAGTGCATTTGTTATACTGATCATGAGTTGGAAAAGAGGTCTTAGGCTGGAAACACACTTAGCAGAAACGCTAGCATTGCGGAAAACGCAGTGTTTTTGCCACTAATGCAAGTCAATGGGCCGCATAAAAAAACGCATATAATGCAAGTCAATGGTGATGCAATGTAATGCGTTTTTCATGCGTTTCTATGTGCTTTTTTAAAAATTGTTTTGTGATCTATATCCGCTTTCTGTTGTCTTCCTCGTGATTTTCATAAAACTCAATTGAAAAACGCATGGAAAACGCATACAAAACGCATATTCGTTTTGTACATGAGAACCGCAAATGCATAAAAATGCACGCAAAGCGATTGAAAGACGCATATGCGGAAATAAAAATGCAAATGCACAAAAAATGCACAGGGAAAAAGACCTGCACATGACCTAAAACTCAACCTTTCATGCACAGCCACGTGTGCACCCAGCCTTAAAGCTAATGTAACGTGCTGGTAATTTAAAAAAAAAAGGCAGATACTCACCTAAGGAGAGGGAAGGCTCGGTCCTAATGAGCCATCCCTCTCCTCTCCCGATGCCCCCGGTGCTGCGCTGGCTCCTCCGTTCGTATCCCCCACCGAGGGGACTTCGGAAGTCTTCGGGAGCCGAGTCCTCCCGAAGACAGGCATCGCACACGCGAGTGCATCATAGAGAGCGCGGTTATTGCCATACACTGGTTATTGCCATACAAAGAATAATAATAATAATAATAATAATGGCAGTATTTGTATAGCGCCTTTCTCCTGTCGGACTCAAAGCGCTTGCGAGGCAGCCACTAGAGCGCACTCAGTAGGCAGTAGCAGTGTTAAGGAGACTTGCCCAAGAAACTCCTTACTGAAATAGGTGCTGGCTTACTGAACAGGCAGAACCGAGATTTGAACCCAGGTCTCCTGTGTCAGAGGCAGAGCCCTTAACCATTACACTAACCAGCCACTAATAGTTAAAACAGCAGGCTAAAGAAACCAAAACAAAAAAAACCACCTTGTTCATATTTGTTTATATCATTGCTTTCAGTTTCTCAGCTTCCTCTTTCTCTACAATTATGACTTCTTTAGTTCTTCCCCAGCAATAAAAGCTGAGTTCGAGCAAATAGCGTGATATTAGAATGATATTACCTTGGTCAATAGCCCCCTCTAGTGGAAATTTGTAATATTACACACAATATGAGTAGTTTCAACATTACATTACAATAGATTATTAGACATTTATATAGCTCAGACATATCCTCTACAGTACTTTACATTCAGTAAAATCGATCGAAGTTCAAAATCTTAGAAATATGCAGGTGCCCAATCCATACTAAATAAAAACAGCCCTTGGGTCACAACAGAATGTATTAAGGAGTCTATTTATAATAAGCGTCCATGCAAAAAGGACATCGGGGAAAAAAGGGTACGTGGTGTAAACGACAAGCGGTAATAGCGTTTATAAAAATATTGTGTTCTATTTCGTTTACAATAATGTTTTACAAATTAAAAAATATTTAATAATTTCTATGAAATTGCAAATTGTGAAAACGATAATCTTCCCTGTTTTGAAAGTGACCCTTATAATTACGTTTGTTAAAAAATGATAATATATGTATAATCATTATAATTGTATAATATTGTGTATAATATTGTGTATAATCTTCATTTATCGTATCTTCATGTTATAAAATCTGAAAATATTGTTTATAACAATGAAAAAAATATATAAGTACGTTCGTAATAACTGTAGTAAAACATTGGTAAATATTACTAACATTTTACTACAACTAAACCTAACCCTACTCTCATACAGAACCCTCCCTCTACCTATCCCTAGCCCTTAGACCCCCCTAGTGGTGCCTAATCCTAAATCACCCCTAGTGGTGCCTAATCCTAAATCACCCCTGGTGGTGCCGAACCCTAAATCCCCCCTGGTGGTGCCTAACCCTAAATCCCCCCAGGTGGTGCCGAACCCTAAATCCCTGCTGGTGGTGCCTAACCCTAAATCCCCCCAGGTGGTGCCTAACCCTAAGACCCCCCTGGTGGTGCCTCCGTGTGCCATTTGAAAATGTTAATAATCTCCGGGCGCCCTTTTTTCCTGTTCGGCGCCTTAAAACTATATTTATTGTGGGAGTAAATGGTGGCGCCCTTTTTGTCCATTTGCCTCATGCGCCCAAATTTCCTGCTATAATAATATCCAGTGATTGTATTACAATACTGAACATCATTAATATTTTTATTTGCACAGAAGCAAGTGAGAGTGTGTTATACTGTATAAGGTGTGGATGGTCCATTAACCACTTTAGGATCCTCGTTACGCATATCTACGCCCCTTTAAACTACACGTGCAGATCGGGGGATAGATATGCGCACTGCTGCCTTACTGTCGCGTTCACGATCCCCGCGCTGTTTACCGTCGATCCACCGTCGCAGCCCCCTCCATCTGTGATCAGGATGTGAGAATCTTTTGATTCTAAATCCCGATCACAGTTCCGTGTCTTCGGAGAGCTTGTTAACGTCGCATAAGCTCTCCGACCCGACACTTCCCTGTTCGGCTGTGTTCTATAAAAAGAAACACGGTAGCACCATCTTGTGGCCAAGAAGTAAAATACACCTATTTATGCCACTATACTGTTTAACATAGAAAGTTTATTATTTTTATTTTATTTTATTACTTTTAACCCCTTCCATCCCTGCCCCACAGTTACAGAAATAAAACACTTGTTAAAAAAAAAATTACATCATTTAATTATTTTTTTTACAGAAATAGTTACCTTAGGGACTTTTCTAATACGGATGTCAGGAGTATATTTTTTCAAAAAAAAGTTCTTGTAATAAGTGAAAAAGTATTAAAAATCCCTAAATGGAAAAATGCTCCTTCATTTCCAGATAAAATATTATCACCATACATTGTACTAGGGACACAATTTAAATGTTGTAATAAACCGGACAAATGGGCAAATAAAATGTGTGGGTTTTATGTACCAAAGCACATTTTTTGTTAAAACTATAATGGCTGAAAACTGAGAAAATCATTTTTTTCCTTTTTTTCCTTATTATTCCCTTTACAATGCATATGAAATAAAATAATTCAGAGCAAAAACTACCACCCAAAGGAAGCATAATTTGTGGCGAAAAAAACACTATATAGATCATTTCAGTGTGATAAGTAACAATAAAGTTATCGCTGAATGAATGGGAGGAGCGCTGAAATGTGAAAGTTGTTTTGGTTTTTAAGGAAAAAAACCTGTGATCCTGAAGTGGTTTAATGTTTAGTCCTTGGAGTGCTCAAAGTGCATTGTGAATTTGTGATAAAGGGGTTAATCCCTGGATGAGCTCCATCTCTGGACGTGTTTAAATCCAGACTGAAAACCCACCTGTTCAGTTTGGCATTTGCAAGTATAATTTATGTGTTAATACTTCATCCTACTACCAATTACTAAATCTGAGAGAGCCTAAGCGCTTTTCAGACCTATGGGAGAAAAGCGCTTTAAAAAAATGTTATTGTTGTTATTGTTATCCCAGCTGGTGATGTTTAACCACTTGCCCAATACCAATAGGCGGCGGCAAAGTGGCACCCCCAGGGCCGCATAACACCGATCGGCGGTGGCACCTGGGGGACTGAGCAGCCGGGGATCTCGCGCAGGGATGTGCGCCCATCCGCCGGCATTAGGCTCCGCCCACCCGCGATGTCAACCCGCCGGCCAATTACCAGTGCCAGCGGGTTGTTAACCCCCAATCTGCTGCATAGTAAGCGTATAATACACTTTGTAATGTATACAAAGTGTATTATACAGGCTGCCTCCTCCCCTGGTGGTCCCAGTGATCGATGGACCACCAGGGGAGGAGAAAGCCCTAGTTGTAGTCACATAAGCACACTGATCCTGTCCCCCTGCCCCCCTGATCGCCCACAGAACCCCTCAAACCCCCCGCCCCCTGATCACCCCTTCAGAGCACTGTTTGCACCCAATCACCCCCCTAGTCACCAATCAATCACCCCCTGTCACTATCTGTCAACACTATATTTTAGATCAGGTCCTAAACTGCGCCTGGGGGCTCCTGTAACCCCCCCCCCCACACCCTCAGATCCTCCCCAGATCCCCCCCAGACCCCCCCCCCTGTGTACTGTATACATATATTCTCCCCTGTAATCACCCACTGATCAACTGTCAATCACCCATCAATCACCCCCTGTCACCACCTGATCACCCACCCACACCCTCAGATCGCCCGCAGACCCTCTCTCAGATCACCTCCCAAGTGCATTGTTTACATCTGTTCTCCCCTCTAATCACCCACTGATCACCCATCAATCACCCCCTGTCACTGCTACCCATCAGATCAGATCCTAATTGCTTGCATCTGTTTTCCCCTCTAATCACACCCTGATCACCTATCAATCACCCCGTCACCCTCTGTCACCACCTGTCACTGCTACCCATCAGATCAGACCCTAATCTAACACCTGCCCACACCCTCAGATCGCCCTCAGACCCCCCTGATCACCTCCCCAGTGCATTATTTACATCTGTTCTCCCCTCTAATCACCCACTGATCACCCATCAATCACCCCCTGTCACTGCTACCCATCATACCCATCAGATCAGACCCTCATCTGCCCCTTGTGGGCACCCAATCACCCACCCACACCCTCAGATCGCCCTCAGACCCCCCTAATCACCTCCCCAGTGCATTGCTTGCATCTATTCCCCCCTCTAATCACACCCTGAGACACCCATCAATCACCCATCAATCACCCATCAATCACCTCCCTAGCACACCTACCCATCAGATCAGGCCCTAATTTGCCCCGTGTGGGCTCCTGATCACTAGGCCAAACCCTCAGATCCTCCTCAGACCCCGTTCCGATCACCTCCCCCCAGTGCATTGATTGCATCTATTCTCACCTCTAATGACCCCATGAGACACCCATCAATCACCTCCTGTCACCACCTGTCACCCCCTAGCATTCCTATCCATCAGATCAGACCCTAATCTGCCCCATGCGGGCTTCTGATCACCCAGCCAAACCCTCACCCGCCCCACTGCAGTGACAGAATTTTTTTTTCTGATCACTGCTGGTCTCTACGACTTAATTGTGGCTGAGACCAACCGTTATGCCACACAATACGCAACCACCAATCCAAGAAGCTACCAAGCCCAGACTTTTCGGTGGAAACCACTCCAAGTTTCCGAACATAACATTTTTTGGGGCCTTCTCCTTAACATGGGTCTAGTCAAAAAGAATGTATTGCGGTCTTATTGGTCTACGCACCCAATACATCACATGCCCATGTTCTCTGCTGCCAGGTCACGATTTGAGAACATCCTGCGCTTCCTGCACTTCAGTGCCAATACAACCTGTCATCTAAGAGGCCACCCTGCTTATGACCGGTTCCACAAAATTCGGCCCCTCATAGACCACCTGTCATCAAAATTTGCAGATGCTTATACCCCTGGTCATTTTGAGACATTTGGTTTCTAGACTACTCCTCACGGTTTAGGGCCACTAAAATGCCAGGGCAGTATAGGAACCCCACAAGTGACCTCATTTTAGAAAGAAGACACCCCAAGGTATTCCTATAGGTGTATGATGAGTTCATAGAAGATTTTATTTTTTGTCACAAGTTAATGGAAAATGACACTTTGTGAAAAAAAAACAATAATTAATTTCCGCTAACTTGTAACAAAAAATATAATCTTCTATGAACTTACCATACTCCTAACGGAATACCTTTGGGTGTCCTCTTTCTAAAATGGGGTCACTTAAGGGGTTTCTATACTGCCTTGGCATTTTAGGTGCCCTAAACCATGAGGAGTAGTCTGGAAATCAAATGCCTCAAAATGACCTGTGAAATCCTAAAGGTACTCATAGGACTTGGGCCCCTTAGCGCACCTAGGGTGCAAAAAAGTGTCACACATGTGGTATCGCCGTACTCAGGAGAAGTAGTATAATATAATTTTGGGGTGTATTTTTACACATACCTATGCTGGGTGGGAGAAATATCTGTGTAAATGGACAATTGTGTGTAAAAAAAAAAAAAAAAAAAAAAAAAAAATCTCATTTACAGAGATATTTCTCTCACCCATGGGTATGTGTAAAAATACACCCCAAAACACATTATACTATTTCTCTTGAGTACAGCGATACCACATGTGTGACACTTTTTTGCAGCCTAGGTGCGGTAAGGGGCCCAAAGTCCTATGAGCACCTTTAGGCTTTACAGGGGTGCTTACAATTTAGCACCCCCCAAAATGCCAGAAGAGTAAACACACCCCACAAATGACCCCATTTTGGAAAGTAGACACCCCAAAGTTTTCAGAGAGGGGCATGGTGAGTCCATGGCAGATTTCATTTTTTTTTTTTTTGTTACAAGTTAGCAGAAATGGAAACTTTTATTTTTATTTTTTTGTCACAAGGGTGTCATTTTCCACTAACTTGTGACAAAAAATAAAATCTTCTATGAACTCACCATGCCTCTTAGTGAATACTTTGGGATGTCTTTTTTCCAAAATGGGATAATTTGGGGGGTATTTATACTATCCTGGAATTCTAGCACCTCATGAAACATGACAGGTGCTCAGAAAAGTCAGAGATGCTTCAAACTGGGGAAATTCACTTTTTGCACCATAGTTTGTAAACGCTATAACTTTTACCCAAACAAAAAAAAAAAACAATAAGTGTCTATTTATTGACAAGACAAGACATTTATATCGCGCTTTTCTCCTGGCGGACTGAAAGCGCCAGAGCTGCAGCCACTAGGGCGCGCTTTATAGGCAGTAGCAGTGTTAGGGAGACTTGCCTAAGGTCTCCTACTGAATAGGTGCTGGCTTACTGAACAGGCAGAGCCGAGATTCAAACCCAGGTCTCCTGTGTCAGAGGCAGAGCCCCTAACCATTTCACCATCCAGCCACTTTGATCAAAGACATGTAGCACAGTAAATTTAGACAAAAAAAAAAATTATATAGAAACTTTATTTGAAAAATGTCACCACAGAAAGTAAAAAATAAATAAATCATTTTTTGACAAAATTCATGTCATTTTTGATGAATATAATAATTCATGAAGCTCCCCAGGTAAATATAAATACACCCATTAAAGGGAACCTAAACTGAGATGTATATAGATGTTTCCTTTTAAACAATACCAGTTGCCTGGCAACCCTGCTGATCTCTTTGGCTGCAGTAGTGGCTGAATCACACGCCTGAAACAAGCATGCAGCTAATCCAGTCTGACTTCAGTCAGAGCACCTGATCTGTATGCTTGTTGAGGGGCTGTGGCTAAAGGTATTAGAGACAGAGGAGCAGCAGGAGAGTTGGGCAACTGGTATTATTTTAAAAGGAAAAAAGCCATATCCTTAGTGTAGGTACCCTTTAAGGCTGCCTCTAAGAGACCCAGATCTAGCCTAATGCTAGGTACATACTATACCATTTTCTGACTGATTTACTGTCAGATTGACTATTTTTTTTCCATAGAAATGAACAGAAAATCAATCAGAAAATCGATCGGACCTGTTGGAAATAGTCAGAACATTGTATAGTGTGTACCTAGCATTAAAGGTCAACTGACCTGAGGGAGGGATAAGGAGGCTCGCATATTGATTTCCTCTTAAACAAAGCCAGTTGCCTGGCTCTCCAGCTAAGCTTTCTGGCATTAGTATGTCTGCATCAAACACCCGAAACAAGCATGCAGCTAATCTTGTCAGTCTTTTAGTCAGAAAACTACTTGACCATAACAAGTAGTTATTCCACAGTTGTTGTAGTGCTCTCACCTGGTGCTTGTACACATACCCTGAGTACGCTGTCAGACTATTCGAATGTTGCAAACAGGTTACTTGTCCCTTCAAAAGGCCACAAAACAATGGCTACTTGTTATCGGTTCCAGCATTTTCATAACAATGACTTTTTTGTGTACAATGTTCATTGAGGCTCCAAAGGTGTGTGAAAATGTAATTGCTGGCTAGACAGTACTTGCAACCTCAAAATATTTTCAAACAATAGTTATGAGAACACTGTAATTGTTCCTTTGAAAGTCTTGTAATTCAAATGTGGAATACACTTATCACCACCTGTAGCAATGCCTTGTGCACAAGTGGAGTAAAGGTAACCATACATCAGATGACTTGGTGGATGATCGACCATCCAATTATATTATTATAATCGAATTGGATGAAAATCTGTGGCGACAAGTGCATGCACGACTGACAATGCGACTGGCGTATTCTCCCCTAATGTTAAATGTTCCCCCACTGTCCAGTGCAAGTGATACATTACCTGTCCGTATCCTCCACTGGCTCCGTTCCCCTGACAATTGCGACCCACGTGGTTGCCTAGTAAGGACGCGCGTGTAATGTCAGATGTCACACACGCGGGCATGTTACTAGGCAACCACGTGGGTGAATGGAGGAAGCCAGGAGCCAGCAGAGGACAAGCAGCGGGCAGGGCAGAGAGGTTGCAATGGGGGGGGGGGGGAACATTTAACATGACGGGGGGGTATAGTATCACAAGCGAGGTGGCCAGATGCGGTGTCACAAGGCCAATTTGTAATCAATTTCAGCAATGTTACAGTGGCATTTCAGCATGAAATTGACCGGTGATCGGCCTCAGTGTATGGCCAGCTGATCAATCTCTTTCTAATCAGATTCCTAAATCAAATTTGGTTACAGAGAGATTTGTATTTTGGTCGGCTCATCATCGCTAGATATATGGTTCCCTTAACCATGGGCAATTTGTTTGCCAAGATGTTTGCTTTTTTTTTATTACTAAGGTTTTGGTTTTTTTTTGTTTGTTTTTTTAAATAAAAACACTTCAACCATCTATGTCTGTGGTCCAAACCTTTTTGAAGTCATTAGTAACAAGACTATGTTCTATTTAACCTTCTGCCGCCCGCGTCACGCCAGTAGGCGTGGCCGCGGCGGCAGCCCCAGGACCGCCTAACGCCAATTGGCGTAAAGTCCTGGGGCTCTGTTTTGCATGAGATCACGCGCGCATCTCATGCTTGGAGGGCGGAGCTCCGCCCCGCCTTCAGTCTGGAGACTGTTAGACGGCGATCACGCCGTCTATTTACTAGGTGCAGCGCTGCGATGAGCAGCAGCGCTGCACTGGGGACAGCCGTGTGACACGGCTGTCCCCCTGGGGGACAAGAGAGCGATCGGCTCTCATAGGCAGAAGCCTATGACAGCCGATCGCCGTAATTGGACGGTTGTGGGGAGGGGGGGGAGGGAGGGAAGAAATTTAAAGTAACAGGGTTTTTTTTTTTTTTAAACAAAACAAAAATATTTATTAAGAGAAAAATAAACATGGGGGGGGGGGAGCGATCAGACCCCACCAACAGAGAGCTCTGTTGGTGGGGAGAAAAGGGGGGGGGGAAATCACTTGTGTGCTGAGTTGTGCGGCGCTGCAGCTTGGCCTTAAAGCTGCAGTGGCCAATTTAGCTAAAAATTGCCTGGTCACTAGGGGGGTTTAGCCCTGCAGTCCTCAAGTGGTTAAAGCGTTGTGGAAGATGTCAGCATTATATAAATACTAATTAATACTCATAACCCCCAGGCATATCAATGGAAGTGTAAAGGGGGACCAACAGGAAGAGCAAGGGGAGTGGAGCCACAAGACCACCAAGGAGAGCTATCCTCCCCCTACACCATCCTGTGCTACCTACCCTCTCCCCTACACCATACTGAGCCACCTACCCTTCCCATGAGGTGCCTGCTACCCTCCTCCTAAACCATACTGTGCCACCTACCCTCCCATGAGGTGCCTGCTACCTTTCCCAACACCGTACTGTACTTCCTGTTTGGCTGGAAGCCAGAAGGGGAATACATGCATAGTAACGCGGTATTTCCTGAAGGCCTGTTTTTGATGGTGCGGTGGGCGTGCCGCACCACTGACACCAAAATACAGTGTGAAACCGGCCTGAAAATAATGGAATGCTGTGCATCAAATCAAATGACGTATAGGTGACTTAACGTAATCAAAATGAGGTGTGTAATAAGTTTTGATGTGTCTTTCAGCTCGGACCCCTGTCACATAAAATAGGAAGGGGAAAAAAATTAATCCTACATCCCCAAAAAAAAAAAAAAAAAAAAAGTATAGGTCATAAATTGTTACCTTGCTTTTGAAATATGTTGCCATGAGGGTGTATTACTGTTTTTGCAAATAAGGGTTTGTAATTATATTAATAGATTACAATGATGGAGAAAAACACAACATGGAAAACAAATACACCTTTATTTCTAAATAAAATAATGTTATTGTACTAGTAACATAACCTAAATGTTGTGATAACCAGGACGAATGGGCAAACAACATGTGTGAGTTTTATCTACAATAGCATTGTTTAATGAAGACATTGTCATTCTTCAATTTCACCCCTTTAAAATGCATAGAAAATAGTAAAAACAAACAAAAACCCTAATTTGGCCCTAAAAAACAAAAACAAGACATAGATCATTTAGGTATGATGAGTACCGTAGTTGGGCGAATGAATGAAAGCAGCGCTGCAATGTGAACAATAAAGTAAATATGTAATGTTCACTAAGGAGATGAAAAATTAAAGGAACGTGCCCAAAAGAGTAACCAAAGAAAATGGCTCCTTTAGTGTTAACTATCCCACTGACTGAAACTGGTTTTAAATAGGCAAATTTGTATGCAAAAACATGCATGCAATTTGACAAATGTTAACACTGCCTAAAGCACAGGTGTGGAGCTCCAGTCCTCGGGGATGTAAGATCCACTGGCTGCTCATGGTGGCGGAACGCCGAGATCTACGCTGAGGCACAAGCCTCTGGGTCTCGGGCTGTCTCTGCCATCACTGGAGCGCGTGGCACTCAGCTCCCTTTGGATAAGCGGCGGACGCAATCTCCATATGCGCTCCGCCGCTGTAAACAATGAGTTGGGTTATATGTCAGTCATATGGGCATACAGTCTGACTCATAGCAGGTGACCAGGCAATCCTGGGGGGCACTTGTCCTGGAAGATTACTGGAAACAAGGTTACCAGGTAACTAATAACTAGTCTTCCCCAGTAATCTTCTAGCATATGTACTCTGAGATGATCAGCAAGAAATGAGAGGTTAGGGTGAGTCCCCAGCTTGGAGAAAGTCCTGAATGTAGAGCAGGTGACATCTACAGTGTAGCTCCAGCACTGTGAGGCCACGTCATTGCTGCTGTAATAATATGTGCTTCCAGGAGACTTGTGCTGGTTTCCCCGTAGCTTCATAAGCTGCCTGACTGTCACTTTCCTCCTGACATGACTAAGGATGCTTTCCTGTGTGACTACTCTGAAGTTTAATAAAACTAGCTTTCTGACTGAAACATTTCCCACACTCTGAACACAAATAGGGACGCTCTCCTTTGTGTCTCCTGTGAGGTCTAAGAAAAAACAAATTTCTGATAACCATTTCACACATTCAGAACATGTAAAAGGATGCTCACCCATGATTTTTCTGATGTGTAGTAAGATTACCTTTCTGTCTGAAACATTTCCCACACTCTGGACATGAATAAAGACGCTCTCCTTTGTGATGTCTAAGAAAACACATTTACGAACGAAACATTTCCCACATTCAGAACATGTAAAAGGATGCTATCCTGTGCGACTTCTCTGATGTATAATAAGACTACCTTTCTGCGTGGAACATTTACCACACTCTGGACATTAATGTGGACGCTCTCCTGTGTGAATTCTGATGTTTAATAAAATTTGATTTGACACAGGAAGATTTTCCACATTCGGAACATGGATAAGTGATTTCTTAGATTTCTAACAAGATCAGATTTCTGACTGAAGCATTTCCCACACTTTGCACATGAGAAAGGACGCTATGCTGTGTGAATTCTGTGATGTGTACGTAGACCAGTTTTCAAACACAAACATTTCCCACACTCAGAAGATAAAAAAGGATGGGTATTTGAGCTAACAGGATAGGATCTATCAGAAGATTCCTCAGGATTGGAGAGATGTGGTGATTTGTCCTCATGGTGACGTCTGCTGTGTATATTTTCTGCAATGGAGTTTCCTGCTGGTAAATGTAGTGCGCACCATCATCGTCTGCACCATAATCTGTTGGAGAAATAACAGAGAATAGTCATTGTCTTGTCAGCAGTCATGTGTTGCCGTAGCAGTTACAGATAATAAAGACCAGGTCAGACACAAACTCAATAGATGAAAAGATAAAACCAAGAAAAAAAAAAAAAATAATAAAAAAGCGACCCACCCATAAGATCCAATGTCATAGAAACAATCACATCAATCCAGTCCAACAATAGAGCAGATGCCTCCCGCCTTGCAACACATGTAATGTACAGACTGGGAGCCCCAATACACAGCAAGGTGCCACATAGCATCACAAATATACCACCCAACACATCATACCAGTATAGATACATAAATGTAAGTGCACTGCTGAAGGGTTAAAGCACTGTGTGCCAAAAGCTTTATAAAGGTGGCCACAGACCATCAAATGTTTCAAAGTGTGCAAAGCAGTAATCAAAGCAAAAGGTGGCTATGTTGAAGAACCTAGAATATGACATATATTCAGCTGTTTCACACTTTTTGGTTATGTACTACACTTCCACATGTGTTCATTCATAGTTTGGATGCCTTCAGTGTGAATCTACAATGTTCATAGTCATGAAAATAAAGAAAACTTTGAATGAGAAGGTGTGTCCAAACTTTTGGTCTGTACTGTACCTAATGCGGTACTTTACCAAACTATTATTTTTTTAACAACCGCTCTGGTAGATTTGAAACCAATGTGAAGGCCGGAGGGATGGTGCACATGGTCTTGTCTAGGGCACCAAATAGGTGGGAAATGGCCCTGGGTGTAAGCACATTGTTACATATGGCATTGGGCAAGGCTGCTTGTTCACCTGGAAGTGGCATCCCTGAGTCACTGGTCCCCATCATGTCACTCTCCTCTGCAGACTGCTGCTCCTCCTTCACATGTGTCTCTTCATCATCTCCATCCTCCAGCTTCACATTTGTCACTCCTTCAGCCTAAACACAGAAAATAACACCTTTACAATGCAAACACTGATGAAGTGAAGTAGTCAATGTTATGTTTACAGCCTCAGTTCCATCTACCTGACGAGGGTGGGGGATGGTGTGATCTTCCTGTCTACTATCCTGAGAATTAAGAGGACCTGTATATCTCTCCGGTGAGGTTCTGTTACTGGATCCACCTGTGGGGAACAAACACAAGGATGGGAAAGGCAGAAATATGAGATTCCTCTATTACAGCATAAAAGTGATCTCTGCCATGTAGTGCCAGTGACTGCTGTACAGAAGCAGCTTTGTGTTTGGCTGGGGGAGCTC
Organism: Hyperolius riggenbachi; assembly: GCF_040937935.1. Classification (NCBI taxonomy): domain Eukaryota; kingdom Metazoa; phylum Chordata; class Amphibia; order Anura; family Hyperoliidae; genus Hyperolius; species Hyperolius riggenbachi. The sequence goes on along the minus strand of NC_090653.1, from coordinate 100,745,349 downwards.
TGCAGTGTATTGCAGCTCACAGATAACTAACCCATGCTCTATAATAAGCGCCTTATTAGATGGGGATTTCCAGTAGCCTATCCCCACAGCACACCTGCAGAGACAGGCCCTGACCAAATCCAGAGGAGGAGCAGCCCTATTTGAGATAAAACAAGGCTGTCACCCTCAACCACACTTTGCAATACTCAGACACCACTAGCAGTTGTGTGTGAACAAATCTGCTAGACACAAACACACAGATTTGTGCTGCAAGGGATATCTGTCCCTGTCTATGGCAGTTACGACAATGGCCTTGATTCTTAAAAGTGCTGTCGGTAAAGTAAATCGGGTGCGGGGAAACACCGCTGTTGGTATTTCAGCCTTCTGGGTGGTCATTCATAAAAATGTTACTAGTTGCGATAGGAGTGCGGAAATATCCCGCTGTAGGCTGTGGGTAGGCATGCGGAAACAGGAGAGGCTGGCCGAGTCCCTCCGTGCGGTGCTCTCTCTGCTGCTGCTTGGGAGGTCTGTCCCATTCACTTACATGTACTCCGCATGCTTATCGCTACCTCAGAGGGAGTGGTATTCCCTGTCCGCATACCGCCTGCGCTCATTTTTATGAATTAACTTTGTTACATTTCCGCATAGACTCACCGCACAATGCTTTGATTTATCGCTCTGCTCGGGAATGTCCGCTTCGCATGCGGAAACAGCCTTTATGAATACACATTTTGCTATGTGGTCGGTAAAGTCGACTGTTTTTAGCATTTCCGCATGCAGGAATGCTTTATGAATCGAGGCCAATAAAATGTCACGTACTGCTGTCAAGCAGCATGCATTCAGGCTGGCGTTCACGTCTCTTGGGTCAGCAGCAGGATTTGCTGGCATAGTAGTGACACAGTGGTGGCTGCTGCTGTTCTGGCATAGTAGTGACAGTGGTGGCTGCTGGCACATTAGGGGCACAGCGGTGGCTGCTGCTGGCAGGGCCAGCCTTAGGTTTCACAGCGCCCTGAGCGAAACCTGATTTTGGTGCCCTCTTTCATCCTCTTTACGTGTGCACACGCACACACACAGGCCCATATGCAATTCATCTTTTCACCTGAGTCACCTCCTAGGACAGTGGTTTCCAACCTTTTTTGAAGTCGTGACACATCACACCAAATGCTCAGATCTGTGACACATCATATATGTATAACAGAAAATACTAATAACCACAAAATGGATGGAAAGAGTGCATTATCCTGAATACACTTAAAAATGAAGGCTATAACCTTTCAAGATTATTAATAAAAACAATCAGTGGGACAGTAAGGTTCCCCCCCCCCCAGACCCATTGGAATGCTAGCACAGCGCCGACAATTTGCACCACGTGTTTGCACCCCCATAGAATGCCCTCAGACTACAGTAAGTCTAGGTAGGGTGCCAGGTATAGGTGCCCCCAGTATAGGATCTCATGTGCAGGTGCCCTCAATCTAGGTAGCCAAACATAGGTGCCTCCAGTATAGGAAGTCAGGTGTTGGTGCCCTCAGCATAAGTAGCCAGGAGTAGGTTCCCTCCCTCAGTATAGGCAGCCAGCTATAGGTGCCCCAAATATAGAAAGTCAGGTGTAGGTGCCCTCAGTATAGGTAGCCAGCTATAGGCGCCTACTTGGAAGCCGGCGCCCTGAGCGGCCGCTCCAGTCGCTCAGGTCAAAGGCCGGCTATGGCTGCTGGCATATTAGTAACACAGTGGTGGCTGCTGCTGGCATATTAGTAACACAGTGGTGGCTGCTGCTGGCACATTAGTGGCACTGGGGTGGCTGCTGCTGGCATAGTAGTGACACAGCTGTGGCTGCTGTCACATTAGGGGCACAGCGGTGGCTGCTGCTGGCATAGTAGTGACAGTGGTGGCTGCTTCTGGCACATTAGGGGCACTGGGGTGGCTGCTGCTGGCACATTAGGGGCACTGTGATGTGACTGATGTGTTAGTAAGGCTGTATGATAAATAAAAGATAGATTTAATCGCTCTGCTCGGGAAAGTCCGTTTCGCATGCGGAAACAGACTTTATGAATACACATTTTGCTATGCGGTCGGTAAAGTCGGCTGTTTTTAGCATTTCCGCATGCAGGAATGCTTTATGAATCGAGGCCAATAAAGTGTCACGCACTGCTGTCAAGCACCATGCATTCAGGCTGGCGTTCACGTCTCTTGGGTCAGCAGCAGGATTTGCTGGCATAGTAGTGACACAGTGGTGGCTGCTGCTGGTATAGTAGTGACACAGTGGTGGTGGCTGCTGCTGGCACATTAGGGGCACTGGGGTGGCTGCTGCTGGCATAGTAGTGACACAGTGGTGGCTGCTGCTGGTATAGTAGTGGCACAGTGGTGGTGGCTGCTGCTGGCACATTAGGGGCACTGGGGTGGCTGCTGCTGGCATAGTAGTGACACAGTGGTGGCTGCTGCTGGTATAGTAGTGACACAGTGGTGGTGGCTGCTGCTGGCACATTAGGGGCACTGGGGTGGCTGCTGCTGGCACATTAGGGGCACTGGGGTGGCTGCTGCTGGCACATTAGGGGCACTGGGGTGGCTGCTGCTGGCACATTAGGGGCACCGGGGTGGCTACATCTGGCAAATTAGGGGTACTGTGATGTGACTGATGTGTTAGTAAGGCTGTATGATTAAAAAGATAGAGGGGTCTACATGTGCCAGCAAGAGTATAAGATGACCGAGGTACACAAGGACTGTCCGCAATGATGTACATCAAACAGGGGTATAGAGGTATCACCATATGTCAGAAACTGTGTCGGATTACATGCTGGGAGAGATGGGGGGGGGGGGGTATGATGGAGAATGTCAGTAAGACCACCACAGTGACAGACATGCACAGTACACATAGTGCTCACATTAGGCAGGATATAGTATCCATGTGTCAGTAATTGTGTTTGATGACAGGCTGGGAGGGATGGGGCAGGAGGGGGGGGGGGGGTTATGATGGTGAATGTCAGTAAGACCACCACACCACCACAGTGACTGACAGGCACAGTACACATAGTACTCACGTTATGTGGTCTATATTGCTGAAGTGATGCACAGGCAGCAGAGGGCACCCGCAGCACAACCAGATAGGGTTGCCAGGTCGGCTGATGGAGAAAACCGAAAGGGGGTGGAGTTAGGGGTGGAGTCAGAAGCGCACTTATGTAGAGTGGGGCTAAGCAATGGGCTTTTTAAAAAAAAATAAAAAAATATAGTATTTATATCGCACTGACATCTTCTGCAGCACATTACAGAGTACATAGCCATGTCACTAACTGTCCTCACCAGTAGTACTGGTCCAGTGCACATAAGAGACAGTTTTTCACCAGTAACTGCACATAAGAGACAGCTTTTCACCAGTAAATGCACAAGAGACAGCTTTTCACCAGTAAATGCACAAAAGAGACAGCTTTTCACCAGTAAATGCACATAATGACAAACAGCCAGTGTTCCCAGTATATGTAGCCAGGGATATATGTGCCCAGTATATGTAGCCAGGGGGTATATATGTCCCAGAATAGGTAGCCAGGGGCTATATGTGCCCGAAATAGGTAGCCAGGGGCTATATGTGCCCGGAATAGGTAGCCAGGGGCTATATGTGCCCGGAATAGGTAGCCAGGGGCTATATGTGCCCGGAATAGGTAGCCAGGGGCTATATGTGCCCGGAATAGGTAGCCAGGGGCTATATGTGCCCGGAATAGGTAGCCAGGGGCTATATGTGCCCGGAATAGGTAGCCAGGGGCTATATGTGCCCGGAATAGGTAGCCAGGGGCTATATGTGCCCGGAATAGGTAGCCAGGGGCTATATGTGCCCAGAATAGGTAGCCAGGGGCTATATGTGCCCAGAATAGGTAGCCAGGGGCTATATGTGCCCAGAATAGGTAGCCAGGGGCTATATGTGCCCAGAATAGGTAGCCAGGTGCGGGGGGAAGGGGGGCAATCTCCCCCCCTTCTTCCCTCACCTTAGGGTGCTGTCTCTCTCCCCCGCTGTCTCCTCCAATATTGATGTGCAGGCTGGCGGGTGGCTGCGGGCGGAACTTACCTCTGTCGCAGGCGCCGGAAGTTCGGGTCCCGCAGCCGCTGAGTTTCGACTCAAAAAAGATCCGGATCAAAGATCCGAATCGTTCATGAGCCGGACAACACTATTCAGACTGATAGTGTTGTCCGGCTCATGAATGAGATTCTCAGCGGCTGCGGGACCCGAACTTCCGGCGCTGGAGCGACACAGAGGTAAGTTCCGCCTGCAGCCACTCGCCAGCCCTGCACATCATATTGGAGGAGACAGCGGGGGAGAGAGAGCACCCTAAGGTGAGGGAAGGGGGGGGGGGGGGGAGATTGCCCCTCTTCTCCACCGCTGCTCCCAGCTCTCTGCTGCGCTGTTCTCCTCCTGCGCTGCGGCTCTAAAACCGGACAACTTAATTGTCCGGTTTAGCATGTTTTTTTTACACTGGACACAGCGCACAAAAACTGGACTGTCCGGTGTAAAACCGGACACCTGGCAACCCTACAACCAGACTATACGGCTACTTCCCTGAGGGAATCATTGCACCACATGTCCTTAACGCTGAAGCTGCCAGCAACATTTTTAAAAAGCTACAGTCCAGTCTGTAGGATTTATCCCAGGAAACAGCGCTGCAGCCATCATTCCAGTCACCGGTGACCTCCTCCACCACACAGAAAGTACTCTGCAGCCAGCCAATACAACAGGCCAGGAAGCACAATACAGGAAGCACTATGCAGCCAGCCTGTGGAGCTCAGTGGCAGCTTAAAAAATACTGCATCTGCGCATGTGCTAAGCCTCCAGAGGACACGTCACGTGATGCAGTGTAATTCTACACGATTTTGATACTGAGCATGCGCGGCAGCGTAATCCTTAGGGCAGCGTGATCAGACACAACACCGGCATGCATACGCTAGTCACTCACATAGGCAAACGCAGGGGGGCGGGGGGGGGGGGGGGTCTGGGGATTACAGCTGCCAAGAATTCCCCCTCAGACCAGGGTCGGTGCAATGTCTTGAGACAGGCACCAGTTGAAACACCAGAATATCCTGCAGGCATCCTGCAGCTCACAGCACTGCTCCCTTTCTTTCCCAGCTACAGTTGACTTTGGATAGAGCAGCAGTGTGTGTACAGTGCATGGAGCAGCTCTGTGGAACTTAGAGTTAAGTATGAGCGGGTATCTTGCCCCCGGCGCAGTTTGTTGAATTCTTAAAAAGGCGGCAAAATGAATGGCAGTTTAGGCGCCAAAACCTGATTTTGCCCCAGGGGCAACTTGGTCTTGATCCGTCCCTGCTGATTGATCCCGGTGTCGGTTGGACCGACATGAAATTGCTTTATGTATATCAAGCATGATTGCCTACCATATTATTAAACTGTATTGTGTGTGGCTGAGGGAGACCTTTAAAGGAATCCCCCCCCCCTTGAAAATCCTGGGTTTGCCCCTGCACATAACATCCTTCTGTTTCACACACTCGTCCTTCCATTCTCTCTGGCTGCTTGCAGGAGATTACCACATGTGGGGGCGGGGCCAATACGGAGGGAAAAGGAAACTGGTGACATCATTGGCCAATGGGAGGGACAAAGGTTGAGGCTGAGGCTAGGCTGCGGTGATTGGTTTAGCAGGGCTGAGAGGCGGGACTGTCTTGTCTGCAGGCATATTTATGAGCATTGCAGCGATTCATACAGAAATCCCAGACACAAAAAAAAAAGTAACACTATTTATAGAAAGTTTGTTAATTAACAGACGGTTGGCGATGTGTTGTGGGCGGGGTTTGGTGCTTACATCATCATCATGCGCAGCCTGCAGCTATCCTTATGGGATGAGGCTGTCACACAAAACCCCGCCCCTGACCAATCATTGATGTGAAAAGGTGGGAGCTTTGAGTAGTACTTTCATACTGTGCATGGGTATCAGCTGATCTAGTCTGGCGTTTCTGACAGCCTACCTGCCTGCCTCCATTCTGCCTGCCATCCTTTGCTTCCTCCAGCAGGGCCAGCAGCAGAAGCCAGCCTCATGCCTCCTCCACCAGGGCCAGCAGCAGAAGCCAGCCTCATGCCTCCTCCACCAGGGCCAGCAGCAGCAGCCAGCCTCATGCCTCCTCCACCAGGGCCAGCAGCAGAAGCCAGCCTCATGCCTCCTCCACCAGGGCCAGCAGCAGCAGCCAGCCTCATGCCTCCTCCACCAGGGCCAGCAGCAGCAGCCAGCCTCATGCCTCCTCCACCAGGGCCAGCAGCAGCAGCCAGCCTCATGCCTCCTCCACCAGGGCCAGCAGCAGCAGCCAGCCTCATGCCTCCTCCACCAGGGCCAGCAGCAGCAGCCAGCCTCATGCCTCCTCCACCAGAGCCAGCAGCAGAAGGCAGCCTCATGCCTCCACCAGGGCCAGCAGCAGAAGGCAGCCTCATGCCTCCTCCACCGCCAGGGCCAGCAGCAGAAGCCAACCTCATGCCTCCTCCACCACCAGGGCCTGCAGCAGAAGCCAGCCTCATGCCTCCTCCTCCACCAGGGCCAGCAGCAGAAGCCAGCCGCATGCCGCCTCCTCCTCCACCAGGGCCAGCAGCAGAAGCCAGCCTCGTGCCCCAGCTGTCCTCACAGTAAGTAGCTGAGCTCACTCTCTTGCTTTTAAAGGGAAACTTAACTGAGAGGGGTATGGATGTTTCCTTTTAAACAATACCAGTTGCCTGGCAGTCCTGCTGATCTTTGGCTGCAGTAGTGTCTGAATCACACACCTGAAACAAGCATGCAGCTAATCCAGTCTGACTTTAGTCAGAACACCTGATCTTCCGTTTAAAAAGTGAAACGTATAACGTTTAAAAAAAAAATACTAAGTAACCCTCCCTGTACCTACCCCTAACCCCTAGACCCCCCTGTTGGTGCCTAAACCTAAGACCCCCCTGTTGGTGCCTAAACCTAAGACCCACCTGTGATAAGCATTAATAACGTTTTAAAAAATATTGTGCGGTTTTTCATTTATAAATAATGTTTTAAAAAATATTGTACTGTTTTTCGTTTAAAAATAATGTTTAGAAAATTATAAATCATTAAATAACGTGTAATCATGAGAAGCAGTTATAAAACATTAAAAGTCTCCGGGCGCCGCTTTTAAAACGTTATTTTTCTCCGGCGCCCTTTTTTCCTGTTGGGCGCCGATTAAACGATATTTATTATGGGAGTGAATGGCGGCGCCCTTTTTGTCCACCTGCCTCATGCGCCCAAATTTCCTGCTTCTGTGCTGCCTTGCCTGGGAGCATTCTATGAAGTACTATTGCGCAGAACACTCCTGGCCACAAGCGTGACCATGAGCGGTGCATGCACACATGCATGCGCAGAAGCCGCTGACCCATACGGAGTGGATGAATGAGTGACAGCAGAACTGCAGCGAGGGACACAGACTTCTCGGGGCTGCAGGAAGTCCCAGGTAAATAAAGCTACACTGATTTCATTTGCCTCATGTTTCCTTCACGTGCACCTGTAGAATTTTTATTCTTTGCCAAATTGAACCTCCCCATAAGGGAGGTTTGGAACTCAGTATGCTGAAGGGTGTTAAGGGAGCACAATTTCTTACCTGTAGTACTGTTCATGTAGCCCCTTGTCCCTGTGATGGTTGCCAGCTGTACCTGGCCGCACCTAAAAGAATTCTGCTGTAGAGTGTGCTCCTGGCCGCAATGCATACTACGGTTCCCAGTATATATATTGCCGCTTGCATCTCCTGGCATGCATTGTGGCCGGGACTGTTCGTTTACAGTAGGATTCTGGTTGGTTGGGATAGTGAACATCACATGGAATAGAGGCTTTACAAGTAGCCCCCAGTAGGTAAGCAATGGTGTAACCCCTGGCCTCCCAACAGCATACTGAGTTGCAAACCTCACTTATCACTGGTGTAACAATAGGGGATGCGACCCCTGCCGTTGTGGGGGGCCCGGGGCCCCCCTAGGGCCCGCTCAGGGACTTTTAAGGTCAGGAGGGGTTGCAGCATAAGAGGAGAGTGAAAAAGAGTTCCGCTACACCAAAGGCTGGGTGAAAAAGCGTTTCTCCATTTATTGATAACTTCAGTGGATACAAAAAAAACAAACTCTTTTTCACTGTTTGCTGAGCCTACTGGTTCCTGGCTCCCTCAGGCTATTTGTATGTGGATGTTGCGGGTCCTCTCCTGTTTTTCCATAAGAGGAGAGTGTGGCAGGTCATGGGGTGGGGGGGGTGGTGGGTGAAATTCCCCCCCCCCCCCACCTCGGGCTCTCCTCTCAGCACTCCCCCTCCTGCAATCATTGGTGGCGGCAGGATGAATACATTACCTCCTTCTCACTGGAGGACTTCCATTCTCTAAGAGCTTCTTGGAACTTCCTGTGTAAACAGGAAGTTGCTCTTAGAGAACAGAAGACCTCCGGCAAGCAGGAGGTAATGTATTCATCCTGCCGTCACCGCCGCTGTTGCCCGCTGCCACCAATGATTGCAGGAGGGGGAGCGCTGAGAGGAGAGCCTGAGGTGAGGGGGGGGGGGGGGGGAATTTCCCCCCTCCCCACCAATCTGCCACACTCTCCTTATGCTGCGACCCCTCCTGCCCCCCAAAAGTCCCTGAGCGGGCCCTGGAGGGGGGGGATGGGGCGGATTTTTTTTAATTTTTTTGCAGGGGGGCCCAGGGATATCTAAGTATGCCCCTGTCATGTATAGCGGGGTTAATTAAACATTTTTTTCCCTTCTGTACTGATGCTCGGTGTACTTTCAAGTGTACAAGCATTTATACTTGGGGCTTCCTCTAGCCCCTTGAAGCTTGTGGGCTCCCTCGCTGACCTCCTGGGCTCCTTTGTTTGTTCCTCCGTTGGCTGGAATGGGTAAAGCCATGACTGGGCGCAGTCATGATCCAATGTGTATACCTGGCTGCGTGCGACCCCACCCCATCCCCCCCCCTTCATGGTGCTTCTGTGGCCAGTAGCACACTGTACCTGCGCAGAATGCTCCTAGCCACAGGAGTATGATCAAGAATGCACATGGCCATGGGCGTAGGGCCCGCGGTCGCAGGGGTCGCCGTGGCGACTGGGCCCGCCTCCTAAAGAGGCAGGGGAGGGGCCCGGGGGCCTGGACCCACCAGGTGTTGAAATCTCCGCAGCGCTGCGGGGACTGGCTCCCGGAGGCAGGGCTACGGCAAGATGGCTGCCGAAGCCCTGCACTAGAGACTATTTGTGTCTCCAGTACAGGGCTTCGGGCGCCATCTTCCCGTAGCCCTGCACTCTGCCTGTCAGCGAGGGAGAAACTGGCTGCAGGAGAGGATTGGCGCTGGAGGAGCTGCACGGGGGAGACTGGCTGCACGTCAGGGAGCTCACGTTAGAGGCTGGCCAGGTGAGTGAATTTTTATTTTTTTATTTTTACAGGTTTATTTTCTGGTGACTGCTCCCCACATAAAGATTAATTCTCTGGTGACTGCTCCCCACGTAACGATTTTCTGGTGACTGCCCCCCCCATAACGATTATTTTCTGGTGACTGCCCCCCCATAACGATTATTTTCTGGTGAATGCTCCCACATAACGATTATTTTCTGGTGAATGCTCCCACATAACGATTATTTTCTGGTGAATGCTGCGCACATAACGATTATTTTCTGGTGAATGCTGCGCACATAACGATTATTTTCTGGCGAATGCTGCGCACATAACGATTATTTTCTGGCGACTGCCCCCACATAACGATTTTCTGGTGACTGCCCCCACATAACGATTTTCTGGTGATTGCCCCCACATAACGATTATTTTCTGGTGAATGCTGCGCACATAACGATTATTTTCCTTCAGACTGGCATCTTGCTACTAATTGCCCTAATTCCTCTGGGTGCTGCGTATGTTTGCAAATTGAACGTGGCTGCCATGCTGCTGGAAAGCGGAATTGATATAGCCATGCCATGCACAGCTATGGGGATTTGGATATGTGTGTGCTTCGGGTGTTGCGAGGGGGGGGGGGGGGGTTGGGCTGTTGGCGGGAGGCCCACATCCAGATTCCGCATCAGGGCCCAGAGGCTTCTAGCTACGCCACTGCGCATGGCTGCAGATTTCCAGCACTCTCAGACTACCGAGCTAGACAGTGGAAAAATGGGCGGGACTGGGAGGATGATGAGGAAGCCCACAGCCTACAGGGGGCGCTGGAGGAAGTACTCAGGTAAGTATAAATGCTTGTAGTTCTTTGGTTTCCTTTAGGCCTCTTTCAGACAGGAGGCTGAACTGTGCGCTTGTTGGGTAGTTCAGTCACCCATCTGCTGCCTGTCAGTGCATTTCAGGTGCAATTTAAACACAGAAATGCTGCGGTTCTTAGATGACGTTTGTCAAGCGCTAACAAGCAGTGGTGTTACGCAGCAGAGCACTGTGACATGTCAAGTCTGAGCATGGCTATGGGCACGCTTAGATCTGACTCCAGTGCTGATACCGAGGCACTAACAGGTGCCCAGCTGGAGATCAGCTGACAGACAGTGAATGAAACGCCTGTCTGAAAGTGGCCGTTTATGGTAATTCTGTGGGGGAACACAACTGCCGCTATTTAGTGGTAAACCGCTGCAGAGGGGCTCCTGATCTTCCAGGACCCTAAGGCTGGTTTCACACCAGGACGTTGCGTTTTAGGGGACGTTATGGTCGCATAACGTGCCCCTAACACAACACCTGGTGCTCCCTGCTTTGGACGTCAGAGTGAGCCGCGTTGTGCAGCCCACTCTGGCGTCCGTGATGCGCACTCTTGGACGCATGCGGCATCACGTGGTCCCACCGGCCAATAGCCGCACAGAGCGGCCGTTCCAAGAAGTAAACACTGCACGTCACTGAGTGCAGTGAATATTAATTAGCCATGTGCCTGGCCGCTCTCCGCTCCTCCCCAATGTTACTGAGAATGTGCAAGCAGTGTAACGCGGCTCTGCCGCTTACAAAGTACTGCATGCAGTACGTTGACTTATGGCGCAGCGTTACTGTGTAACGCAACGTGGGCACTGTGAACAGCCCATTGATTTTTCATTGCTGTGCGGTGGGCTGCGTTACAGGCTGCACTAACGTGCGCCTGTAACGTCCCACTGTGAAACCAGCCTAATGCTTCATACACACTTGAGATAAAAGTCTTTGGAAAAGGCAAGATCACAGACCAATTTTACCCCCTTCCATGTAGTATGAGAGCCATACCTACACAGTCTATTCTATGGAGCTGAACTCCCCATCAGATAAAATCTTTGCAAGATGCTGCACACAAAGATGCCCGTACACACTCAAAAGATCATTATCTGCAAAAGATCTGTTCCTGCAAAATATCCATTCCTGCAAAATGCATTCATAGTCTAGGAGATCTGCAGATCATCATACACACTTGGTTTAACAGACTTCATCTGCATACCTGGCAATCTGCAGATCTGAAAATCCATCCTGGTGGATCTGATCTGCAGATGATTGTCTGTTAAACCAAGTGTGTATGAGGATCTGCAGATCTCTTAGGCCCCGTTCAGACTGCAGAACGCGGACCGCAACACGTACGAATGCACGCCATCCGCGTTCGTATGCGTTGCTGATCCCATCACTGAAAAGTGAATGGGACAGCCACGCGTTTTTACAAAAAATGCGTGCAGTATGCGTTCCTGGACCGCACAGGTCCGGAACGCATGCAGTGTGAACATCAGACATTGCACTGCATGCAATGTCTGATGTCGTGCGTGTCGGCCACCTGCACGCGTTTCCAAAACGCGGCTGGAAACGCGTGCAGTGTGAACGGGGCCATAGACTATGAATGCATTTTGCAGGAATGGATCTTTTGCAGGAACAGATCTTTTGCAGATAATGATCTTTTGAGTGTGTACGGGCATCTTTGTGTGCAGCATCTTGCAAAGATTTTATCTGATGGGGAGTTCAGCTCCATAGAATAGACTGTAGGTATGGCTCTCATACTACATGGAAGGGTGTAAAATTGGTCTGTGATCTTGCCTTTTCCAAAGACTTTTATCTCAAGTGTGTATGAACCATAAGGCTACATACACACTTGAGATAAAAGTCTTTGGAAAAGGCAAGCTCACAGACCAATTTTACCCCATTCCATGTAGTATGAGAGCCATACCTACACAGTCTGTTCTATGGAGCTGAACTCCCCATCAGATAAAATCTTTGCAAGATGCTGCACACAATGGCCTCTATTCATAAAACAAATGTAGAGAAAAAAAAAACAAAAAAAAACTCGGAGGTAAAATACAGCAGCGGTATTTTAGACTTCTGGGTGGTCATTCATAAAAATCTTGCCAGCTGCGATACAAGTGCAGAGATCTCCCGCTGAAGGCTGGCGGTAAGCTGTCGGAAGGCATGCGGAAACACTGAAGCCGGCAGAGTCCCTCCGTGCGCTGCTCTCTCTGGGAGGTCTGTCCCATTCACTTTCATGTAATCCGAACTCTTCTCGCTACATCAGAGGAAGCGGTATTTCCCGTCCGCATACTGCTTCCTCTAATATTTATGAATTGACATTTTGTAACTTTTTCTAGATAAATCTAAAAAACACGCAAAAGACAGAAATGTACCGCTCTGCTGGGGAATTGTAGCTTTTCATGCGTAAACAGCTTTCATGAATGGACACTGTGCTAAATGGTCGGGAAAGTCAGCTGTTTCCAGCGTAAAGCTGGCGAGAATGGTTTATGAATATAGGCCAAAGATGCTGTACACATTCAACAGATCAGTATCTGCAAAAGATCAGTTCCTGCAAAATGCATTCATAGTCTGATATCTGCAGATCCTCATACACACCTTGTGTACCAGACATTCATCTGCATATCTGACGATTGTCAGATATGCAGATGAATGTCTGGTACACAAGGTGTGTATGAGGATCTGCAGGTATCAGACTATGAATGCATTTTGCAAGAACAGATATTTTGCAGATTCTGCTCTGTTGCATGTGTAGAAGCATCTTTGTGTCCAGCATCTTGCAAAGATTTTTATCTGATGGGGAGTTCAGCTCAATAGAATAGACTGTAGAGTATGGCTCTCATACTACAAGGAAGGGGGTAAAATTGGTCTGTGATCTTGCCTTTTCCAAAGACTTTTATCTCAAGTGTGTATGTAGCCTAACAACTCCCCTGGTCAATGAAATGGTAACCATTCTCGGATGTCAATTTTATGCTAATTGTATGCAATGTTTGCTGCTTAGAATTAGAACAATAAAATATAGCCAGTTTTTGTTGAAGAGCCCCTGACTAGGGATCATCAATGATAAGCAAATAATTCCAAGCTGGTGCAGGATTATGCAAGTTTTACATACAAATGTATGAAGCTTGAAAATGGACCATGACCTTGGCAGAATTCATTTGTCCCATTTCCAAGCTGCATATATTTGCATATAAATTTTTTTGCATGATTCTGCTTTAACTTGGTAGTATTTGCATCTCATTGCCCCTCCCTACTACTGCATTGGGCTCTATTCTTAAAACATCTTGGAGGGAAAACACCGCATCAGTATTTAAGACTTATGTGCCAATTCATAAAAATGTTTACACTTGCGATAATAGGTCGGGGCAGTGCTGCTGAGTTGTTACATTTGCTGGCTGAGTTGATACATTTTCTCCTGCAGAGACAGCGTTAGTATAAAGGAGGCAGCCCCAGCATCCCTTTACATGTGCATTTTTCTGCCTCTCCTGAATCTGCACTGAATTTGTCTATTAGTCTTCCTAAACAATTTAATTGCTGCAGCTTAGAAGAAGTTCCAGAAATGTTACACATGCAGGCTTTCTGATGTGAAATTTATCTAAAAACAGGTACCCAAGGGGTTAAAAAAAACAGCCTTGGTATTCTGGAATGCCTTGTCTGCTCTCCTCTCACTGCAGCTGCCTGGGAGGTCTGTCTCTCCATTAGCTTGCCTGTTATGGCTGGATTATCGCCTTATCTAAACAGCCAGGTTTCTCCTCACACATTCCACCTGCTAGAATCTTTATGAATTAACCTTCAGTGACATGTGCTGTGATAATCGCTGCACAAGGTGGTAATTTCCCCGCACTCCACAGGAATGTCAGATTTTCATGCAGAAACAGCTTTTATGAATGCCCACTTTTCTAAATGGTCAGGAAAGTCAGCTGTTTTGAGCGCAAAAGTTGCGGTAAGGTTTTTTTTTTTTACGAATAGAGCCCATTGTGGGAGTTCCTGCCACCTGCACACTGGTGGGTGGGCTCCTTAGCTCAGCCTGTAAGCTGTTTTCTGACCACAGACCATCAGTCTGTCAGTGTGTGTTAGTTCTTGGGATTTTTTTTTTTTTTTTTTTTTTTTTTTTTGGAAGGGGTAGGTTATCAAGAAGAATACATGGTGGATAACCACAGGTCAGATAGATATCCTATACAATAAAGTGTGTGTGTCCCTGCTTCCAGGGGGAGGGGGAGGGGGCGCTTGTAGCTTAGTGTCCATTTTTGGGCAGCTTTTTTACTAGTAGATGTATAATCCACTTTCTATTGGTTTTAGATATTCCAGGCTTGCATATTTGTATGATGAGCATGCAAAATTCTGTAAAAAAAAAAAAACCTTTTCCCCCCTCCAATACCAGTTTCTTGGCAGAGCTGCTAATTAGGGGTGGTCAATCAGATGTAAATCAGTTTGAGTTGGTGCAGTGTTTTTTGTTTTACCCCTGTAATATCTATATCTGTTAATAAACCTTTAATGACTGCCGCCTGCAGTGATCAGTAGTTATTGCTAAGGCAATAGTTTTGGGACCCAGTGCTGTACAGATGCATTGCTCTGCCATTACCTAGTGATGCATCTGTCAACACTGGGGCCCCTGACCTGTTGCCCTAGCAATCACTACTGACATGTATGCTTGGGATAATGGTCTGCTGTATGCCCAGCTAGTAGTGAAATAAGGTATCACTGTAATCGGGAAGGGCCAAACTGTGGCACTTGTCATGTGGAAACTGAAAGTGTTTTCTGCATCCCCCCATATATACTGTTCACAGCATGTTTTGTATTGACTTGTGTAACCGTCAATACCACTAGGGAGGTTAACAAATATATATTATCTCGTTACTTATCCGTTAGCCGGGCGCATCTGGGAGGTGGCGCTAATTACTATTCTCCCTCCAGGCCGCCATGGATAGTAGGGAAACATGTAACTCTGGTGGAGTTTTGTTGCCACCTAGAGGATGTGCCCGGCTAACGGATAAGTACCATTATCTCTGTCTGGAAATTGATTGTTTGGGACCACTGATGGACAAAAATCTCCTAACCAATCTCATCAGGTTAATTAAATCTCAATATGATTTTTGGATCCATTCGATCAATCTGATTGAATTGGTTAGATTTGTCTTAGTGGTCCCAAACCAGCATTCCTGAATGCTTATGTGAAGAATCGTTCGTAAACAATCGTCTGGAAAATTGTACCATTATTGGTCACCTTTTAAAGACTTGCTCATCCTCACTTAAGTTAGATAGGGGTCTAAAACAATTTTTAATTCCTTTGGGTGCCAATGTTCCCATTTTGAGCTATATTTTGTCTCCTAGTTGCACCCCATCCAACTGGGGTAGAAATGTTTCAAGTGCGCAATTTGACATGTATTTTGGTTTGCAGTCATGTCTTGCCATAAACTAAATGTTTAAGCTACTGTATATACCTTGCATGTGCATTTTTTTTGATGATGTGATGTTTATGCTGCCGCTGGCAGTCCTTGCACTTGCTTGTGATGTTTTGGTGTGATTTGCATGCATATGTTTTATAAAAGGCGAAATGCAATAGGCCATTAAATATCAGTATTCTATACACAACAGGGTCTTCCACTAGGCAACCTAGGCAGGTTGTTAAAGGAAACATTATCTGAGAAGGGATATGGATGTTTCCTTTTAAAGAGACACTGAAGCGAACTAATTTTGCCTATTTTACTTTATAATTCGCGTCACTGCTCTAATGCCAAGTAATCTACCGTGTCCCTGCCACTAAAAGAGGGCTAAATGAGAGCCCCCAAATCCCTCGCAAATATCCACGACCAACTTGGTCGCTGAGGGGCAGAGCTTCCAGCTGTAGCTCTGCCCCTCCTGACGTCAATAGCTGCCAGGAGCTCTGCCCCTTCCAGGAAATGCCAGACAGATTGCCCACTGGGCATTTGGGGGCTCTGCAGCGTTAGTTTAACGGCGTGGATATGGCGGATTACTTGGCATTAGAGCACTGAAGCGAATTATAAGGTAAAATAGGCAAAATTAGTTCGCTTCAGTGTCTCTTTAAACCATACCAGTTGCTTGTCAGTCATGCTGATCTCTTTGGCTGCAGTAGTGACTGAATCACACACCTGAAACAAGCATGCAGCTAATCCAGTCTGACTTCAGTCAGCGCAACTGGTCTACATGCTTGTTGAGGGGCTGTGACTGAAAGTATTATGCTGGGGATACACGGTACATTTCTGTACAGTGTATCGACCAGCTGATCCGGTCAGCTGATAATATCCAGCTGGCCTGATCAAGCCGCTTGACTCCCGCCTGCTCCCCACCGGCAGACAATGGCAGGGAATCGAGCGCTGATAAAGAAGCAGTAATTGATCCGCGGGGACGATCTGCTGGCTAATCGGCCGCCGGATCGACCCGTGTATTCCCGGCATTAGAAACACAGGATCAACTTGAGTGAGGCAACTGGTATTATTTTAAAAGGGAAAAGTCCAAATCCTTCTCAGTTTAGATTCCCTTTAAAATATAGAGAAACCGAGAGCCCAATATAGTGTAGTATGTTAAAACATAAACGAAGTAAGGCAAATCAGTGAGAAGAATATACTCACAAACGTGGGTTACCACAAAGGCAACCACTGTATAGGCAGGTGAGGAGATTAGACCTGTCCTCACTCAGGGCTAAGAAGTCACTCTCTGTAGATGAGAAAAAGGGGTAGATCACCCCTCCACCAGGGGTGGACACGATTTTGCAGTAGGAGAACAGAGGCACCAGCAGAATAAAAGTGGATAAAACCTTTAAAATTTGCTTGGAGGAAGTGGTGGACTTACCTCCATAAAGCAGACACGAAAGACTGTCTGAAAAGTAGCAATCACATTTATTATATGGTACCCCAAAAGTGTAACACGTTTCACAGGCCAAGCCCACTTCAACAGGCAATAAAGTGGGGACAAAACTGTAGACAAGAGACAGTACTTTATGCTATAGTGAATTCTGCAGTTACAAGATGCATATTAATATATTACATGTCATAAAGCATACCATATGAAAAATTGCTTTGTGGAGATAGCATAAAAAGTTGGGTGTACAAGTAAACAATAGGGGGTAGAGGCTATGGTGCTCATGATAGTAATGGGCTATGGGGTATTTTTTTACACAGATTTGCAATGAGTGGTATTGGTAATGAAAAAGGGTATGTGTCAGAAAGTGTAATGGGTAATAGAGCATTGAGAAGAGAACAGGGGGCCAGAAATATAAGGTAAATGTGCAAATAAAGCACTCGCCAGAATTCCAGCAGGTGTAGTGCCTCAGTGGAGTGGTGAGGATGCTCAACTCCTTATATATACACACAGGTACTTGCTAATAGGGCCAATTAGATGTGTGGGAAGTGTTAGGTGGGCGGGGTTAGGGCGAGTGTGCGAGCAGCCAATGGGTTCTCACCATCTGTGTTCAGTGAATTGGGTTTTTGGGAAGGGTGGGCGGGGTTAGGGCGGGCTTGTGAGTAGCCAATGGGCTCTTGCCACCTGTGTTCAGTGTGCTGGGTAGTTGGGGGGGCGGATACAGGTATCATGGTTACCAAGTGTGCAGTTGAGTACAGTACTAGCTAAATAGAGTACTGGTTAAGGGCACTGCCTTTGACATGGGAGACCATGGTTCGAATCCCGGCCAGGGGATAGTTAATAAGAAAATAATACATGAACATAATATTAATTATGGAAAGAATGTAATTAATAAATTAATACATTTGGCATAGCAAATGTAATGTAACAAAATTATAGCTGGTGTTGATACAAAAAGGCAAATACTCATTGGAGGACAAGTTGAAATTTAATTTGAAAAAAAAAAAAAAATTATGGTAAAAACAAGAGATAAAAAGGAGGAAGAAGACAAAGTAAAACAAGACAAATAAAGATGTATAAATCATGAACAATTCTAATGATTGATATAAATAATGTGAATATGCAGATATGTAAATATACAGCTATGTAAAAATAATGATCTAGCCTGAGGTATTGTTGTAAAGATGGACGTTGCTATATTAAACATGAAAAATACTAATATAAATAATAAAAGTACTAACAATTGGAGTACTAAAAATATTACACATAAAAGGATAAAAGAGAGCGGCCAGCGATAAAAGAAAAACGGAATAGGTAGTATTTTAGTAGATTTTTTCCAAAACTTCGTTCAGACCTTCAGGTATGAGGGTTCTTAGAGATTGTACCCAGTACATTTCATGTTTTTTAAGTTGTTCGAACGCATTTGGTAAACTAGCATCAATAGAGTCAAGTAGTGTGATGCTGAAGAGTTTGCTATGCCAAATGTATTAATTTATTAATTTCATTCCTGCCATAATTAACCTCCCTGGCGGTAAGCCCGTGCTGAGCACGGGCTATGCCGCCGGAAGGCACCGCTCAGGCCCCGCTGGGCCGATTTGCATAATTTTTTTTTTTTTGCTACACGCAGCTAGCACTTTGCTAGCTGCGTGTGCAATGCGATCGCCGCCGCTACCCGCCGATCCGCCACTATTCGTCGCGCCAGGCAGCGCTGTGGGGTGGATCGGAGTACCCTTTGACGTCACGATGTCGATGACGTCATCCCGCTCGTCGCCATGGCGATGGGGGAAGCCCTCCAGGAGATCCCATTCTTTGAACGGGATCTCCTGATCTCCGATCGCCTGAGACGATCGGAGGGGCTGGGGGGATGCCGCTGAGCAGCGGCTATCATGTAGCGAGACCTTGTCTCGCTACATGGAAATTTTTTTTTTTTAAAAAACGGATTTGCTGCCCCCTGGCGGATTTTTAGCAAACCACCAGAGGGTTAATATTATGTTCATGTATTATTTTCTTATTAACTATCCCCTGGCCAGGATGCGAACCCCAGTCTCCCATGTCCAAGGCAGTGCCCTTAACCAGTACTCTATTTAGATAGTACAGTACTTAGCTGCACATTTGGTAACCATGATACCTGTATCCGCCCCCCCAACTACCCAACACACTGAACACAGGTGGCGAGAGCCCATTGGCTACTCGCAAGCCCGCCCTAACACCGCCCACCCTTCCCAAAAACCCAATTCACTGAACACAGATGGCGAGAACCCATTGGCTGCTCGCACACTCGCCCTAACCCCGCCCACCTAACACTTCCCACACATCTAATTGGCCCTATTAGCAAGTACCTGTGTGTATATATAAGGAGTTGAGCATCCTCACCACTCTACTGAGGCGCTACACCTGCTACTGCTGGAATTCTGGTGAGTTCTTTAAGTTATTTTATTTGCACATTTTACCTTATATTTCTTGCCTCCTGTTCTCTTCTCAATGCTCTATTACCTATTACACTTGCTGACACATACCCTTTTTCATTACCAATACCACTCATTGCAAATCTGTGTAAAAAATACCCCATAGCCCTTTACTATCATGAGCACCATAGCCTCTACCCCCTATTGTTTATTTGTACACCCAACTTTTTATGCTATCTCCACAAAGCAAATTTTTATCTCATTGTTTTTACTTTTTTTTTTTTTTTTTTTTTTTTTTTTTTTTTCAAATTAATTTCAACTTGTCCTCCAATGAGTATTTGCCTTTTTGTATCAACACCAGCTATAATTTTGTTACATTACATTTGCTATGCCAAATGTATTAATTTATTATTTTCATTCTTGCCATAATTATGTTCATGTATTATTTTCTTATTAACTATCCCCTGGCCGGGATTCGAACCCTGGTCCCCCATGTCAAAGGCAGTGCCCTTAACCAGTACTCTATTTAGCTAGTACTGTACTCAACTGCACACTTGGTAACCATGATACCTGTATCCCCCCCCCCCCCCCCCAACTACCCAGCACACTGAACACAGATGGTGAGAACCCATTGGCTGCTTGCACACTCGCCCTAACTCCGCCCACCTAACACTTCCCACACATCTAATTGGCCCTATTAGCAAGTACCTGTGTGTATGTGTATGTGTATGTATATATATATATATATATATATATATATATATATATATATATATATATATGAGTTGAGCATCCTCACCACTCCACTGAGGCGCCACACATGCTACTGCTGGAATTCTGGTGAGTTCTTTATTTTATTTGCACATTTTACCTTATATTTCTGGCCCCCTGTTCTCTTCTCAATGCTCTGTTACCCATTACACTTGCTGACACATACCCTCTTTCATTACCAATACCACTCATTGCAAATCTGTGTAAAAAAATTACCCCATAGCCCATTACTATCATGAGCACCATAGCCTCTACCCCCTATTGTTTACTTGTACACCCAACTTTTTATGCTATCTCCACAAAGCAATTTTTCATATGGTATGCTTTATGACATGTAATATATTAATATGCATCTTGTAACTGCAGAATTCACTATAGCATAATGTACTGTCTCTTGTCACTTTATTGCCTGATGAAGCGGGCTTGGCCTGTGAAACGTGTTGCACTTTTGGGGTACCATATAATAAATGTGATTGCTACTTTTCAGACAGTCTTTCATGTCTGCTTTATGGAGGTAAGTCCACCACTTCCTCCAAGCAAATTTTAAAGGTTTTATCCACTTTTATTCTGCTGGTGCCTCTGTTCTACTGCAAGATTCCCTTTAAAGGTCATCCAGGGTGAAAATAAACTGATGAGAAAAATCTATCTAAGTATCTATCCTCCTTCTCCCCCCAAAAAATGTTTTTATCCCACAGTTTTTTTTATTTTATGTTTTAAATCTAGTTTTTAGGTTTTTACTGTTTCATTGTCTCTGCTCAATGGCACCTTCATTCAAGTATGCTAGAGCTCAAATCTATGAATTATTTACCCTTTTTATCTCTTCCCTGCTCAGGGAAGCCATTTACTGACAAGAAATTACAGCCATAAAACACTTTCCTATCAGCGTGGGTTATGCTATAGTCTGAGCCAGTCTGACCCAGTCCCGACCCGGACAGAAAGTGTCACTTGCATACCAGATGTTTAACTCTTTCAGGCAAAGGAGGAAAAAAAGGAACACCACCTAGTTATTTGTGTGCTTGGCACTATACATACACATGTCCATCTCATCATGTGACATGTCACCTCGGTTGTCCTTTAAGGGGTGAAGCAAGTACAAATGGCGCCTGAGGTTTTGGCGTTGCCATAGGCCGTAACAGGAATTACAGCTAAAGCGGCACCCAGACAGTAATTTGGGTGCTGTCAAGACACAGGCCAAATGACTTAGATAACCGTGTAATACAATTTGGCTGTCAGCAGTAGCTTGCAGCTGGGTTGCGTATTTCCCCACTGTCCACGGCGACCTGGAGTAGGAATGCTAATGCCGCCAGAATGTTTGCAGTAGGCGGGTGAGCAGTCTCTTTACCTTGCACCCAAATTACCTGCTGGCTTTATTTATATGTGCGTTCACCTAATAATTTATATGTGCATTCAGGGGTCCACCAGCCACCACCTCACTCCCCTCTCTCTCTCCACTACAGCTTATCATAAAGGCCACAAGGGGGTGCAAAATGTAATGAGGCCCTAGGCAAGGTGGTACATCTTAATCTGATTCTATGTAGTAGTGAATGTGTACAGTCATTCAATGTAACTTTAAAGGCCAAGTGTCACAAACAATACTGTCAAGCAGTGAAGTGTACAAGAGCGCATTTCAGCAGGATTTTTTCATTTGTGGACAGAAAATGTATAAACTTCCTGAAATCAATCCTGTGCCTGTACTGGTGTTGGGATGCACTACTGCTGTGTAGGGGGAGCATAATCACCCAGCTGATTCATGTATGCTCTACATAGACCGTTCTTAACCAGTGCTGCACTTGGAGACTCCTAAGTGACTCAGCTGGGTGAGATGCTGGCTATGCTCCCCCTACACAGTGGGAGTGTGTCCAAACGCCAGAACAGGCACAGGATTGATTTCATGAAGGTTATTTTCTGCACCACAAGTTAAAAATAAAAAAAAATAAAATCCTGGTGACTTGCACTGAATATTCATCAGCAGTAAACATCACTACTTGGCACACATTTGTTATTGACATTGGTCCTTAAAGTAAACCAAAGACTAAAAAATAGAGGGAATTGATACTTGCCCGGGACTTCTTCCAGCCCCATAAGAAAATGTAAGTTCCTTGTCATCCTCCCCGCAGTCTGCTGTTCAGCTGCAATCAGCCCCGGTAAGAGGCTCAGTCGTGTCATTCCGGATCTATTGCACATGCGTGGAAGACCCAGACTGGACCTGACTGAGCCAGTTACTGGGGCTGAACGGCAGACTGCGGGAGGACAGCGAGAGACTCAGATGTGTTTATGGGGCTGGGGGAAGCCCAGGGTAAGTATAGATTTGTTCTATTTGTTAGTCTCTGGTACACTTTAAGGAAAGGGACAAATTTGTCTTTCAGTTTTCTGAGCATGTTTTTCTGCATGCCACATGTGTTTTTGTATGCAGGAAAAAGGTGTGTGTGTTGTGTGTTTTTTTTTTTTGTTTTTTTTTTTGTTACGTTCCGCCTCGATGAGCGGCAGCAATGCTTTCCCAATGGGAAAGGTCACATTGCTCCGGGCTGCTCCTGTTCCGTTCCCTGCGTTCCGCTCATTGGAGCGGATGTTCCCGACATGTCTGGACCTTGCGTTCCCGCTCTACTGACGGAACGGCAGCGCCGGAGCGGATGCGCTCCAATGTGAACCTGCCCTTACAGTTGCACTGAAGCATACTTTTAACTGCATCAAATTGAATGTCACACCGCATGTAATGTGCAATGGAGCTTTCCATCAATTGGTGGTATGTTTTAACCAGGGCTGTGGAGTCAGTACAAAAATCCAGACTCCAACTCCTCAGTTTAGGATTCCTCTGACTCCTCGACTCTGATTCCTCTAATTTGCATATTACAATCTTGTTGATTGAAAGTATGTAAAATGAAATTAGTCCATTAACTACCAACACTTAGGAATTTTAAAAAGACAACTGACATAAGAAGTATATGTAGACTGCAATATGTATTCCCTTTAGGCCCCATACACACTGCGCGCGTTTCCAGACGCGTTTTGGAAACGCATGCGGGTGGCCAGACACGCACGACATCAGACAGTGCATAGAGTGCACTGTCTGTTGTTCACACTGCATGCGTTCCGGACCTGTGCAGTCCGGGAACGCATGCTGCACGCATTTTTTGTAAAAGCACGTGGCTGTCTCATTCACTTTTTTAGTGATGGGATCAGCCACGCAACGCACACGAACGTGGATGGCGTGCGTTCGTACGCGTTGCATTCCACACGCAAGGCCATCTGCGTTTGTGATGTGAACGGGTCCTTAGTCATCGACTAAAACTAGTACTTGCAAAAGGTAGAGACTGGAACAAAGAACATCTATTAGGCCCTAGGCAATGTAACTGTGGGTACATGTAAGAGTGATGTGCAGGTACTCTGCAGGGGAATGAGGAGATTCTTCCTCCATCACACATTCTTCATGCACAATCTGAACCAGGTTTATGGGTGATAGACAACACCTCTGTGTTCAATGTGCACAACATTCTCAGTGGATTCCCTGCAGCTCTGTGGGGAGTGCATACGTAGAGTATAGTACTAGTGTGTAACAAAGTAAACCTGAGACAGATGAAAATAAAGTTTTATACGTACCTGGGGCTTCCTCCAGCCCCCTTCAGGCTAATCAGTCCCTCGCTGTCCTCCTCCGCCACCTGGATCTTCTGCTATGGGTCCAGGTACTTGAGCCAGTCTGGCGTAGTGCGCATGCACACACGCCGCCGGGAGCGTACTAAGCCTGCGCAGCAGAATGCTCCTGGCTGTAGGAGCAGCAAGTGGCCGCACAGTGCTGACTGGCTGAATTACCGGGACTCATAGCAGAAGATCCAGGTGATGGAGGACAGCAAGAAACTGGCCTGAAAGGACTTACGAGGCGAAATTAGGAAAAAAAGTTAATCACCTGCCTCATCTTTTAAGGCACGGAGGACGCCGGCCGCACCCTCCGTGACGATCCGCCGGGTCTCCCACTCATTAGCCCCCTGGGCTGGCTGCCGGCCCCAAAGCCCAGGTCAGGCTCTCTTGCCTCTCCTAAAATGGCTGCTTGCTCTGGCCCCGGCTGTGCAGTCCGCATAGCTGCGAGTGTGGCTGCGCAGCTCTAGGGCCAACCACCCCGATCCACGCTATGTAGCGTGGATCGGGGGGGTTGGCCCTAGAGCTGCGCAGCCACACTCTTGGCTATGCGGACGCCGCGGCCAGAGCAAGCGGCCATTTTAGGAGAGGCAAGAGAGCCTGACCCGGGCCGTGGGATCGGCAGCCGGCCCGGGGGGCTAATGAGCGGGGGGACCCGGCGGATCGGCACGGAGGGCGCAGATGGCATCCTCCGTGCCTTTAAAAGATGAGTCAGGTGATTAACTTTTTTTTTTTTTTTCCTAATTTCGCCTCGTAAGTCCTTGAAGGGGGCTGGAGGAAGCCCCAGGTATGTATAAAACTCTTCTTTTCATCTGTCTCCGGTACCATTTAATTCGTAGTTGCCAAACCAAATTTTAACATATCAAAATATTTGATTTCATGAGCAAAAGGAGTGCATACATTTGCATAAATCGGCATTGGCGCATATTTAATTCCATCTCCTTGACCATCTATATTGGTGACACTGCTACACATCAGGCTTTATTCTTACAGCACAGATGTTGTTTAGTATATGTGAGATACTCACACTCGCACTCACTGTCTGACTTAAAAATATGGGGACTGCTTTACTGAAGCAGCCCAAGTAACTAATTTTGATTTGTTTATTT
The DNA here is from genome assembly GCF_040937935.1 of Hyperolius riggenbachi. Taxonomy (NCBI): domain Eukaryota; kingdom Metazoa; phylum Chordata; class Amphibia; order Anura; family Hyperoliidae; genus Hyperolius; species Hyperolius riggenbachi. Next base: position 100,720,488 of record NC_090653.1, on the reverse strand, counting down.
CATTTTTGTGGACTAAGCACAGCTATTACTGTATATATAAATTATTTAAGAGGACTATTATCTGATAGAACATTTTATCAGATTTTCTATTTTAATTACAGTTTAAATTCATTAGGAGTCGGTGCATCTTCTCGACTCCGCCTCCAGACACCCAAAAATACTCCAACTCCACAGCCCTGGTTTCAACCGGATACACAATGCGAGTCTTAAAGGGCAACTGAAGTAAGGATATGGAGGCCAATACCAGTTGCTTGGTAGCCTTGCTGATCTATATGGCTGCAGTGGTGTCTGAATAACACCAGGAACAAGCATGCAGTTAATCTTGTCAGATCTGACCATGTCAGAAACCTCTAATCTGCTGCATGCTTGTTCAGTCTATGGTTAAAAGTATTAGAGGCAGAGAGCCAGCAGGACAGCCAGGCAACTGGTATTGTGTAAAAGGAAATGCATGTGGCAGCCCCCATATCCTTCATACTTCAGTTGCCCTTTAAAGGATACCCGAAGTGACATGTGAGATGATGAGATAGAAAAGGGTATGTACAGTGCCTTGCACACAATGATGCTGTGCTTTTTTTTTTTTTTTTTTTTTTTTTTTTTTTTTCTGCCTAAAAGAGTTAAATATCAGGTATGTAAGTGGCTGACTCAGTCCTGACTCAGACAGAAAGTGACTACAGTGTAATCCTCGCTGATAAGAAATTCCAACTATAAAACACTTTCCTAGGAGAAAATGGCTTCTGAGAGCAAGAAATAAATAAAAAGGGGAATTTCTTATCAGTGAGGGTCACACTGTAGTCACTCCCTGTCTGAGTAAGCCACTTACATACCTGATATTTAACTCTTTCAGGCAGAGAAAGAAAAAAAAGGAACACAGCATAGTTATTTGTGTGCTAGGCACTGTACATACACATGTCTATCTCATCATGTCACATGTCACTTTGCGTATCCTTTAACCACTTGCCGACCGCCCACAGCCGATGGGCGGCGGCAAAGTGGACGCCGAAAGGACCGCAATACGCCCAAGGGCGTTGCGTCCTTTCAGCATACCGGGGGAGCGCTGGCGTCATTGATGACGCGCGCATCCGCCGGCAACTGGCTCCACCCACCCGCGACGACAACCCGCCGGCCGTTCGGAAGCGCCGGCGGGTTGTTAACCCCGCGATCGCCGCTACAAAGTGTGTAATACACTTTGTAATGTATACAAAGTGTATTATACAGGCTGCCTCCTGCCCTCATGGTCCCAGTGTCCGAGGGACCACCAGGGCAGGCTGCACCCACCCTAGTCTGCACCCAAACGCACTGATCTGCCCCCCCCCCCCTGCTCACACTCCAGACCACTGTTTGCACCCAATCACCCCCCTAATAACCCATCAATCACTCCCTGTCACTATCTGTCAACGCTATTTTTTAATTCCCTAAACTGCCCCCTGGGGACTCCTGATCACCCCCCTCACCCCTCAGATTCTCCCCAGACCCCCCCCTCCCCCTGTATACTGTATGCATCTATCCCCCCTGATCACCGGTCAATCACCCCCTGTCACTGCCATCCAACAATCAGCCCCTAACCTGCCCCTTGCGGGCAATCTGATCACCCACCCACACCATTAGATCTCCCGCAAACCTGCCGTCAGATCACCTCCCAAGTGTATTGTTTACATCTGTTTGCTTCTCTAAACACCCACTAATTACCCATCAATCACCCCCATACCACCTGTCACTGTTACCTATCAGATCAGACCCTAATCTGCCCCTTGCGGGCACCCAATCACCCGCCCACACACTCAGATTGCCTTCAGACCCCCCCTTATCAATTCGCCAGTGCATTAATTACATCTGTTCTTCCCTGTAATAACCCACTGATCACCTGCCAATCCCCTATCACCCATCAATCACCCCCTGTCACTGCCACCCATCAATCAGCCCCTAACCTGCCCCTTGCAGGCAATCTGATCACCCACCCACACCATCAGATCGCCCGCAAACCCACCGTCAGATCACCTTCCAAGTGTATGGTTTACATCTGTTCTCTCCTCTAAACACCCACTAATTACCCATCAATCACCACCTGTCACTGCTACCCATCAGATTAGACCCCTATCTGCCCCTAGGGCACCCAATCACCCGCCCACACCCTCAGACCCCAGCCCTGATCACCTCGCCAGTGCATTGCTTGCATCTATTCCCCCCACTAATCACACCTTGAGACACCCATCAATCACCTCCTGTCACCCCCTAGCACACCTACCCATCAGATCAGGCCTTAATTTGTCCCGTGTGGGCTCTTGATCACTCGGCCAAACCCTCATATCCCCCTCAGACCCCCTTCCGATCACCTCCCCAGTGCATTGATTGCATCTATTTTCCCCTCTAACCGCCCCCTGAGACACCCATCAATCACCTCCTGTCACCCCCCCCCCCTGCACTCCTATCCATCAGATAAGGCCCAATACAACCTGTCATCTAAATGGCCACCCTGCTTATTACCGGTTCCACAAAATTCGCCCCCTCATAGACCACCTGTCATCAAAATTTGCAGATGCTTATACCCCTGAACAGTCATTTTGAGACATTTGGTTTCCAAACTACTCATGGTTTTGGACCTGTAAAATGCCAGGGCAGTATAGGAACCCCACAAGTGACCCCTTTTTAGAAAAAAGACACCCCAATGTATTCTGTTAGGTGTATGACGAGTTCATAGAAATTTTAATTTTTTTGTCCCAAGTTAGTGGAAAATTTCTCCCACCCAGCATGGGTATGTGTAAAAATACCCCACAAAACACATTATACTACTTCTCCTGAGTACAGCGGTACCGCATGTGTGGCACTTTTTTGCACCCTAACTGCGCTAAGGGGCCCAAAGTCCAATGAGTACCTTTAGGATTTAAAATCACAAACACTGGTCCACATGACAGCCCAGGGGCCCCAGGTCTCTCTCACTCACTGGGGCCCCCAAACCACCATGCGACACCTAGAGGGAAGTGCGGGCAAGCCCTGGACCTCTCACCTCCAGGGAACTCACCCCACCACCTCTAAACTGAATGCCAACTGCAACAAACACAATTGCTAACTTCCATGTGGACCAGTGTTTGTGATTTTAAATTTTATTTTTTGCAGCTTCTACGATGCGGTTGACAGGTGAGTGGTTAGGGAGGGGACCGTGTGGGAGATGTGCCTACACGGGGCGTCCGTTAAACGACGCAATTCACGATTGCGTCCAACCGAAGCCTCCCACCTGAATGCTAATCTATGTAATTCCTGCTAGGTATGGTACAGCAGGCAAAGGGTGTATGACAGTGCACCTGATTGGCTGACAAGCATCTGTGGGCCAGATAGAGGCAGGATATTGCTCTGACTGGAAGTTAGCAATTGTGTTTGTTACCTTTAGGATTTCACAGGTCATTTTGCGACATTTGGTTTCAAGACTACTCCTCACGGTTTAGGGCCCCTAAAATACCAGGGTAGTATAGGAACCCCACATATGCCCTCATTTTAGAAAGAAGACACCCAAAGGTATTCCGTTAGGAGTATGGTGACGAGTTCATAGATTTTATTTTTTGTCACAAGTTAGCGGAAAATGAAACTTTGTGAAAAAAAAATTAAAAAATCAATTTCCGCTTACTTGTGACAAAAAATAAAATCTTCTATGAACTCACCATACTCCTAACGGAATACCTTGGGGTGTCTTCTTTCTAAAATGGGGTCATTTGTGGGGTTCCTATACTGCCCTGGCATTTTAGGGGCCCTAAACCGTGAGGAGTAGTCTTGAAACCAAATGCCGCAAAATGACCTGTGAAATCCTAAAGGTACTCATTGGACTTTGGGCTCTTAGCGCAGTTAGGGTGCAAAAAAGTGCCACACATGTGGTATCGCCGTACTCAGGAGAAGTAGTATAATGTGTTTTGGGGTGTATTTTTACACATACCTATGCTGGGTGGGAGAAATATCTGTGTAAATGGACAATTGTGTAAAAAAAAAAAAAAAAAAAAAAAAAAATCTCATTTACAGAGATTTCTCCCACCCAGCATCGGTATGTGTAAAAATACACCCCAAAACACATTATACTACTTCTCCTGAGTACGGCAATAACACGTGTGTGGCACTTTTTTGCAGCCTAACTGCACTAAGGGGCCCAAAGTCCAATGTGCACCTTTAGGCTTTACAGGGGTGCTTACAATTTAGTACCCCCCAAAATGCCAGGACAGTAAACACACTCCACAAATGACCTCATTTTGGAAAGTAGACCCCTCAAGGTATTCAGAGAGGAGCATAGTGAGTCCATGACAGATTTCATTTTTTTTGTCGCAAGTTAGAAGAAATGGAAACTTTTTTTTTTTTTTTTTTTTTTTTTGTCACAAAGTGTCATTTTCCGCTAACTTGTGACAAAAAATAAAATCTTCTATGAACTCACCATGCCTCTCAGTGAATACTTTGGGATGTCTTCTTTCCAAAATGGGGTCATTTGGGGGGTATTTATACTATCCTGGAATTTTAGCACCTCATGAAACATGACAGGTGGTCAGAAAAGTCAGAGATACTTCAAAATGGGAAAATTCACTTTTGGCACCATAGTTTGTAAACTCTATAACTTTTACCCAACCCAATAAATATACACTGAATGGTTGTTTTTTTTTTTTTTTTTTTTATCAGACATGTAGCAGAATAACTTTCGTGCTCAAATGTATAGGAAATTTTACTTTGTTTGAAAAATGTCAGCACAGAAAGTTAGTCATTTTTTTGACAAAATTCATGTATTTTTTTGATGAATATAATAAAAACTAAAACTCGCAGCAGCAATCAAATAGCACCAAAAGAAAGCTGTATTAGTGACAAGAAAAGGAGGTAAAATTGATTTAGGTGGTAGGTTGTATGACCGAGCAATAAATCGTGAAAGCTGCAGTGGTCTGAATGGAGAAAAAGGCTCTGGTCCTAAAAGAGACACTAAAGCGGAAAAAAAATGATGATATTATGATTTGTATGTGTAGTACAGCTAAGAAAAAAAACATTAAGATCAGATACATCAGTCTAATTGTTTCCAGTACAGGAAGAGTTGAGAAACTCCAGTTATCTCTATGCAAACAAGCTATTAAGCTCTCCGACTAACTTGGTCGTGGAGAGGGCTGTTATCTGACTTTTATTATCTCAACTGTAATTGAACTGTTTACTTTTCCTCTGCTAGAGGAGAGTTCATTACTTCACAGACTGCTCTGAAAGACTCATTTTGAATGCTGAGTGTTGTGTAATCTGCACATATTATAGGATGATGCAATGTTAGAAAAAACACTATATACCTGAAAATAAAAATATGAAAATATTTTCTTTGCTGCTAATCTTCTAGTAATTATTCATAGTACACAACCAATTCATTATATCATATATATTTTTTTCGCTTCAGTGTCTCTTTAAGGGGTAGAAAGACTGTGGTCCTCAAGTGGTTAAAGGGAACCTAAACTAAGAGGTATATAGCTTTTTCCTTTTCAAATAATACCAGTTGCCTGATTCTCCTGCTGATTCAGAATCAGAATCTATTTATTCTCAATTTATCTAGATCTCATTCTGTGTCTCTAATACTTTTAGTCACAACCCCTCAACAAGCATGCAGATCAGGTGCTCTGACTGAAGTCAGACTGGATTAGCTGCATGCTTGTTTCAGGTGTGTGATACAACCACTGCTGCAGCCAAAGAGATCAGCGGGACCAACAAGCAACTTGAATTGTTTAACAGGAAACATCCATATCCCTCCCAGTTTAGGTTCCCTTTAAGCTTGACCTGGCATGGAGAGGAAGGAGTTAATGTTTAGGTAAGGGTGGAGTTAACTAGGGATGATCAATGAGATGCAAATTTCTCTTAACAGTGAAATGTCCTGTAAATTTTATATGCAGCTTGAATTTGGACCAATGAAAATAACTGTCAATTTTTGTGGTACAGGTTGAAGTTGTATAATTTTTCATGAAATTTGAATGTTTGAAGAAATGATTTGCATCACATTACGGTAATCATCCGCAGAGTTCACACACCATAGATTAAATCACAGCGGGGCCTAAACAACACTGCTGGTGAGTCTTGGGAGGTCGGGGTGAGCAAGTGAGATTGACAAACTAGATCTCATGAAACACAGATCTGTGGTGAGAACACTGTAGCCAGACATTTAAGCCTCATCTACACGGGTAGATGAGGCTCCGATGTGCCTTATCAATCGAGCCGCTGATGCGGCTCAATTGATAAGATCCGACAGGACGGATCTTGCTTCCGCCGATTCCCTGCTCGCTCCCCGCGAGGGGACAATGGCAGTGAATCGAGCAGAAGATAAGCGGGGACGAGCGGGGAATCGAATCCGGCGAGCGGGGACACGGAAGAGGCGATCCGGCGGCTAATCGAGCCGCCGGATCGCTACAACATCCCATAGTGTAGATGGGGCTTTAGTGATGAGCAGATTCCACCAAGTAACAAGTCTCTCTGATTGAATCTTAGATAGAGATCTAAACTTGGAGAGCAGAGGAGTCAGCACTAGTTGCTGATGGCAAACTGAGTGGGGGATGGTGGATAGTTCAATGTGCCTCTGGACAATTCCAGGTACATCAGATCAATAGAGAAGAAAAGTAGGATCAGGGCACCATGATCTGCAGTTACCACACTTTTTATTACATCCCCAAACACAGACAGATACAGGTGTATAGGGCTGGTCTTCCAGCCCTATACACCTGTATCTGTCTGTGTTTGGGGATGTAAAAAAGTGTGGTAACTGCAGTTCATGGTGCCCGGATCCTACTTTTCTTTATTGATTAGATAGAGATCTGTTGGCTGCCCATACATCGCAGGCGGATTCCCAATCCATTTCAGCATAAAATCTCTCTGGAATTGTCCGAGTCCACTGCTGTTCCCCAGTGTATAAATGTACCCCCTGTGTGTGCATTTATACATGTCCTGTCCCACCATGCAGTGCCCTTCCGTCTTTGCGATGTGCTGCTCTTCCATACATGCCACCGGTGCATGGCATGTGGTGTGTGATGGCATGAATGGAAAAGCCGTGTATTCTGATGACTGCCACTATGCGGTGGGCAACACAGCACAGATCATGTATAAATGTACACTGGGGGATAGCGCTGTTGGTTTTGGTGTTCGTTGCTTGTCCGAATATCACTCGCTGTTACTGCCGTGCACCCGATTGACCATTTCAGCCTGGCATCTTGCAGCATGTTCAATTGGGCATGCAGTTGGCGGCACTTTTTAAATGTTTTTCTGTTTTTGATAATTATGGAACTGGATGGTCGATAGTTGCCAAGTGATAGTTACATAGTTACATAGTTATTTTGGTTGAAAAAAGACATACGTCCATCGAGTTCAAACAGAGAACAAAGTACAACACCAGCCTGCTCCCTCACATATACCTGTTGATCCAGAGGAAGGTGAAAAACCCTTACAAGGCATGGTCCAATTAGCCCCAAAAAGGAAAAAAATTCCTTCCCGACTCCAGATGGCAATCAGATAAAATCCCTGGATCAACATCATTAGGCATTACCTAGTAATTGTAGCCATGGATGTCTTTCAACGCAAGGAAAGCATCTAAGCCCCCTTTAAATGCAGGTATAGAGTTTGCCATAACGACTTCCTGTGGCAATGCATTCCACATCTTAATCACTCTTAAGGGGCCCATACACCTAACTATTTTTCCGCCGATATACAGCCGATTCGATCACAGTGAACGAGTACCACCAGTACCTGTCTAGCCTTAGCTGCATCCTATTCCCTTTCTCGTTGCAGCAGTCTGCCCCTTGGTTGCTAAGTGGCACATCCTGCTGCAGCATTGCTACTCCAGAATCATCCTCCCCAATATTACGCAAACAAGCATACTTATTAGGGAGGGACAACTCGGGACTAGTCTCCCTGCCACTTTTTCCCCTTACTCCTTCTAACTGACCCAACTAGCGGCTACCTCTGCTTCTCGCTCCGACTGTACTCCACCCACCTCATCTTCACGGGTTCCATCCAGTGTCTGGATCGTGAGATCCAAGCTCTTCATGTTGTGTATGCGTCTCAGTGTTGTGAGATGCTTATTTAGCTCTGCGACTTCTGCCTAACTGAGCAACGCGCGCACACACCCAGGGCAACAGTAAACACCCTCAATCCACTGATCAAGGCATGCATACATGGCACAGGATGTACACTGTACAGCATAGTCCAACATGATGACTATTGTGTGGGGAAAAGTTATTTAAAGTAAACTGTGGTGGTAAAAGATGAACTGAAGAGTGAGTGAAGCTGGGGAGGTGTCCTCAAAACTTAAAGACTACACCACAACGTGCCTAGCACATTCTAACCAATGCAAAAAAAAAACACAATATTGGCTGAAGGGTTTATTTTTTGTTTTTTGTTTTTTTTTTGTTGTCCTTACCTGCTTCCTCTTGCCTCTCTCTTTGTGCCTGTGTTGTAACGCCCGTTTTTTAACGCCTATGCCACATGTGTTGAAGCCACTTAAAGAGAGTCTGAAGCGAGAATAAATCTCACTTCAGACCTCATAGATAGCAGGGGCATGTTTGCCCCTGCTAAAATGCCACTATCCCGCGGCTAACAGCCGCAGCCCTGCCTCATGCGCATCTATCAGACGCGTATCTCCGCCTCTCCCCCGCCCCTCTCAGTCTTCACTGAGAGGGGCGGGGGAGAGGCGGCGATGCGCCGCTGATAGACGCGACTGGAGGCAGAGCTGCGGCCGTTAGCTCTGCCTCCTGGAGGAGCAAAATCCACGACCAAGTTGGTCGTGGATTTTGCAAGGGGGGATTTGGGGGGTGAAGGGACCCCCGTTTTAGCCACGGGATAGCGGCGTTTTAGCTAACTATGAGCTCTGAAGCGAGATTTATTCTCGCTTCAGAGTCTCTTTAAGGCTCATACACACATCAGACCATAGTCTTTGGAAAATGAAAGATCACAGACCAATTTTACCCCCTTCCATGTAGTATGAGAGCTGAACTCCCCATCAGACAGAAATCTTTGCAAGATGCTGTACACATTCAAAAGAACAGTATCTGCAAAAGATCTGTTCCTGTAAAAGATCCGTTCTTGCAAAATGCATTCATAGTCTGATATCTGCAGATCCTCATACACACCTTGTTTAACAGACATTCATCTGCAGATCAGATCCTTCAGGATGGATTTTCAGATCTGCAGATGAATGTCAGTTAAACGAGGTGTGTATGAGGATCTGCAGATCTCATAGACTATAAATGCATTTTGCAGGAATGGATCTTTTGCAGGAACAGCTCTTTTGCAGATACTGATCTTTTGTGTCTCAGGGCCCGTTTCCACTAGTGCGGTGCGAATCGCTGGGATTCCACCGCTGACAAAATCTCATGCGGATGCGATTCCGCATGCGATTTTTGCCGCGATTTCGCATAGGCAGGCCATCAGCGATTTTAACCATGTCACTGCCTGGCTCAATGTACATTAGTTTTAGTGCGAATTTGCACGCGAAATCGCGGCAAAAAAGCATGTGCGATTTCCCCTATTAAATACATTGCCTGCGAATCGCCTGCATTCCACACGCAGGCGAAATCTGCAGGCCCTACCGTGCAGAAAAATCCTGCACAGAAAAACGCACCAAAAAACTGACAAGTGGAAACAGTCTCATCCACTTGTATTGGTTATGCGAATCCGCATGCAGACAACGCATGCGGATTTGCTCTAGTGGAAACGGGCCCTTAGTGTCTGTACAGCATCTATGTGTGCAGCATCTTGCAAAGATTTTTTTTTTTTTCTGATGAGTTCAGCTCCCTAGAAAAGACTGTGAAGGTATTGCTCTCATACTACATGAAGGGTGGTAAGATTAGTCTGTGATCTTTCATTTTCCAAAGATTATGGTCTGATGTGTATGAGCCTTTAGTAAGCAAGCCACAGACTGAGAAAGCTTAGGTACTGAGTCCTGAAGCTGTCCAAATACCTCTTGTTACAGCGAATCCCTCCCCTAGCTAATTGCCTGCCTGCTGCTAAGCAAACTAGAGGGAAAAAGAAAAAAAAATGTACTTTTAAAAACTGACACTTGCTGCTAGATATCAGATGAACCGCAATAACGGAAAATTGGATACTTACCTAACAGTAATTTTCCTTTCCTGTCGAATGCCATGGCAGCATACTATGGGTTAACCCCGCCCCTCTATCAAGCAGGACTGGTGACTATAAATCTTTCCTCCACCTGACCTCCAATTGCTTTTGTAACTATGTCCCTAGGTCTTTAATTATAATGGGTGGGTATCCCGTATGCTGCCATGGCATTCGACAGGAAAGGAGAATTACTGTTAGGTAAGTATCCAATTTTCCGTTTTCCTGTCAAATCCATGGCAGCATACTATGGGATTTAACTATATCATAAGTAATGAAGGGAGGGAGTCATGGGTGATGCTGAAAATAAACAAAGTCTTTATTTTGACTTATCGATACATGATTAATCATATCCATACAACAACTAATTATTTGTGTCATGTGGTGCTGTTGCCAACACCTTTCTGCCGAAATCTATAGTAGATGAAGCTGATGTGTCTACCCGATAGTGTGTTATAAAAGTGTTAGCCGATGTCCAATTTGCTGCTCTGCATATAACCTCTGGTGCTACACCTGCCTGAGCTGCCCATGAGGTGGAAATACTCCTGGTTGAATGCGCTGTTACAGCTGCAGGGGGTTCCTTGCCTGCTGCCATGTAGGCTGCTCTAATCACCCTCACCAACCAGCTGGCTATGGTCCTCGTGGTAGCTCCTTGTCCTTTCCGATATCCAGACGGGATTACGAATAATCTGTCTGAATCTCTAAATGTACTTGTTATTTCAATGTATCTTTTCAAGATCTTCGGAATGTCCAGTGCATTAGGAGTTTGAGATTGTGTATCTATGAAACTTGGTAAGTTCAATTCTTGCGCCAAGTGAAATGGTGTCGACACTTTCGGAATGAAGCTTTGTAATGGTTTTAAGGTCACTCTATCATGGAAAAACTGACAGTAATCTGGCAGACAGCTCAGTGCTTGGATCTCAGACACGCGTCTGGCCGACGCTATAGCCACTAGGAAAACTGTTTTCATAGTTAGATTTATAAGTGAACAGTGTTGCGAAGGCTCAAATGGGGCTTTAGAGAGCCCCTCCTAATACTGTCGGAAGATCCCATTGTGGGTACAAGTTGCGGGACGTATCTTATTTACAGCTCTGGTGAATTGAATCAACAATGGGTGCTCTGACAGTTTCCAGTCAATTCATGCCGAGATCGCTGAGATGTGGACCTTAATTGTACGTATCGCTAGTCCCATTTCGACTCCTCTTTGAAGAAACTCCAGTATGCTAGGAATATCCATTGCCATTGGGTCTAATTCCCTATTCTTCATGAACTGTATGTACTTTTCCCATATTCTGTGATACGTTTTGTTAGTAGAGTTCTTTCTTGCTTTTAACAGTGTGCGTGTTACCGCCTCTGAACATCCAAGGTTAGTCAACTTCTCCCTCTCAGTTTCCACGCCGTTAAACGTAGGATCTTGGGATCTGGATGTAAGGTGGACCCCTGTGTCAGCAAGTCTCTGGGACATGGCAGCTCCCATGGTTCCTCTACTGACAGTTCCCTCAACATCGGAAACCATGGTCTCCTGGGCCAAAATGGAAGAATCGCTATTACTGTTATCGTTTCCCTCATTATTCTCCTGAGTAACCTGTAGATCAGAGGGATTGGAGGGAAAACATAAGCCAATCTGCAACTCCACTGCGCCGTCAGCATCCCAGCCCTGAGCTTGTGGGAATTTGAACCTCGATAGGAATCGTATACACTTCGAGTTCTGCGGAGTCGCCATGAGGTCTAATTGTGGTTGTCCCCATTTCTGACATATTTGTAGAAATATCTCCTGCTTGAGTTCCCACTCGTTGTTGTCGATCCACCTCCTGCCTAGCGAATCTGCGAGCACATTCTGTACACCCGGGATGTGTATCGCCTGTAAAGAGTACATATTGTTGTGCTAACGCCATTATTGGCCTCACCTCCTTCAGAAGCGCTCGGCTGCGAGTGCCCCCCTGGTTGTTGATATAAGCTACTGCTGTTGTATTGTCTATTTTCAACACTACTGGTTTGTCTCATATCTCCTCCTTGAAATGTAACAGGGCTCTGTATGCTGCCCTGATCTCCAGTATATTCGCCGGCGTATCTTTCTGTGTCGATAGCCACTGACCCTGAATTAATTTGGTTCCTAAATGAGCTCCCCAGCCCCATGTACTTGCATCTGTTATGTAGATCGGTTTGTCCATCTGAATTGCGTGACAATTTGATACATTTTGCGGATTCATCCACCACATAAGTTCGTTCCTCATACAAGGTAGCATATGAATGGTCTGGTGCATGTGTTCCCCCGACCACTGGTCCAGAAAGTTCTTCTGGAACACCCTCATGTTCCATCTCGCCCATTTCGTCATTGGTATTGTCGCCGCGAACGTTCCTATTAGTCTTAAACAATGTCTGGCAGGTAATCTCCGATACCTTACTGCTTTCAGTACTCTCTGTCGAACTATTTCTCTCTTGTCCGCAGGAAGACTTACTGTATTTTTCCGAGTGTCGATCTCTGCCCCTAGAAAAATCAATTTCTGTGTGGGGTCTAGTTCGCTCTTTTTGACGTTCACCAGCCAACCAAACTTTTTCAGAGTTGTTAGTAATATTTCTCTGTGCTCCAGTAACTTTTCCCTTGAAGATGCCATCAACAACACATCGTCTAGGTAATGATGTATTCTTAGGTGTTTTTTCTCTCAAGAATGCTATAATAGTGACCAGAACTTTGGTGAACGTTATGGGTGCTGTGCATATGCCGAAAGGGAGCACTGTGAATTGGTAATGGGAGTCGTTTATTGAGAATCTCAGGTATCTTTGAAAGTCCTCGTGTATAGGGATATGGAGGTAAGCATCCTCCAGATCCACAGAGATTAGCCAATCCTCTTTTTGTATTGATGGAACAATCGTCTGCAACGATTCCATCTTGAACCTGTCTAGTTGTATCTGAATGTTCAGAAGCCTGAGATCTAGTACTGGGCGTAAATCTCCTGATTTTTTTTTTGGCGACAAAAAATAAAGGGGAGTAAAACCCCGTCTGTCTTTGATCCATTGGAACTTCTACAATCGCTTCCTTGTGTCTTAGTTCCTGTAGATATTGATTTAAAGTTTGAATTTTGTCCGGCGTTTTGGGCATCTTTGTAGGTACATAATGATCTCTTGGTGTTTGTGAAGTGAATATCCATGAGTGGCCTCTCGATATCGTGTCGAGTACCCATGGATCTTGTATATAATCTGCCCATACTCGGAAATAGTTGCGTAATCTGCCTCCCACTATTTCCTGATGGGCAGGCCTCATATCAGAACGACTTTGAGGGCTGGGGGCTCTTATTGGTGCGCTGCTTGTTGTACTTGTTAAGTGACAATTGAACTCCTTGCCATGGCTTACGAAAGGGCTGGTTCTTCCTTGAACCTCTAAAATCTCCTCTTGACTGAAAACTCCTGGCCGGTTGTCTTCTTTTTGGGTGCCTATCCTGAGGGAGCAATCCCGACCTTCCCCCTGTAACCCTAGAAATCGCTGAATCTAGCTTCTCACTGAACAAATTCTTCCCGTCGAAAGGTATCTTACACAAAGAGGCCTTAGACCCAGGATCAGCCGACCAGGGTCTTAGCCACATGGCTCGTTTAGACGTTACACCATACAGCATACCCCTGGTAGCGCAACGCAAAATATCGAATGCCGCTTCGCCTATAAAATCCGAAGCTAATCTAAACTCATCCAACGCTCCGCATAATACTCGTGTGTCCTCTCCAGCCTGGATTGCCCCCTCCAGATTGTCCGCCCAAACTTTCAGGGCCTTAGCCACTGATGTTAAAGCTATTGCTGGTTTGCAAGCCCCTCCTGTACTAACGTATGTGTTTTTTTTTTTTTCAGGTCTTAAATCCATCTTCCTGTCTAGGGCTTCCTTGAAAGAGGTAGAATCTTCCATAGGTAACGTCACATGACGCACCAAACGCATCACAGCCGCATCTACTACCGGTGCTGATTCTATCTGTTCCACTATTTCGCCCTCGACTGGATATAACTTAGTGAGTTGATTGGCTAGAGCTGGTTTCCTTTCCATCCTGGACCATTCGTCTTTTATTAAGTCTGATACTTCCTCCATTACTGGGAAGGATATCGTTTTTCCTGTAAGTGGGGGTAATATTTTCTCGATTTAGCAGGGGGCTCTGTTGAGTCTTCCCATTGAATGGCTTCTCTTACTGCCCTGACAAAAGGGGGGACCAAGTTAAAGTAAAATCCTATGGCTGTCGTCCTCATATTCTATGTCCTCCACCGAGGCTTGTGCGTCCGTAGGACCACTAGTGCCTGCGGTTGTAAGAGTATGTTGCTGTAAAGATTGCTGCACTATTTCTTTAATTAAGGACTGTAAGTCCTGCGTTTGTGTGTCTTCCTCCACTGGAAAGGAGAAAAAACAATCTTCACATACAAGTTTTCCCAGCATAGTCTTTTTTCCACATGCCCAACAATGTTTTTTATCAGGTCTGTCACTTTGACTGCGTGAGCTTTCTCCCCTATTCTGTCTTGAGGCTGAGCCTTGACTTGAGGAGGTTGATGCATCTGCAGGGCCATGTGATCTGAGAGAAGGAATACACAAAATTGTGTATTAGTTTCCTCTGCATCAAAAGTGTGTGTGTGTGTGTGTGTGTGTGTGTGTGTGTGTGTGTGTGTGTGTGTGTGTGTGTGTGTGTGTGTGTGTGTGTGTGTGTGTGTGTGTGTGTGTGTGTGTGTGTGTGTGTGTGTGTGTGTGTGTGTGTGTGTGTGTGTGTCCTCCCTTAATTTGAGACTGGTCACTTGCTTGAGCAGTAGCGTCCATAACTTCCTCAGCAATGGCTGAAACAAGTAATGGTAATTAGAACCCTCCAATGAATGTCACATACAAATACCATACTTCCATGAATCTAAGCCACAAACAAATACCTGCTGAATGCACACTGCAGCTTACACCGAGAGCCAAAAAGATACGCAGCTACTTCTGCAAAAAACAAACC
The DNA here is from genome assembly GCF_040937935.1 of Hyperolius riggenbachi. Classification (NCBI taxonomy): domain Eukaryota; kingdom Metazoa; phylum Chordata; class Amphibia; order Anura; family Hyperoliidae; genus Hyperolius; species Hyperolius riggenbachi. Next base: position 100,705,449 of record NC_090653.1, on the reverse strand, counting down.
GAATCCAGCATTACACCTCTGTCTAGTATATCAGGTATTGTGTGACCATACAATCAACAATCGCAGGTTCTCTTACCACACCGTTGTAGCAGTAACTCTTCCAGGTCTCGTGTGTTGCAGCAGCGTGGGCTGAACGCCGCCGCTGTGTTTAAATCCATTTCCGCATATCCAGACGGAGAACCTGCACCGCCCACAGTGGAGCGTGATTGGCTGTGCGGATTTCCGGAAGTGACGCCATTTCCGCCTGCTGGAACGCATCCGAGCGCTTCTGGTTTCCGGAAAACATTCTGCCTGCTACTGCTCCACCCGAGCTGCATTGCCGCTCATCAAAATCCAAAGTCTGCCCCAAGAATGACCAGCAGAAAGAGGGGCCTCCGCTCATGCTCTCATTTAGAGGCTTCAGAGGGAGCTTCATGCTGGGGAGGCACCCCGCATGGTGACTGCATAATACAGCCAGGTAAGGCTAAAATAAAAAGCTTGTACTTCTGAAACGTACGGATCTACCAGTCCTGACTGTCTCGGACGAAGGAAAAAAAGCAATTGGAGGTCAGGTGGAGGAAAGATTTATAGTCACCAGTCCTGATTGATAGAGGGGCGGGGGTTAACCCATAGTATGCTGCCATGGATTTGACAGGAAACACAAGCCACCAGATATCACAGCAGCAAAACACCATTTACAAACCACTGCAATGTATTATAATCAGTGCTCACAATTCCCAGCAGTGAAGTGAAACAGCCCTCCACCAAGATTAAGTAGTGTAATGTATGGGCACCTTTACTATGTTGTAATCTCTCCCTGACACAATACAGTTCTATGGCTCTGTCTACCTCCACTCGCATACAGTGGGATGCGAAAATTTGGGCAATCTTGTTAAGTCATGATTTTCCTGTATAAATCGTTGGTTGTTCCAATAAAAGTCAGTTAAATATCTCACACTCACACACTTGTTTAAAATTAGGCAGGTGCATATATTTGGCACTGTTGTCTTTTTATTGATTCCAAAACATTTAAAACTATTTATTGGAACTCAAATTGGCTTGGTAAGCTCAGTGACCCCTGACCTACATACACGGGTGAATCCAATTATGAGAAAGAGAATTTAGGGTGTAATTGTAAGTTTCCCTCTTAAAAAAAATAAAAAAACTCTCTGAAGAATAGAAACATGGGGGTCTCAAAACAACTTTCAAATGACCTGAAGACAAAGCTTGTTCCCCATCATGGTTTAGGGAATGTATACAGAAAGCTGTCTCAGAGATTCCAGCTGTCTGTTTCCACAGTTAGGAACTTATTGAGGAAATGAAAGACCACAGGCTAAGTTCAAGTTAAGGCTCGAAGTGGCAGACCAAGAAAAATCTCAGACAGAAGCAATGAATGGTGAGAATAGTCAGTCAACCCACAGACCTGCACCAAAGACCTGCAACATAATCAGGGATGCTCGGGTAGTGCTTTTTATTACCCACCCAGATATCCGGATCCGGATATCCGCATCCGACCTTGCGGATATCCGGATCCGATCCGGATATCCGACCAAATTACCCGCGGGTACCCGACCTATTCGGGTATCCGGATAGAAAACCCGGAAGTGCCCTTTAAATAGGTTTAAAATGGTTTTTAGGGTAAATGATGCATGTAGTATCATGATTTTTTTTTTTTAAAGGGAAATGCTAATTAATTATTTGGTGGACATAAAATAAAAAAAAAAAAAGCTGTCAATTCACATCAGGACTAGCTGCCAGACAGCGGTCGTGCAGCCCACATTGTGTCCAAAGTCCAATCGCACAACTGGGACATGGCAGTTTTCAGCTCAGACATCGCCAAAAAATTAAAGCTATTGTAGTGGGCTAGTGGCGTGATAGCTGGTGGCAGGATATTGTATTTGTAGTGGCGTAATGGGTGGTGGCAGCAGACGATGCAGTTTAGTGTGGACCCTGGTGTTGGTGGGTACCACAGACGAGCAGCAGGAGCAGCAGGATAAGTAGGTTGATGCAGCTGTTGGAGTGGCATAGTAGATGGTGGCAGCAGAAGAAATAGTTTTGTGGACCCTGGTGTTGGTGGGTACCACAGACGGGAGCACCAGGATGAGTAGGTCGATGCAGCTGTTGGAGTGGCGTAGTAGCTGGCGGCAGCAGAAGAACTAGTTGTGTGGACCCTGCTGTCGGAGGTGGGTACCACAGGCAGGAGCAGCAGGATGAGTAGGTCGATGCAGCTGTTGGAGTGGCGTAGTAGCTGGTGGCAGCAGAAGAAATAGTTGTGTGGACCCTGGTGTTGGTGGGTACCACAGACAGGAGCAGCAGGATGAGTAGGTCGATGCAGCTGTTGGAGTGGCGTAGTAGCTGGTGGCAGCAGAAGAAATAGATGTGTGGACCCTGGTGTTGGTGGGTACCACAGACAGGAGCAGCAGGATGAGTAGGTCGATGCAGCTGTTGGAGTGGCGTAGTAGCTGGTGGCAGCAGAAGAAATAGTTGTGTGGACCCTGGTGTTGGTGGGTACCACAGACAGGAGCAGCAGGATGAGTAGGTTGATGCAGCTGTTGGAGTGGCGTAGCAGCTGGTGGCAGCAGAAGAAATAGATGTGTGGACCCTGGTGTTGGTGGGTACCACAGACAGGAGCAGCAGGATGAGTAGGTCGATGCAGCTGTTGGAGTGGTGTAGTAGCTGGTGGCAGCAGAAGAGATAGATGTGTGGACCCTGGTGTTGGTGGGTACCACAGACAGGAGCAGCAGGATGAGTAGGTCGATGCAGCTGTTGGAGTGGCGTAGTAGCTGGCGGCAGCAGAAGAAATAGATGTGTGGACCCTGGTGTTGGTGGGTACCACAGACAGGAGCAGCAGGATGAGTAGGTTGATGCAGCTGTTGGAGTGGCATAGCAGCTGGTGGCAGCAGAAGAAATAGATGTGTGGACCCTGGTGTTGGTGGGTACCACAGACAGGAGCAGCAGGATGAGTAGGTCGATGCAGCTGTTGGAGTGGCGTAGTAGCTGGTGGCAGCAGAAGAAATAGATGTGTGGACCCTGGTGTTGGTGGGTACCACAGACAGGAGCAGCAGGATGAGTAGGTCGATGCAGCTGTTGGAGTGGCGTAGTAGCTGGTGGCAGCAGAAGAACTAGTTGTGTGGACCCTGGTGTCGGCGGTGGGTACCACAGACAGGAGCAGCAGGATGAGTAGGTTGATGCAGCTGTTGGAGTGGCGTAGCAGCTGGTGGCAGCAGAAGAAATAGTTGTGTGGACCCTGGTGTTGGTGGGTACCACAGACAGGAGCAGCAGGATGAGTAGGCCGATGCAGCTGTTGGAGTGGTGTAGTAGCTGGTGGCAGCAGAAGAGATAGATGTGTGGACCCTGGTGTTGGTGGGTACCACAGACAGGAGCAGCAGGATGAGTAGGTTGATGCAGCTGTTGGAGTGGCGTAGTAGCTGGTGGCAGCAGAAGAAATAGTTGTGTGGACCCTGGTGTTGGTGGGTACCACAGATAGGAGCAGCAGGATGAGTAGGTCGATGCAGCTGTTGGAGTGGCGTAGTAGCTGGCGGCAGCAGAAGAACTAGTTGTGGGGACCCTGGTGTCGACGGTGGGTACCACAGACAGGAGCAGCAGGATGAGTAGGTTGATGCAGCTGTTGGAGTGGCATAGCAGCTGGTGGCAGCAGAAGAAATAGATGTGTGGACCCTGGTGTTGGTGGGTACCACAGACAGGAGCAGCAGGATGAGTAGGTCGATGCAGCTGTTGGAGTGGCGTAGTAGCTGGTGGCAGCAGAAGAAATAGATGTGTGGACCCTGGTGTTGGTGGGTACCACAGACAGGAGCAGCAGGATGAGTAGGTCGATGCAGCTGTTGGAGTGGCGTAGCAGCTGGTGGCAGCAGAAGAAATAGTTGTGTGGACCCTGGTGTTGGTGGGTACCACAGACAGGAGCAGCAGGATGAGTAGGCCGATGCAGCTGTTGGAGTGGTGTAGTAGCTGGTGGCAGCAGAAGAGATAGATGTGTGGACCCTGGTGTTGGTGGGTACCACAGACAGGAGCAGCAGGATGAGTAGGTTGATGCAGCTGTTGGAGTGGCGTAGTAGCTGGTGGCAGCAGAAGAAAGAGTTGTGTGGACCCTGGTGTTGGTGGGTACCACAGATAGGAGCAGCAGGATGAGTAGGTCGATGCAGCTGTTGGAGTGGCGTAGTAGCTGGCGGCAGCAGAAGAACTAGTTGTGTGGACCCTGGTGTCGGCGGTGGGTACCACAGACAGGAGCAGCAGGATGAGTAGGTTGATGCAGCTGTTGGAGTGGCGTAGCAGCTGGTGGCAGCAGAAGAAATAGATGTGTGGACCCTGGTGTTGGTGGGTACCACAGACAGGAGCAGCAGGATGAGTAGGTCGATGCAGCTGTTGGAGTGGCGTAGTAGCTGGTGGCAGCAGAAGAAATAGTTTTGTGGACCCTGGTGTCGGCGGTGGGTACCACAGACAGGAGCAGCAGGATGAGTAGGTTGATGCAACCTCCCCCCCCACAACTCGGACAGCACAGACACATCCCAAAAAAATTACACATTAATAGTGTTTAGATTATAGTTCACCATGGCACTTGTAGGTACCACGGCAAGTTAAAAAATTAGAAGTTTGCAGTCAGGAAGCGGTCGTACTGCCGCAGTTGGGGCCTCCCCACAACTCGGACAGCACAGACACATCCCAAAAAAAATTACACATTAATAGTGTTTACCATGGCACTTAGTGTGTTGGTAGTGTACCACAGCTGTCAAAAAATTTTGAAGTAGGCTTATGAGGAGCCTGGAGGTTGTGGTGGTAAAGGGTGGTAGTAAGGCAGGCATAGTGCGATTTCCATTCGCTTCATTTCCCCCTCTTGCCAACAGGGGCCAGGAATTCACCGACCACCCAAGCCTGATTTATTTTAAGAAACGTCAGTCTGTCCACAGACTGGGTGGACAGACGAGAACGCTTCTCTGTTACCACACCACCGGCCGCGCTGAAGCACCTTTCGGACAGCACGCTGGAAGGGGGGCAAGCAAGGACTTCCAGGGCGTACTGCGCCAGCTCACTCCAAATTTCAAGGTGCTGGACCCAGTAATCAAAGGGGTCCACAGTGGTGTCGCTGTCAAGGCCGCTGTAGGACCTCATATAGTCTGCCACCATCCGGGTCAGGCGCTGGTTCTGGCTTTGAGAGCCAAATGCTGTTGCTGCATGCACCTCCCCACTCGGCAGCTGTACCGGCGTGGCGTACAGCTCCTTTGTGAGCGACAGCAGGTTTGATGGACGCAGGCACCTGCTGCTGTGCTGGCTGGACTGTGACAGTAGGGGGGGGGGGGGGAAGTCTGGGGGAAGGCTTCCTCCAAGTGCCGAACCAGGGACCGCTGCAACTCCCTCATTTGGCGCTCAGGGTCTCCTCCTGCTGCAGGCAGGAACTGATGCAGCTTCCCCTTCAACCGTGGGTCCAGCATCAGGGTGATCCACATGTCCTCCCGACCACGCATTTCTTTGACCCTTGGGTCCCTGAGCAGGCAGTGCAACATGTGCGCTGCCATGGGGAAGAGGGCTGCCATATCTGCTGGCACATTATCTTCATAAGTGCTGTCCTCCTCTTCTTCCTCAAACTCCCCCTGCTCTCTTCACCCCCGCACCACTGCAGCTGCACTCGGCAGTGCCTCCTGATCCTCACGGTCAGGGACCTCCAAGTCCTCAACCTCCTCCTCCTGCTGCACAGAGGTGGACTGCGCAGGTGCCTGCTGCTCCTGCTGGATCAAGTCTCTCTCTCCCACTTGAATCAGACCATCCAGGGCTTTGTGCAGCATGCACACCATGGTCACCCACTGACAAACTGACGCCCGGTCCCGGCTGACCAAGTCGGTGGCCTCCAGGAAGGGTGCCAGGACCATGCACACCAGCTGCATTTTTCTCCATTCAGCAATCCGTATCATCTCTGGGAGGTGGCTGCTGGTGCTGCTCCTGTACATGGTGGTGGCATCGGCGGTGGCTTTGGCCAAGTAGTGGTTGACAGCCTGCCTCTGCTCAACCAGACGTTCCAACATGGCCAGGGTGGAATTCCACCGTGTTGGAACGTCAATCAGACGGTGCCATGGCAGGTTCAGCTCCAGCTGCACAGCTTCCAGGGCCGATGAGGCACCGCCCGAGCGGCGGAAATAACCCACCGTTTTGCGAGCAGCTTTTAAAAGTGGCTCCATCCCCTGGTAGGTGCTCAAAAATTTCTGAACCACCAGGTTCAGGACGTGGGCCAGACAGGGGATGTGGGTGAGGTCTCCCCGGCGGATGGCAGTGACAAGGTTGGCCCCATTATCGGACACCACCTCTCCGACTCTGAGGCCTCTGGGGGTCAGCCAATGCCTCTCCTGCTCCTTGAGTTTGTCCAGGATGTGCTCTGCGGTCAGGCTTTGCTTGCCCAGGCTTACCATCTCCAGCAGTGCTTGGCAGTGGCGGGCCTTCACACTGCTGCTGCTGAGGCGTTTGGCGGCGGAGGGTGTGCCGGAGGGTGGAACCGGAGCAGAGGCACTTGCTGCACTTCCCCTGACCCTACTGCCCACTTCCTCACCCACTTCCACCAAACTGACCCAGTGTGCGGTGAAGGACAAATAGCGGCCTGTCCCGAACCGGCTGCTCCACGAGTCCATAGTCACATGGACCCGCTCACCCACCGATTGATCAAGCCCACGTTCCACATTGGCCTTTGCGAAGCGGTGTAGTGCTGGCATGGCCGTCCGTGAGAAATAGTGCCGGCTGGGGACAGGCCAATCCGGCGCTGCGCACTGTAGGAGTGCGTGCATGGCGCTCCCCTCCTGCACAAAGGAGTATGGGAGGAGCTGGGAGGCTATGGCCCGTGTAAGCAGGCCGTTGAGCAGGCGGATCCGACGGCTGCTGGGAGGCTGAGCCCTGATAGCAAACGCCTCGGTCAGCAGGGTCTGGTGTCGCTTCTGGCTTGCACGGGAAGCCGAGGAGGGAGCAGAGGAGATCACTGAGGACTGGCTGCCTGAATAGGCCTCAGTGTCGGTAGGAGTGGAAAAGGGGGTTCTGGTGGTGGTTTGGGGTGGACCACTGACAGTACCAGCTTCCTTTAGCCTCAAGAACTCCTCATGCTCCTTGTGATGTTTACCAGTCAGATGTTTTATTAAGCTAGAGGTGCCATAGGTGGCGGGGATGCTACCTCTGCTCAACTTCACCAGGCACCCCTTACAGGTGACAAACTTGCTGTCCAGTGACGGCAGATTAAAAAAATTCCAGATAGGGGATAAAAATTTCCCCTTACGCCCTGCTGCTGTTACTTTTGTTGCTGCGGGGGTTGGGGCCTGGGGTTGAGTGGTGCGGCTGGTGGTAGCAGAAGAAGATAAAGCAGCAGGCTGTTGCTCACTGCTGCTCCTGCCAATTTCAGAGATCATGATTCTCCGTGTCAGACCCACCGACGTATCCTCCTCCTCAGACTCAGAGGAGCTAACATGCCCCTCCTGTGGTTGGTGGTAGTCTCTGTCCTTCGCCTCATCATCATAATCATCGCCAGACTCCCCCTCCTCAAACAACTGATGGGATGTTGTGGACCCCAACTCCTCTTCTGCTGAGTCTGACACATCGGGCAAGGAGTAGGACCCCTCCCCAACAACCACCGTCACCATCTGTGACTCAGCCATAAAGCCCATTTGGGAAAGAATATCCCCCTCAACCTCTGTGGTTACAGGCCTGATTGTGCGCGTGGGGTCTGGACTAAACAACTCAGCAGCACTTGAGGGTAGGCTGCCTGCTGGGGTCGACATGACTGATGACTAGTCCCCATGCACTGCTGCTGGGCGGCTGCTGCTGCTCCTGCGAACAGGAGTGGTGGTGGGGGTGGAGCTCTCTGTTGTAGAGCTGCTGGTGCCCTGCTCATCCAACATTAGCTGCATCACAGGCTCGGCGTCTTTCTCCTCCAATTTGCGCCGCCTCCCCTGCTGAAAAAATTGACGCTACGTGCCGCTGCGCCACTACAGCGTGACTCCCCCTATCAGCTTGGCGCCCAGTGCGTCCACGGCCAGTGGCTACCGGCTGAATGGGCAGTATGGCAGAACTGGTGACGGTGCCAGCAATATTCCCTCTCTTTTTGCCTTTGATGGCCTTCCCCTGGCTGCCAGTGCCAGCAGACATACTGCACGTATGATGGATGTGGGGTACTTTATTGAAATTGGGGGGTGATACAGACAGAGCACAGTAGAACACAGTGTGCACACTAACGGACGGTCTGTCACACTGACACTCAAGATCAAGAAGACACAGCAGAAATTCAGTAGTCACTCACACACAGACAGTACTAGTCTAACACAACTAGCACTGACTGCAGTACTGAACTACACAAAATACAATTATACACTACACAGTAATCCTCAACTGTGTAGCTAAGGCAACACCAGCACTGGCCTATGTGCACAAACAGCAGCACACTAAGACACAGATAGCAGAGCTGCAGCAGCAGAGACTGTCACAACTCACACAGACAGCACAGACTGACACACTAACTACAACAATATAAAACACTACTAGCTACACTACAATAGACAAGTGTTATATACAGCAGGTGTTGGTGTATATAAACGCTGGATTTATCATTGGGATAATGCACTTGCTTAACAATACACACTGGACAAACTATCTCACAGTGGCAGTCACAGCAAGGACGATTTTTTTCATCATGGCCCCCCTCCTTATATACAGGAGGGACTGGCCAAGGTTCTCCTCTGTGATTGGTTGCTTGGTTGCCAGGGCTTCTGCTGGGAGCCCTCTGATTGGCTGAATGACATCATTCCCTTTAGTTACACTATCCGGTTAGTAGAGCGGGTATCCGGATTATGCGGCCAGATATCCGGATAGAGCTATCCGGATAGTGGCCCAGGTATCCGGATCTGATCCGGATACTGTAAAAATGGCCGGATACCCGGGTACCTGGGATCTGGATGAGCAACCCTGAACATAATATTGCTGCAGATAGAGATGATGTGCATCGTTCAACCATCCGGCGCACTTTACACAAGGAGATGCTGTAATGCGAGAGTGATGCAGAGGAAGCCCACAGCACAAACAGAGCCGCTTGAGAAATGATAAAGCGCATTTGGATAAGCCAGCTTCATTTTGGAATAAGGTGCTGTGGACTGATGAGTTATTTGGGCATAACAAGGGGTATTATGCATGGAAGAAAAACACAGCATTCCAAGAAAAACATCAGCTACCTCCAGTAAAATATTTTGTTGGTTCCATCATGCTGTGTGGCCACTGGAAAACTTGTCAAAGTTGAGAGATGCATAGATTTCACTCAGTATCAACAGATTCTGGAGACCAATGTCCAGGAATCGGTGACAAAACTGCAGCTGTGCCAAGGCTGGATCTTTCAACAAGACAAGGACCCTAAACACTGCTCAAAAGCCACTAAGGCATTCATGCAGAGGAACAAGTACAACATTCTGGATTGGCCACCTCAGTCCCCACTGCTGTGTATATTTTCCTGTGGTGGGATCTCTTTTCATTGGCTGTTGGGTTTGTTCAACATGACGCCCATGTCACTCTTCCTGGCAAAATTTGGCATGGTTACTGGCTGTTGCTTTGACCACCCATTTAACAAAATGCTAAATGAACCTATTTTTTTTTTCCATGTGTGATATTTATGAAACAAAGGTGAAACTCCTCTATGTGGGTATACTGTATGCTGCTGTTCTTATTCATTAGAGAGGCATATGATTGGCCCCACATTTATTCTGCAGCAGGAAAATAACCCCACAAATAGAGCCAACGTGATTAGGAACCATGTTTAGCATAAAGTCTTTGGAAGTGTTGTTTTGGCCCCCACAGAGACCTGATCTCCACATGGAGTGTGTCTGGGATTTCATGGAGACAGAAGGTTGTGAGAGAGCCTACAACTTCACATCTACAGCAGATCTGAGGTTAATTCCCTGTTGATTGGAACAACCTACCAGGTGAGCTCCATCAAAAACTGCAAGTGTACCTAAAATAATTGATGCTGTTTTGAAGGAAAAGGGCAGTCACCCCAAATATTATTGAAGATTTCTTGTCTATTTGTTCACTGCATTTTTTTTTTTAAATGATGAAAAATAAATGCTACCTGGATTTATAAATTATTTTGTCAGCTTTTTTTTTTTTTTTTTTTTTTACACCTGCCTTAAACTTTAGCACGCTGTGTATGTGTGAACAGAACAGAACAGAACAGAACAGAACAGAACAGAACAGAACAGAACAGAACAGAACAGAACAGAACAGAACAGAACAGAACAGAACAGAACAGAACAGAACAGAACAGAACAGAACAGAACAGAACAGAACAGAACAGAACAGAACAGAACAGAACAGAACAGAACAGAACAGAACAGAACAGAACAGAACAGAACAGAACAGAACAGAACAGAACAGAACAGAACAGAACAGAACAGAACAGAACAGAACAGAACAGAACAGAACAGAACAGAACAGAACAGAACAGAACAGAACAGAACAGAACAGAACAGAACAGAACAGAACAGAACAGAACAGAACAGAACAGAACAGAACAGAACAGAACAGAACAGAACAGAACAGAACAGAACAGAACAGAACAGAACAGAACAGAACAGAACAGAACAGAACAGAACAGAACAGAACAGAACAGAACAGAACAGAACAGAACAGAACAGAACAGAACAGAACAGAACAGAACAGAACAGAACAGAACAGAACAGAACAGAACAGAACAGAACAGAACAGAACAGAACAGAACAGAACAGAACAGAACAGAACAGAACAGAACAGAACAGAACAGAACAGAACAGAACAGAACAGAACAGAACAGAACAGAACAGAACAGAACAGAACAGAACAGAACAGAACAGAACAGAACAGAACAGAACAGAACAGAACAGAACAGAACAGAACAGAACAGAACAGAACAGAACAGAACAGAACAGAACAGAACAGAACAGAACAGAACAGAACAGAACAGAACAGAACAGAACAGAACAGAACAGAACAGAACAGAACAGAACAGAACAGAACAGAACAGAACAGAACAGAACAGAACAGAACAGAACAGAACAGAACAGAACAGAACAGAACAGAACAGAACAGAACAGAACCTTTGCGACCTATAACTATATCATTTAACAAGGACGGCCTGGGGGCCCCTTGCAGGACCCGGCCCGCGGTCCGCTGCGTCGGGGCCCCTTGCAGGACCCGGCCCGCGGTCCGCTGCGTCGGGGCCCCTTGCAGGACCCGGCCCGCGGTCCGCTGCGTCGGGGCCCCTTGCAGGACCCGGCCCGCGGTCCGCTGCGTCGGGGCCCCTTGCAGGACCCGGCCCGCGGTCCGCTGCGTCGGGGCCCCTTGCAGGACCCGGCCCGCGGTCCGCTGCGTCGGGGCCCCCAGGCCTCCGCTTTTAAATTGGCTAAAACTGTGTTGTGAAGAATTCCAGTGAGCTTCCTCAACTTTTGGAGCAATTGGATAAGTGCGTGAACTCCGGTATGTTTAACGTTTAACGTGAAAGGTTGGCAACACTGGCAGGCTGCGCGGCGCACCGGGAAAGATACAGGCAGCCCACCTTGGGCTTGGCGGGGGGAGGAGCCGACGTGAGCGAGAGTAGGGTGGCCGCAGGCAGCCATAAATACGCAGTGTGTGACTGCGTCGCACTCGCAGAGCCTCTCAGCCTGAGTCAGTCCAGAGACTAGCAGACTTACAGGCAGCCAAAGCCAGCCAGGAGCAAGCCCATGGAAGAGAGGTAGGAATGGGGTATCATATGCATGCGTAAAGAGGTGGAAGGTGTGGGTGTGATTAGGCAGGACATAGGTGTGTGGATATGTGGTTGGGCGCGGTTAATTTAACCACTCCCATAGGCGCCAGAGAAAATCTTGCACCTAGGTGCCAGGCACCCCAGGCTCACCCCTGCTCTGGTGTCGCATGGTGTCTGATCTCTCCTCTCTGCAGTGAGTGTAGCAGTAATGGTAATTCGGTCCTGTCATACACCAGCGTACGCAGTAACAGCTCCTACCTGGGCAGCAATTAGATGGGATCAGGTGACCTCTCATTCTAACGTTTGTAACAAGGCTGTGGAGTTGGAGGAGGAGTCAGAGCAATTTTGGGTACCTGAAGTCGAAGTTTTATAAACTGAGGAGTCTGATTTTTGTACTCCACTCCACAGCCCTGATTTGTAAACAGGCTTACCCCATACACCCGCTCAACAAAAGTCTTTTAAATGAATGATTATAAAACAAATTGTTTGCTATTGTTCAAGCAACTGATAAGACCCAGCTTAAAGAAAACCTGAACTGGAAATTAAAAGTCAAAATAAGCATACACAAGTCATACTTGCCTTCCATGTAGTCTACTCCTCAGTGTCTTTCTCCTGTCCCGCGTCCTGTTTGTTCACTGTGATCAAGGGAATTTTCCATCCTCCATTTTGAAAATGGCCATTACCCATAACAGCTTTCTGGTCAGCACACAGTTAAACTGTAACATCACCCACTTGAGCCATAGGGAAATATGGACATTACCTGGTACATCCGTTTTCCTCTCAGCTATAACTGACAGCAACTGATATTTTACTGACCGCAACTGATATATTTCAGATCTGACAAAATATTGTCAGAACTGGAAGGGATTATTGTCAGAAGAAAATTGCGAACTTCTGAAAGGAACTGATGGCAAGGTAACTATGCAATGTTCATTTGAAGTTACCTCATGTTTATTTTAAATATTTTTACTCAGTACAGGTTCTCTTTAAGTCAATCCAACTGTTGCATTGACTTGAGCTGGGTCTTATCAGTTGCTTGAACAATAGCAAACAACCTTTTTGATTTGTTTCAACAGCAAAAGTTGTTTGTTAATTGTGCATTTAAAAGACGTTTGAGCGTGTGTATGGGCCTTTAGTGTTATAATTACAGGAAATGTTTTTCATCTATTCTAATTTTTAAAGGACACCCGAGGTGAAAATAAACTAATGAAATAAACAATTGTATTCATCCTCCTTCTCCTAAATATGAATTTTTATTTATATTCCACAGTTTTATAATCCAGATCCATGGAGGACGCCATCCGCGCCCTTTTATTCCGCCATGACACCCGCAGTAATACCGGCCCCGGTGTGGTCCCCGACCCTCCGAACGGGTCGTGTTCCCATTCCACCCTCAATATGGCCGCCATAGATTGCCGCAGCTGCGTAGTCCGCATAGACGCGGCTGCGCAGATCTCAGGCCTCCTCCCGCCGTGTCATCAATACTCGTGCATACATCGGGAGGAGGCCCTAGAGCTGCGCAGCCACAATCGCGTCTATGCGGACTGCACAGCTGCGGCAATCTGTGGCGGCCATATTGTGGGAATGAGAACCCGACCCGTTCGGAGGGTCGGGACCCGACGGGGGCCGGTATTACTGCGGGGGCCATGGCAGAATGAACGGGAGGGCGCGGATGGCGTCCTCCATGGATCTGGATTATGAAAAGGTATTTAACTCTTTTCACATTTGTGGCCTCGAAGTCCTTTTTAATATTGTTTCCCGCTATCTTTTTAACATATCCTGCAAATTTGGTGTTGTAGGATGTAAGGGGCCTTTGCTATTAACTGCTAAAGTCGGCAGGTAATAACCAACCAGAGTTATAGGGGTGCAAAGGTGCTGAATTTTGCCATTGGCTTTCATTGGGCTCCCTATTTCACTTTCAAAAATCTCAAATCTTTTCAAAGGGTGATGGCTCAGCAGTGGAAAATTTTCTAGCATTGTAGGGACTCTTAGGGGGATCATGACTGGCGAGTTTCGGGCCCCTAGGCCAAAGAGGTCATAGCCTAGGGTCATAAAAACCTGTTTATTTGGGCAATGTTAATGGTGGAGATTCTGACGAACGTAAATCGCAGCCATGGCCGTTAGCAACGTCTGAATCTTACGACATGTCTCATGCAGGTAGAAAGCATATTGTTGTAATTGCACTGCAATGTTGGGTTCCCTACATTTCTGCAAACCAGAGTTATGGGGGTGCAAAATTGCTCAAATCCCCCATAGGCTTTCATTGGGGCCTAGGTTTTGAGGGTACAAAAGCACAGGTTTCTGCTGAACCGTACGGCTGAGCAGCCCCAAATTTTCAGGCTTTGTAGGGAATTTAAGGGGGCTCAGGGCTGGTGAGTTTCGGGCCCTTACCTTACCGTTTGGCAGAAACCTGCGCTTTTGTACCCTCATAACCTAGGCCCCAATGGAAGCCTATGGGGTATTTGAACACTTTTGCACCCCCTTAACTCTGGTTTGCAGAGATGTAGGGAACCCAAAATTGGAGTGCAAGTACAACTATATGCCTACTACCTGCATGCGACATGTCGTGAGATTCAGACTTTCCTAACGGGCATGGTTGCGATTTATGTTCGTCACCACAGTACAATTGCAAAAATAAACAGGTTTTTGTGACCCTAGGCTATGGTCTCTTTGGGTTAGGGGCCCGAAACTCACCAGTACTGAGCCCCCTAAGAGTCTCTACAATGCTAGAAAATTTGCCACTGAGCCATCGTTCTTAGAAAAAATGTGAGATTTTGGAAAGCGAAATAGGAAGCCCAATGAAATCCAATGGCAAAATTCAGCACTTTTGCACCACCATAACCAGGGGTGGAGTCCTGCGTGAACGCGGGTGGATGACGTCCACCTACTTTTTTTGGAGAGTGGACGTCGTCCACCCTAGCATGTGTGGAGGGGAGCAGCGCAGTGAAGAGGAGCGTTGAGCAGAGCAATGAGGAAGGGCGGAAGTCTCCCCCCCCCTCCCCCCCCCCCTTTCCCTCACCTTGGGGCTCCCCTCCCTCACTCTCCCCTCCAGAACATTTGCGGCGGTGGCTGGCAGCGGGTATCAGTGGGCGGGACTTTCTTCCTCCTGTTCCGGCGAGTTGAACTAGACCAGACTAGCTGAACGCACAGCTTCAACTCGCCGGAACGAGTAGTAGGTAAGTCCCGCCCACTGATGCCCGCTGCCAGCCACCGCCGCTAATGTTCTGGAGGGGAGAGTGAGGGAGGGGAGCCCCAAGGTGAGGGAAGGGGGGGGAGACTTCCGCCCTTCCCCATTGCTCTGCTCAACGCTCCTCTTCACTGCGCTGCTCCCTTCCTGCTGTGGGGACACCTGGCTACCTATTCAGGGGTCGCCTATAGCCTGGCTATACTGGGGACACCTATACACCTGGCTATACTGGGGACACATGAACACCTGGTTACATATACTGGGGACACCTGGCTATACTGGGGACACCTATAGATCTGGCTACCTATTCTGGGGACATCTATACACCTGGCCACCTATTCTGACTGAGGACATCTATACACCTGGCTAGTTATTCTGGTGACATCTCTACACCTGCCTACCTATTCTAGGGACAACTATACACATGGCTACTTATACTGCAGACACCTATAGACCTGGCTAGCTATACTGGGGGCACCTATTTTAAGGGAACAGCTGCCAGGTTATGTGTATTTTAGGGGAACGGCTGCTGCCACCAGATTACATGTATTTTGGGGAACCGCTGCCAGATTGTGTATGTTGGGGGACCACTGCTTTTGGGTGTTACATGTATTTTGGGTGATCCACTGCCAGGTTTCGCGTATTTTGGGGAACTGCTTCCAGATTATGTGTATGTTGGGAACTGCTGCTGCCAGATTGTCTATTTTGGGGGAACCACTGCCGAATTATCTGTATTTTGGAGGAACCTCTGCCAGATTACGTGTATTTTTGGTGAAATGCTGTCAGATTACATCTACTTTTTCTTGAAACACTACGACAGAGCTCAAACTTCCCCTGGCAGACCTTTTACACCACTGCTAAGGTCATGTATAGTTGGCCCCACCCCTGACCACGCCCACGCGGTGCAGAGGTTTTTAGGGTGAGTCCACTCACCTTTTTTTCCCAGGACTAGACCCCTTACCATAACTCTGGTTGATTTATCACCCACCGATTTTAGAAGTTCATAGCAAAGGGCCCTTACATCCTAGCAACACCAAATGTGCAAAATATGTTAAATGGAAGGCTCACGGACCCAAAAAAAAATACTAATCCACTTACCTGGGGCTTCCTCCAGCCCGTGGCAGGCAGGACTTGCTCTCGCCGCCTTTCCGGAGGCTCTCGGTCTTCTCTGGTGGCACACCTGACCTGGCCAGTTTGGCTTCCAGGTCGGGCTCTTGTGCACTCCAACTTGCGTCTCTCGCGGCGCACTGACATCATCTGATGTCCTCCAGGCTGTACTGTGCAGGCGCAGTAGTTCTGCGCCTGTGCAGTACAGTCCGTAGGACGTCCGATGACGTCAGCACGCCCGCGTGAGAAGCATTTAGGAGCGCAAGGAGAAGCCTGACCAGGAAGCTGGCCTGGTCAGGTTGGGTGAGCCACCTGAGAAGACCGGGAGTCTTTGAAGCGGCGTCGAGGACACGTCTTGCCTGCCATGGGCTGGAGGAAGCCCCAGGTAAGTGGATTTTTTTTTTTTACCGTGCATCTTCCCTTTAAAAAGATAGTGGGAATCAATATTAAAAAAATAAACATTTTTAATTTTGGGGAATGTTCTGTGTGGGAAATCTGAAAAAAAAACGTGTGGTCCCCCCTCCCGAGCCTCTGTAACCCCTTGTCCCCCATGCAGGCTGGGATATCCAGAATGCAGAGCCCCGGCCGACTGGGGCTTCGCACCCTGAGCTATACCAGCCCACATGGTTCATGGTATGGGGGGGCTCTGGGGGGGAGGGGCGGCCAAGCCTCCCCCTCCACCCCGGAGCTCTTGTCCAATCCATGGACAAGGGGCTCTTCCCCCACCTCCGGTGCCCCAGGAGGAGGTGGGGGCGACAACTCCCTGGGGGGGGGGTTCATGGCGGCATCTGGGAGTCCCCTTTAAGAAGGGGACCCCAGATGCCCACCCCCTCCCAGGAGAAATGAGTATTGGGGTACAAAGTACCCCTTACCCATTTCCACAAAGGGTTAAATGAAATAAAAACACGAGAAAAGCATTTTATTATTCTAAATTAACCAGAAATACTTACCTGTACCATTAAGAAAATGTTCCTACGCCCATATCCTCGGTAAACGATCCAACGTATACGGTATCCTCCAATCTTTCGATCTTTAACTAAGTTGATTGGAGTTCTCCCATGGCAATTAAATATACTATACCTTAGAATGCGTCCTGCCGACGCATAGTGCCAGCTCCCGCTGTCCTTCCTACCTCCTCACCTGTCACCCTCACCTAGCCTGGTGCCTGGTGCACCCATGGGTGCACCGGGTGCCAGCCTAGGTCAGGGGTGACAGGTGCAGGCAGGTGTGGAGACAGCGGGAGCCGACGCTATACGTCCTGCACGCATTGTAAGGTATAGTAACCGGCTTATCAATAAGCCGATTCTTTTTGTATTGAATCAAATGAATCGGCTCTGAACCGATTCATTTGATTCAATACAAAAAGAACCGGCTCATTGATGAACCTGTTACTATACCTTAGAATGCGTCCTGTGCAGGACGTATAGCGCCGGCAGCCCTCAAACTCCTAGCGGCTTTCTGCCATCCTCCTTGCATGGAAGCCGGCGTGTTACCTGACCTGCTTAGAGTCAAGTGATACACCTGCTGCCTTGCACAGAGGACGTTGGAAAGCCCCCGGTATGCCCGCTCTCAATACTATTGAAACCAAGGATGCTCATCCAGATTCCGGATATCCGGGTAACCCGGATAATCGACCATTTTTACGTGATCCGGCCAGATCCGGATTCCAGATAGTTGTGCCCAAATCCGGATAGCTATCTGTGTCAGGAACCGGCCCGCGGCACGCCTGCGTATACGGTTCCCGACTGCGGGTTTTACCAGATTAAGCGGGGAACAGCCTTATTTAAGCTACAAACAAGGCTGGAACCCCTCAAACACTTCCCACTGCCACCACTAGCTGTTCGCTAGACACTTCCACTCTGCTGTCGAGTCCTCAGCGCGCACTCCGCGTTTTCGTATTTGGGTCAGCTTTGCGCTTAGGCCGAATACGGGAACGCCACGCACCCACACACACACACAGTTGCAATCCTACACTGTTGTGAAGCAAAGACCCACTAACAGTCGTTCCGAACGATACTGTTAGCCACTCTGCTGTCGCTACTCGCACTGGCGTTGTTCGTACTTTGGGTCAGCTGCGCGCTTAGGCCAACGTATGACAAACGCCCCCACACACAATGCAATTACAATTTCATATGGTAGTGTTGCTCAAGCGTACAATTAGGCATGAACTTATACACGGTTACACTTCAGTCTCCTTTAGGCTATGAGTGTTAGTTTAGTACGGCAGAAGTCAAGCTTATTAAATAATAATTTAATATTCCAGAAAAACATAGAACAATGCAGAACTTAATATATACAAAAGATTACAAAAAACAAAGTAAAAATAGTTACAAGATAAAAGTTACAAAGATCACACACACGGATATTTGCGTAGAATAAAAATGGGGATTAAAAAAAACGTTACCAACTTGAAGGTCTCAACGTTGTCGGCAGGAGCATGCCGCTTGTTCGACCAGAGGTCGAGATCAACTCTAGCTATGCGCTAACTCCAAGAGCAGATACCGGTGGCTGTCCTGGGTCAGCTTAAATAGTCTGAAGTGTCCCCTGGGGCATTTAATGTCCAGCCCCCAGGAACTGATGCAGTTTCCTCGTTTGTGACATCACCGAACGCTTGTCATAATCTTTCTTGTGATATGCAAACTTCAAAGGGGTTCCTGTTTTAGCTTCTTGAAGTCTGCAGAATTCAATAGGTGAGATTGTATCCTACCAGACATCAAAAAGCTTCCTTGCCTATTGAAGGGGACTGGTCCATTCACTGAAGACAATGGCAGCTGTCTACATTAATACAAAAGATCACAGCGTACAGTTCCTCTGGACAGCCAGAAACAGGTAATGAGGTTCCCTTTTGTCTGTCTATTGACACCACACACAATCACATTAATAGTCCATGAAGCTAGCTGCCAATATCTTCAGGCCATACTGGCTGACCTCCACCTCTGAAAGATATACAGCAGACATAAAAATGATAGAATAGGTTTCTGTACTCCCTAATATCATCAGCACCTCAATATATCTCCACAATCTGTGGATAGTTTGACGCATGACCCGGATATCCGCGGATATCTGGATCCGAAATACTGTAACTAAGGTGATGACATCCTGGAGCCAATCAGAGGGCTCCCAGCAGAAGCCCTAGCAACCAATCACAGAGGGGAACCCTGGCCAGCCCCACCTGACCTCATTGAGCCAATCAGTCCTCCCAGCCTAAGCCCTGGCACCTTGTATAATGAGTGCTGCCATGATGAGACAGATCGTCCTGGCTTGCTGATTGCTGAATGCTTCCTGAGACATGCTCCAGTGTTGATGGCCTAGCAAGGGCTGCCTGTACACAGTTATAAACCTAAAGCTGTTAATTGATTAACCCCTTCACTACTCTATAGTAATCGTTAATTAGCTTGGTTGATGTATGATAGTGTGACAGGTAGTGTGTGCTGCACAGCTGCAGTGCTGCTGCTGGGCCAAGGGCTGTACACAATGACAAGCTCACTGATTAACCCCTTCACTATCACTACACTATTGTTAATTCATTAATGTGTTAGTGTGCACTAGTGTCTTCTCCTCTGCTGTCTGACTGTCACTCGGCACTTGCCACGCGCCACTTGGCACGTGTCACTTGCCAAGTGTCACGTGTCACTTGCCAAGTGGCACTTGACACATGTCATGTGGCACTTGGCAACTGCCACGTGACACTTGGCAAGTGCCACGTGACATGTGCCAAATGACACGTGCCAAGTGCCACGTGAGACTTGGAAAGTGCCACATGGCACATCCGGCATGCTCCTGGCACACGTTACACCTGCTGCTGCTGCATTGCCCTGCTCCTGCTGCCAGGCCAGGGTGCCACAGGCCACTGATACCACCTATATTTAACCCAAAACACAATTGCTGCATAATTTTTTGTAGGTGTCTTGGCTGAAAAATGTCATGTCCCATTTGTGCGGTTGGACTATGGTCTCAATTCACTAAGCTTTAGCAAACACTTAATAATAATAATAATAATAATAATTATAATCCGAACATTTGTATAGCGCTTTTCTCCTGTTGAACTCAAAGCGCTCAAGAGCTGCAGCCACTGGGACGCGCTCAAGAGGCCACCCTGCAGTGTTAGGGAGTCTTGCCTTGAACTCCTTACTGAATAGGTACTTGACCTAGCCAGGATTCGAACCCTGGTCTCCCATGTCAAAGGCAGAGCCCTTAACCAGTACACTATCCAGCCACTTTATCAAACGTTTTATAATTTACCTCATGGGTAAAATCTGATTTTGAATTCAATAAGGTGTTATATATTTATCGAATGCTTTATTGATAAAACGTTCAATATATCTATAACACCTTTGTGAATTCAAAATTAGATTTTACCCATGAGGTAAATTCTCAAACGTTTGATAAAGCTTAGTAAATTAAGGCCAAAGTGGGCTGCATGACCGCTGTCTGGAACCTAGGCCTAATGTTAATTGACAGCCTTTTTTGGGAGGGGGGGGGGGGGGTTGAAGTCCCCACATCATCAATTAGTGTTCCCCTTTGCAAAATAATGATGATACATGCCTTATTTACCCTAAAAACACCCTTTAAAGCTATTTAAAGGGCACTTCTGCTTTTTCTATCCAGATATCTGAAATAGGTCGGATATCCGCGGATAATGCGTCCGTGAACACAGATATCTAAAAGGCTGGATTCGGATATCCGAACCGGATCCGGATATCTAGGTATCCGGATCAGAATCGGATTTTAAAAAGCACTAAACGAGCATCCCTGATTGAAACCATGGCTCCTACAGAAAGTAGAGCTGTAACCTGAAAAAATGTCTGCGGGTCCTTACAGCGCATGCACAGGCGCTGTCTCCTCTAATTATTTCCGACTCTCTGCAGCACATCATAGTTCGGTGCACTATGACGCGGCCCATGCAGAAGAAGGGAGGAAGAAAGTAGAGGAGACTGAGCCGATGCATGCGCTGTGAAAGAGAACTAAAAAGTAATAAATAATTGCTACATATAGTCTTCACACTGTAAATTTTTCACACTGGTGCTTTGTGTTGGACATTGCAGATCTAAAAAATTAAGGGATTGCCTCACAAGCAATGTGACACATACAACTAAGCATTCTGCATAAAAATATGTTTCAGAAATGCATTGTACTAACAATGCCATTGCATTTCTTTTGCGATTATTTAGTCAGTCAGTGTCAGAGATCGTACAACAAAAGAGAAGAAACTTATCCTTTTCACAAAAAATAAATGTTTTTCTTAGTTTTTTTTTTTTCTTTTTTTTTCTTTCAGAGAATCTGTACTCTAAAAATTGTACAATAAAAAAACATACCATTCTATTCATTATGCTCTCCTGGGCCCCTCTGTGCTGTTTCTGCCACTCCCTGCTGCAATCCTGGCTAATAATTGCCAGTTTTAGGCAGTGTTTACAAACAAAAGACATGGCTGATAAAAGCTTGTGATAAGCTCAGAGGAACTCAGTGTGTGACTCATACAGAGCCTGCAGGGGGCGAGGAGATGGTGTGTGTGTGTATAGCTTCTATCCATTCACAAGCAGCCCTCCACATTCCAGCCTGAGTGCCTGAGCCCGACAAAGCCGACATAGGAAAGATGATTAGATCATATAACAGAGAAAATGCAGCCACTGTGCAACTAGGAAAGGCTGCAGTAAGACAGAACACCAGTGGCGTACCTAGGGCATTTGACACCCGGTGCTGGGTATTAAAAGACACCCCCCCCAAAAAAATAAAATAAAATAAAAATAAAAAATGGGCGTGGCTATAACCTGC
Source organism: Hyperolius riggenbachi (assembly GCF_040937935.1). Classification (NCBI taxonomy): domain Eukaryota; kingdom Metazoa; phylum Chordata; class Amphibia; order Anura; family Hyperoliidae; genus Hyperolius; species Hyperolius riggenbachi. Next base: position 100,683,664 of record NC_090653.1, on the reverse strand, counting down.
GGCGAAAAATGGCCATGACCAGATGAGGGCGGAGCTAACTAATTTAAAGTGAACCCGGGGTGAGTGATATGGAGGCTGTACCCCCAGGAGGGGGAAGTAGGGCTAGATGGAGGGGCTGTGGAGGCTGTGGTGGGGAGAGGGGACATATCCCCCCCCTCCCTCACCTGGGACCCCTCCTTCTGCCTCTCTCTTCCCCCTCCAGAATAGCGGCCCCAGTATAGCTAGTATAGTTGCCCCCAATATAGCTAGTATAGTTGCCCTTAGTGTAGGTAATATAGCTGCTCCAGTATAGTTGCCCCCAGTGTAGCTAGTATAGTTGCCCCCAGTGTAGCTAGTATAGTTGCCCCCAGTGAAGCTAGTTGCCCCAATGAAGTTAATATAGTTGCCCCAGTATAGCTAGTATGGTCGCCCCAGCCAGTATAGCTAGTATAGTTGCCCCCAGACAGTATAGCTAGTATAGTTGCCCCCAGCCAGTACAGCTAGTATAGTTGCCCCCAGCCAGTACAGCTAGTATAGTTGCTCCATCCAGTATAGCTAGTATAGTTGCCCCCAGCCAGGATAGCTGCCCCCAGTATAGCTAGTAGAGTTGGGCCGAACCTCCAATTTTAGGTTCGCGAACCGGGTTCGCGAACTTCCGTGGAAGGTTCGGTTCGCGTTAAAGTTCGCGAACCGCAATAGACTTCAATGGGGATGCGAACTTTGAAAAAAAAAAAAATTATGCTGGCCACAAAAGTGATGGAAAAGATGTTTCAAGGGGTCTAACACCTGGAGGGGGGCATGGCGGAGTGGGATACACGCCAAAAGTCCCCGGGAAAAATCTGGATTTGACGCAAAGCAGCGTTTTAAGGGCAGAAATCACATTGAATGCTAAATGACAGGCCTAAAGTGCTTTAAAACATCTTGCATGTGTATACATCAATCAGGTAGTGTAATTAAGGTACTGCTTCACACTGACACAGTGGCGTAGCTAAGGAGCTGTGGGCCCCGATGCAAGAAATACAGTGCCCCCCCCCAAGCACTCTATACATAACAATTGATACGGCGCATAAAACCCTGCCAATGGCAACTACATTGTCAGAGGTGCATGAAGGGGATGGGAAGCAGTGTGTTAATGATTACCACTATTCAAAGTATCTACAGAAGTTATTATTATAAGCACAGGACCAACAGAGAGTTAATACTGTGATTGAGGGAGGGCCCCTCTGGGCCCCTCTGGCCCAAGGGCCCCGATGCGGTCGCAACCTCTGCACCCTCTATTGCTACGCCCCTGCACTGACACACCAAACTCACCGTGTAACGCACCGCAAACAGCTGTTTGTGTAGTGACGGCCGTGCTGGACTGGTGCGCACCATGGCGAGAGTGCAGGTTTTGGTGGCTTTACAGCCCATATGGTCGCCTGGCTGATGTAGCTGAATGACAGAACAGTGACTGTCCAGCTGATCAAATTTGGTCTGACCACAATGAAGCAACGACCTTATTATCTTTTGTGTGCCCCCCCCCGAGACACTCATCTAGGCGCCGGTCATTGCTTCATTGTGATACGCAAGCCCCTTCACCACGGCAAGGTAATGATCACGAAGGGGAATGGGCGCATGTACATGCCTTTTCTTTTGTTGTTGCAGCTGCCCGCAGTGCAGCCAGAAAAATTATTACAGCGGCCGCTGCTAGCAGCGGCCTAAAAAATTCAGCAATCCGCCTGGAGTCCCGGACCCTGTTGGTGGTGGCGGAGAAGGTAGTCAAGCGGCCTGCAGGCAGACATGCTGTGTGGAGGGACTGGGAGCGACTTAGTCTTCTTGGGTCAGGCCAGGCAGCCAGTCACACGGCGTGCAGGCAGAGATGCTGTGTGTGCGGGGACTGACTTAGTCTTGGGGCGAGCAGCAGCCCTCCGGGATCCATGCCTCATTCATTTTGATAAAGGTGAGGTACTTAACACTTTTTTGTGACTTAGGCGACTTCTCTTCTCAGTGACAATGCCTCCAGCTGCGCTGAAGGTCCTTTCTGACAGGACGCTTGCGGCAGGGCAGGAGAGAAGTTGGATGGCAAATTGGGACAGCTCTGGCCACAGGTCAAGCCTGCGCACCCAGTAGTTCAAGGGTTCCTCATCGCTGTTCACAGCAGTGTCTACATCCACACTTAAGGCCAGGTAGTCGGCTACCTGCCGTTCCAGGCATTGGTGGAGGGTGGATCCGGAAGGGCTACGGCGAGGCGTTGGACTAAAGAACGTCCGCATGTCCGACATCACCATGAGATCGCTGGAGCGTCCTGTCTTTGATTGCGTGGACACGGGAGGAGGATTAGTGGCAGTGGTACCTTGCTGGCGTTGTGCTGTCACATCACCCTTAAAGGCATTGTAAAGCATAGTTGACAGCTGGTTCTGCATGTGCTGCATCCTTTCCACCTTCAGGTGAGTTGGTAACAGGTCCGCCACTTTGTGCCTGTACCGAGGGTCTAGTAGTGTGGCCACCCAGTACAGCTCATTCCCCTTGAGGTTTTTTATACGGGGGTCCCTCAACAGGCAGGGCAGCATAAAAGACGACATCTGCACAAAGTCGGATCCAGTACCCTCCATCTCCTCTTGCTCTTCCTCAGTGACGTCACGTAAGTCAACCTCCTCCCCCCAGCCGCGAAAAATACCACGGGAAGGTTGAGCAGCACAAGCCCCCGGCGACGCCTGCTGCGGGTGTTCTCCTGCCGCCGTCCCCTCCTCCTCCTCCTCCTCCTCCCCCAAAAACACCTTGCTCATCATCCTCTGAGTCTACTCATCTTCTGCACACGACTTCTCTTCTTCCTCCTCCTCCCCCCTCTGTGCTGCCGCAGGTGTTGAGGAAACAGCTGGGTCTGATGAAAATTGGTCCCATGCCTGTTCCTGCCGTAACGGTTCCTGGTCACGCTCATTTGCAGCTTAATCCGCCACTCTACGCACAGCACGCTCCAAGAAGTAAGCGTAGGGAATTAAGTCGCTGATGGTGCCCTCACTGCGGCTCACCAGGTTGGGCACCTCCTCAAACGGCCGCATGAGCCTGCATGCATTTTTCATCAGTGTCCAGTTGTCGGGCCAGAACATCCCCATCTTCCCAGACTGTTTCATTCTACTGTAGTTGTTGAGGTAGTGGGTGACGGCTTTCTTCTGTTCTAGCAGGCGGGAGAACATGAGCAGGGTCGAATTCCAGCGAGTCGGGCTATCGCAAATGAGGCGTCTCACCGGCATGTTGTTTTTCCGCTGAATTTCCGCAAAGCGTGCCATGGCTGTGTAAGACCGCCTCAAATGCCCACAGACCTTCCTGGCCTGCTTCAGGACATCCGCTAAGCCAGGGTACTTTGCCACAAATCTTTGAACAACTAGATTCATGACATGTGCCATGCAGGGTATGTGTGTCAGCTTCCCCATATGCAAAGCGGCAAGCAGATTGCTGCCGTTGTCGCACACCACGTTGCCTATCTCCAGGTGGTGCGGGGTCAGCCACTCATCCACCTGTTTCTTAAGAGCAGCCAGGAGAGCTGCTCCAGTGTGACTCTCCTCTTTGAGACAAGACATGTCTAAGATGGCGTGACACCGTCACCTGGCATGCAGCATAGGCCCTGCGGAGCTGGGGCTGTGTAGCTGGAGAGGAGAACTGCCACTCAGCCAAGGAGGAGGAGGACAGCGAAGAGCATGTAGCAGGAGGAGAGGAGGTGGCAGGAGGCCTGCCTGCAAGCCGTGGAGGTGTCACAATTTGGTCCGCTGCGCCCTGCTTGAAATCGTTCACCACCAGGTTGACCCAATGGGCTGTGTACGTAATGTAGCGGCCCTGCCCGTGCTTGGCAGACCAGGCATCCGTGGTCAGGTGTACCCTTGACCCAACGCTCTTCGCAAGAGATGACACCACTTGCCTCTCAACTTCACGGTGCAGTTGGGGTATGGCCTTTCTCAAAAAATAAGTGCGGCCTGGCATCTTCCACTGCGGTGTTCAGATGGCCACAAATTTACGGAAGGCCTCAGAGTCCACCAGCCGGTATGGTAAGAGCTGGCGAGCTAACAGTTCCGCCACGCCAGCTGTCAGACGCCGGGCAAGGGGGTGACTGGCCGAAATTGGCTTCTTTCGCTCAAACATTACCTTCACGGACACCTGACTGCTGCTGTGGGCAGAGGAGCAGGAAGCGCTCAAGGGCAGAGGCGGAGTGGAGGAGGGTGCCTGTGAAGGTGGAAGGGAGAAAGCGGCAGAAGCAGATGATGCACCTGAAGGAGGAAGAGGAGAAGGAGGGTGACTTTTCTTTTGTGTGCTGCTGCTGCTTTTGTTCAGGTGTCCATCCCATTGCTGTTTGTGCCTTTTTCTCCAGGTGCCTTCGTAAGGCACTTGTCCCTACGTGAGTGTTGGCCTTTCCACGGCTCAATTTTTGTTGGCAGAGCGAACAGATGGCTTTGCTCCGATCTGAGGCACACACATTAAAAAATTTCCACACCGCTGAGCCACCCTGGGATGTGGGCACTATGGGGACCTCAGCAGCTGATGCTGAAGGGCAAGTTGGCTGGCTGTACATAGGTGGCGATACATGGTGCCGGACACTGCCACCAGCTGTTTCTGACGAAGAGCTGCCCCAGCTTCTTTCAGCAACTTCTCTCCTCCTACTACTCTCTGACTCCCCCTCTGAACTGTCCCCCTCTTCATCTCCTCTATTGGGAACATACAGAGGATCCCTATCATCGTCATCATCGTAATCATCCTGCCCAGCTTCGCTTGCCTCAGACAAATCCAAACATGCACCATCAGTAGGTCCTTCATCCTCCTTACACGTTACATCCATAGTGTTGCCGCGTAACTCAGACATATGAGCTGGTGAAAATTCATCTGGCTGTAACAACAATGGCTGTGCATCAGTGATTTCAACACTAAATAATTCTTGCGAAGTGTCAAATGCAGCGGAAGTGGTGCTAGTAGTAGCGCTGGTGGCTGAGCAAGATGAGGTGTTCTGTGTCGCTAAATACTCAACCACGTCCTGACAATCTTGGGAGGTGATGGGACGTGCCTTCTTCCGAGCACTGTACTGTGGGCCAGGTCCACACGAAATTACATTTACACGACCTCGCGCAGACCTGCCGGGTGGCCTTCCTCTGGCTCTGGCACTACCTCTTCCTCTACCTGTTTTGTCCATATCGGGTATGCACGGAGTGGTATATCACACTGCGTGCACTCACGTAGGTAGGTGGGTTCACTTAACTGCACAGGTATGCGCACTGATGCGGTGGGTTCACTGAACAGAACAGGTATACAGTGGCGGGTTCACAGAACAGGTATGCAGTGGCAGGTTCACTGAACAGAACAGGTATGCAGTGGCGGGTTCACAGAACAGGTCAGGTATACAGTGGCGGGTTTACAGAACAGGTATGCAGTGGCAGGTTCACTGAACAGAACAGGTATGCAGTGGCGGGTTCACTGAACACAACAGGTATGCAGTGGCGGGTTCACTGAACAGTACAGGTATGCAGTGGCGGGTTCACTGAACAGTACAGGTATACAGTGGCGGGTTCACTGAACACAACAGGTATGCAGTGGCGAGTTCACTGAACAGAACCGGTATACAGTAGCGGCTCCACTGAACAGAAGAGGTATGCAGTGGCGGGTTCACTGAACAGTACAGGTATACAGTGGCGGGTTCACAGAACAGGTATGCAGTGGCGGGTTCACTGAACACAACAGGTATGCAGTGGCGGGTTCACTGAACAGTACAGGTATGCAGTGGCGGGTTCACTGAACAGTACAGGTATGCAGTGGCGGGTTCACTGAACAGTACAGGTATACAGTGGCGGGTTCACTGAACACAACAGGTATGCAGTGGCGAGTTCACTGAACAGAACCGGTATACAGTAGCGGCTCCACTGAACAGAACAGGTATGCAGTGGCGGGTTCACTGAACAGTACAGGTATACAGTGGCGGGTTCACAGAACAGGTGTGCAGTGGCGGGTTCACTGAACACAACAGGTATGCAGTGGCGGGTTCACTGAACAGTACAGGTATACAGTGGCAGGTTCACTGAACAGAACAGGTATGCAGTGGCGGGTTCACTGAACAGTACAGGTATACAGTGGCGGGTTCACAGAACAGGTATGCAGTGGCAGGTTCACTGAACAGAACAGGTATGCAGTGGCGGGTTCAGTGAACACAACAGGTATGCAGTGGCGGGTTCACTGAACAGTACAGGTATGCAGTGGCGGGTTCACTGAACAGTACAGGTATACAGTGGCGGGTTCACTGAACAGAACCGGTATACAGTAGCGGCTCCACTGAACAGAACAGGTATGCAGTGGCGGGTTCACTGAACAGTACAGGTATACAGTAGCGGGTCCACTGAACAGGTATGCAGTGGCAGGTTCACTGAACAGAACAGGTATGCAGTGGCGGGTTCACTGAACAGTACAGGTATACAGTGGCGGGTTCACAGAACAGGTATGCAGTGGCAGGTTCACTGAACAGAACAGGTATGCAGTGGCGGGTTCAGTGAACACAACAGGTATGCAGTGGCGGGTTCACTGAACAGTACAGGTATGCAGTGGCGGGTTCACTGAACAGTACAGGTATACAGTGGCGGGTTCACTGAACAGAACCGGTATACAGTAGCGGCTCCACTGAACAGAACAGGTATGCAGTGGCGGGTTCACTGAACAGTACAGGTATACAGTGGCGGGTTCACAGAACAGGTATGCAGTGGCAGGTTCACTGAACAGAACAGGTATGCAGTGGCGGGTTCACTGAACACAACAGGTATGCAGTGGCGGGTTCACTGAACAGTACAGGTATGCAGTGGCGGGTTCACTGAACAGGTATACAGTGGCGTGTTCACTGAACAGAACAGGTATACAGTGGCGGGTCCACTGAACAGAACAGGTATACAATGGGCGGGTTCACAGAACAGGTATGCAGTGGCAGGTTCACTGAACACAACAGGTATGCAGTGGTGGGTTCACAGAACAGGTATGCAGTGGTGGGTTCACAGAACAGGTATGCAGTGGCAGGTTCACTGAACAGGTATGCAGTGGTGGGTTCACTGAACAGGTATGCAGTGGCGGGTTCACTGAACAGTACAGGTATACAGTGGCAGGTTCACTGAACACAACAGGTATGCAGTGGCGGGTTCACTGAACAGAACCGGTATACAGTAGCGGCTCCACTGAACAGAACAGGTATGCAGTGGCGGGTTCACTGAACAGTACAGGTATACAGTGGCGGGTTCACTGAACAGAACCGGTATACAGTAGCGGCTCCACTGAACAGAACAGGTATGCAGTGGCGGGTTCACTGAACAGTACAGGTATACAGTGGCGGGTTCACAGAACAGGTATGCAGTGGCAGGTTCACTGAACAGAACAGGTATACAGTGGCGGGTCCACTGAACAGAACAGGTATGCAGTGGCGGGTTCACAGAACAGGTATGCAGTGGCGGGTTCACTGAACAGGTATACAGTGGCGGGTCCACTGAACAGAACAGGTATGCAGTGGCAGGTTCACTGAACACAACAGGTATGCAGTGGTGGGTTCACAGAACAGGTATGCAGTGGTGGGTTCACAGAACAGGTATGCAGTGGCAGGTTCACTGAACAGGTATGCAGTGGCGGGTTCACTGAACGGGTATGCAGTGGTGGGTTCACTGAACAGGTATGCAGTGGTGGGTTCACTGAACAGGTATGCAGTGGTGGGTTCACTGAACAGGTATGCAGTGGTGGGTTCACTGAACAGGTATGCAGTGGTGGGTTCACTGAACAGGTATGCAGTGGTGGGTTCACTGAACAGGTATGCAGTGGTGGGTTCACTGAACAGGTATGCAGTGGTGGGTTCACAGTACAGGTATGCAGTGGTGGGTTCACAGTACAGGTATGCAGTGGTGGGTTCACAGTACAGGTATGCAGTGGTGGGTTCACAGTACAGGTATGCAGTGGTGGGTTCACAGTACAGGTATGCAGTGTTGGGTTCACAGAACAGGTATGCAGCCAGGAACAAGCTAAGCCTAACTAATCTTTCCCTATGAGAGACAGTCTGCAGCAGCTCGCCCTACTCTAACTAACGCAGGCACACGAGTGACCGTAATGGCCGCCGCTGCCTGCCTTATATAAGGGGGGTGGGGCTCCAGGGGCTAGTGTAGCCTAATTGGCTACACTGGGCCTGCTGACTGTGATGTAGAGGGTCAAAGTTGACCCTCCATGTGCATTATGGGGCGAACCGAACTTTCGCAAAGGTTCGCCTGCGGGACGCGAACGCGAACCACGGAAGTTCGCATGGAACCGTTCGCAGGCGAACCGTTCGGCCCAACTCTAATAGCTAGTATAGTTTAGTTGCTCCCAGTATAGCTAGTATAGTTTAGTTGCCCCCAGTATAGCTAATATAGTTGCCCCCAGTATAGCTAATATAGTTGCCCCCAGTAAGCTAGTATAGTTGCCCCCAGTAAGCTAGTATAGTTGCCCCCCATATGGCTAGTATAGTTGCCCCCAGTATGGCTGGTATAGTTGCCCCCCCGTATGGCTAGTATAGTTGCCCCCAATAAACATAAAACCTGGCGCTCCTCACTACCTCCTTGCTTTCCTCTCTCCTATATCAATCTGGTTCGCTTACTGCATAAAAAGTGTGTGTAACACTCACAAAAATATTAAAAACATAAAAGCAGAGCGATCAACAGTAACAAGAACTGCAACACTAATGCTGCTAAGTAATCAATGTCCTCTTTGGCGTAAGCCTAATGCTGTCCAAACAAAGTTCATCCACATTTGATAAGTATAGGCTCTTCACTGTAAAACTTCCTCCAAAGAAATTGATAAATTTCTGTCACAGCGCTTATCACTATACGCTCACCAGATCGGTTGGCCAATCTTTTCAGATCAGCAGTCAGCGTTTTTGGCCTTGCCAGCAAGAGATTCCTCCGATCACTTTACCAGCCTCTCCAGGCATCCGGCCATAAGCTCAGAATAAAACAAGGGAAATGCAATAGTGTGATACCATTTGGATAGAGCTTAATATTATCACCAGTGCACCCCTTTTCCAGAACAGTGCCACCAACGTGCTTCCACCATAAACAGATACACAAGGCGCTCACCAGAGCCTAAGGAGCTGAGGAGACGCTGGAGGATCCTGTGCTACGTTTTTATATGCGCATGTTTTACTGCAAATTTGTAAGTGCACTACTTTTATTACTTATTAAAATCAAACGGAATTATGCTATGGTCGGCTTTGTTTGAGTCCTAGGATGTCCTTTATCCCAAAAACTGAAGTTATAACAACACGCTATATTGCTGGTCTGTTGCGGGTCGGCCAGTGCATCTGGTAAACGCCTTGTGTATCTGTTTATGGTGGAAGCACGTTGGTGGCACTGTTCTGGAAAAGGGGTGCACTGGTGATAATATTAAGCTCTATCCAAATGGTATCACACTATTGCATTTCCCTTGTTTTATTCTGAGCTTATGGCCGGATGCCTGGAGAGGCTGGTGAAGTGATCGGAGGAATCTCTTGCTGGCAAGGCCAAAAACGCTGACTGCTGATCTGAAAAGATTGGCCAACCGATCTGGTGAGCGTATAGTGATAAGCGCTGTGACAGAAATGTATCAATTTCTTTGGAGGAAGTTTTACAGTGAAGAGCCTATACTTATCAAATGTGGATGAACTTTGTTTGGACAGCATTAGGCTTACGCCAAAGAGGACATTGATTACTTAGCAGCATTAGTGTTGCAGTTCTTGTTACTGTTGATCGCTCTGCTTTTATGTTTTTAATATAGTTGCCCCCAGTATGGCTGGTATAGTTGCCCCCAGTATGGCTGGTATAGTTGCCCCCAGTATGGCTGGTATAGTTGCCCCCAGTATGGCTAATTGGCTAGTATAGTTGCCCCCAGTGTAGGTGCCCCAGGAGGGAGAAGCAGGGCTAGATGGAGGGGCTGTGGAGGCAGCGGTGGGGAGGGGGGAAATATCCCCCCCCCCTCCCTCACCTGGGACCCCTCCTTCTGCCGCTCTCTTCCCCCTCCAGAATAGCGGCGACAAGTGCGGGGCGGCCGGAGGCGCATGGACAATTACCCTTCCGGGTTGGAGGAAGTGTTTGTAGTCACGTGATGCGTGTGGACCGCATCGTGGGAGGCCCCGAGGGACGGATCGAAGAAGACGTCAGATAGGTAAGCTTGACACCCCCCCCCCCCCCCCGCACAGGTAACTGGATGAAATCCGGATAGCAACTATCCGGATTTCACCCGAATTCGTAGTTGAGCATCTCTGGTTGGCAGCGGAGCTTACACTCACCTGTCCGCCGATGTGATACCTCGTGTGTCCTCTATCCATCCCAGCTGGCTACATGTTCCCCAGTGGCAATTACATAGCCACATCCATGCTGTTAACTCAGGGGGAACAGGTGCACCGGTGGGGATGAAGGCAGGACACAGGAAAAGAGACGGTCGTAACTAATACACTGGCCCCTTCTCCTGCCTGCGCACGCTAATAAATAGGTGTCTTGTATGCACTGTCCCCGCGTTTAACACCCCCCCCCCCCCCATCCGCATGTGTGCAGATTCTATCTCTCTCCTGTATATTGCAGAGTAGTGTGGCCGGAACAAGGTAAAGCATGAATCTCTGCTGCCCCACTACTCTGCAAGGTCAGAGGGGTATTCAGGGGATCTGACGACCGGGAAGGGGAGTGGGGGGGGAATGATTGCAGCTGAGATAAGTGAATTTGGCTGCATTACAGACCTTAACTGTCTTTAGAGACAAATACTACTTAAAGGGGTTCTGTGGGGGAGGTTTTGAAAATAAAAACGAACACTTACCTGGGACTTCTATCGGCCCCCTGCAGCTGTAATGTCCCACGCCATCCTCCTCCGATCCGCCGTTCTCCGCTGCTGGTCCTGGTCTGATGTTCATGTAAGAAGACGAATAGTGCTCACTCCCGTGCGCATCATCGGGAGCTTACTGTGCAGGCACAGTACGAAGTTTTCTTGTACTGCGCCTTTTGCAGTAAGCTCCCAATGACGCGTGCGGGAGCGAGCACAGCCGCGCAGCCGCAGTCTAATTTGTCTAACACACATTCACGATAGATAGATAGATAGATAGATAGGCTTGTTAAAGGAGTTATCAGCCTAAAATAAAAAAATGAGCTTTACTCACCTGGGGCTTTCTCCAGCCCCTTGCTGCCGACTGTCCCACTCTGACCGCTCCACTCTGTGCCACCGTCCTGGGCTCCCCGCACAGTGCAGAGGCCGACTACGGGGTCGGCCTTACTGCACCTGCGCAAACTGCCGCTGTCAATCATCGCCACATGGTCCACGGCGCACTGCGCAGACGCAGTAGTTCTGCACCTGTGCAGTGCGCTGCGGACCACGTGGCGATGATTGACAGCGGCGGTTCACGCAGGCGCAGTAAGGCTGACCCCACGGTCGGCCTCTGCACCCTGCAGCGAGACCGGGACAGCAGAGAGGTCTGCGTTGGACAGTCGGCTGCAAGGGGCTGGAGAAAGCCCCAGGTGAGTAAAGCCCCAGAGCTTTCTTCTCTATTCATCACAACCAAAAACACCCTTTTTCCATTCATTTACCCTGGTGCAATTACTTTACTAATGCTAGGTACACACCATAGATTTTACTGGCAGATTTACCTGCCAGATCGATTTTTTTTCCAACATGTCCAATCTGAATTTCAATCAATTTTTGTTCACTTCTATGGAAATCATTCTGAAAATCGATGGAAATTCAGATTGGACATGTTGGAAAAAAAATCGATCTGGCAGGTAAATCTGCCAGAAAATTGTATGGTGTGTACCTAGCATAAAACTGATTTACAACAACCATTCAATTTTGTTTGTATATACAGACAAAACGCCCTTCTCTTACAGCTAGTTCTCTAACTGCACTTCTCTCCACACATGCATTGGGTTCCTTCTGATGACATCAGTCAGTTAAAAAAAAAGGTGGTTACAGCCTTCACTGTATAAGGCTCCCTGCACACTGCAAATCCGTTTTCCGATTCCGATTCCGATTCCGTTTCCGATTTTCCTTGAATACATTCAACAGAAAAACGGATCAAAAAACGCAGCATGCAGTTAAGATTAAAAATCTGAATCGGAATCGGATGTAAAAACAGATTAAAAATCTGAATCTGAATCTGATTTGCTTGCAGTGTGCAAGAGGCCTTACAGTTACAACTGCTGGAATAAAGAAAAAAAACCTGTTACTCTGCCAGGAGTAAAAATGGTTTGCCCCAGGCATTTTTAATGGACATTGCTGAGGATGCTTACAGTTCCTCTTTAAGTTACATTATTTATGTTAATTAAAATTGATAGGTAATATAATCTCTTACCCACCCTGTTTTAAAAGAACAGGCAAAGGTTTGTGATTTCATAAGGGCAGCCATCTTTTTGGTTGAAAGGAGGTGACAGGGAGCATGAGACAACTGTCTTGTGTTCTGATCACTCCTCCCAGTTGCTAGGCAACGTAAATAACAACATAGGAAATCCCATCATGCTTTGCACAGCATCAGGGGAAAAAAGCCTGGGCAGGTTTCTTTGATGGGGCGGAGCTTAGCTAAAAATTTTGCTAAAAATGAGACTTCTATCAGAAAAACAAAGTTCTGATGCTGTGAAACTGTTAAAGCAACACCAAGCCTTTTCAATGCTGCTAAGTAGATTTTTAGTCTGGAGGTTCGCTGTAAGGGGATTTAAGACTGCAGTCCTTAAGTGGTTAAGGTTTAAGGCTGCATTTCCACTTGTGCGGTGGGAATCGTCGCGGTAAAAATTCGCATGCAGATGCAAATTTCGCATGCAGAGTCTATGCGAATTTTCATGAGAATTCGCATGGATGACGATGTATGCGAATTTAACCGTGGCGGTGCTGGTGTGATTTTCCATTGTTTCTATGCGAATTCGCATGAAAATTCACATCCCCAAACCGCATGCGAATTTCCTATTAAATACATTGTATACGATTTGCATAGCGGTATGCGGTATGCGAATTCTGATGACTCTGCCATGCGAATTTTTTCTGCACAGAAAAACGCAAAGGAATCCTGACAAGTGGAAACAGTCCCATTCACTTGTATTGCTATGCGAATTTGCATGCGAAAAACGCATGCGAATTCGCAATAGTGGAAATGGGCCCTCATAGGAAGAGGTTGGAGTGTATGACCAAGGGATGGCTTGATATGTGGGGGTTGTTAGGTGCAACTCATGGCGACCCTCAGCACGGTGGCGTAGTGGTTAGCTCTCTCGCCTTGCAGCGCTGGGTCCCTGGTTCGAATCCCAGCCAGGGCACTATCTGCAAAGAGTTTGTATGTTCTCTCCGTGTCTGCGTGGGTTTCCTCCGGGCACTCCGATTTTCCTCCTACATTCCAAAACAGATAAGTTAATTAGCTCCCCCTAAAAAAAAAAATTGGCCCTACACTACAGTACTTACACTACATAATATAGACATATGGCAATGGTAGGGATTAGATTGTGAGCTCTTTCGAGGGACAGTTAGTGACAAGATATATATATACACACACTGTACAGCGCTGCGTAATATGTCGGCGCTATATAAATACTTAATAATAATTAAAAAATAATAATAATATTCTACTACTGAATTTCTATAGTAAAATATCGGTAATATTTACTGATATTTTGCTATGGCTAAACCTAACCCTACTCTCACACAGAACCCTCCCTCTACCGATGCCTAACCCCGAAGTCCCACTCTGGTGGTGCCTAACCCTAATCCCCCCTGTTGGGGCTTAACCCTAACCCCCCCTAAAGCTTCCCCCCCCTCTACCACCAAGCCACGATGTACAACAATCAAGGTAAATTGTGGTGCCTGGAGGCGCAGATTAGTAGTGATTTTAAATAATCCCTAACACCGGGCGTTGATGAAATGCAAACAGTGGTATTGCATTGTGTAATAGCGGCATTGCATTAAGAAAATGCTTTCGGAAATGCAAATAGCGGCATTGCATTGCGGAAGAGCATCTTTGTGGAAATGCAAATAACGGAATTGCATTGCGGAATAGAGGAATTGCATTGCTGAAATGCCATTCCACTATATGATTTTCTGCAAGCCCCAGCACCAATATTTCAAATCCCTACTGCTAATTGGGCGTCTTCAGCCGCCAAAATTAGCCGCAATTCGCGACAAATAAGGTAAATTTCAGTGCCCGGAGGCGCCCGATATCGGCTACTGCTGTGCACCCAAATTTCCTTTCTTCACAGCTATTCACGGCTTTTATAATAGGTGCTTATGGCGGTGCCTTTTTTTCCTGAAAGGTCTCCTGCTGACTTTTTTCCTGCTTCGCTGTAATGCTGCACGTACTGTTATAAAATCATTAAGGGTCATTTCTAGAATTCCCAACAGTGACACCATATGATGGCAGCACATACTTTGCTCTGTAACAACTTTTAAAAAAAATATTATTGCATTTTATTTATTTAAGTATTTATATAGCTCCGAGATATTACGCAGCATTGTGCAGAGTATATTGTGATCATGTCACTAACTGTCCCTCAGAGGGGCTCACAATCTAGTCCAGTGACGGACAAAGCAAGCGATGGGCCCCTGTGCAGAATAAATGAAGCGGACCCCATGTGAGTGGGCGTGGTCATAACAGATCATGGTTGGATCCAAACAATGCCGATAAGATTAAGTACATGAACCTAGGTCACATTCTGTAGGCACTGTATCAATATAGCACACATTTTAAACTTGTACGTGACAGGGGCACAAGTAATTAACACGGTTTCTCTTGAGTTTCAAAGAGAAATGCATGGAGAAAAGCCTAGAGTATAATCGGGCCCTAACTGGTGCAATTGCATGGGACCTAGAGGACATGGGGCCCCTGTGTGGCTGCACAGCCTGCGCGGGCCTATGTCCGCCTCTGATCTAGTCCCTACCATAGTCATAGGGCTTGATTCACAAAGCGGTGCAAACTGTTAGCACGCTGGTGAAAAGCCCTTTATCACGCCTAAACTTAGTTTAGGTGTGATAAAAACAAACTCGTGCGAAATTCCCGCGCGCAAAGTTTAGTGCGCATAAAGTTTTGCGCGCGTAAAGTTTTATGCACCCATTAAACCCTATGCAACTTCCTGCGCGCACCGGACTTTGCGCACATAAAACTTTGCGCACAAAACTTTGCGCACGAGTTTTATTCCTGAAAACGGTGCTAACCTACTAGTGCAAAGGTTAGCACGCCTAAACTACTTTAGGCATGCTAAGTAGGTTAGCACCGCTTTGTGAATCAAGCCCAAAGTCACATTATTCTGATTACCACAGTTTAGTGACTATATCCCTTAGAGGAGTCAGGAGTCTTTTTAGAAAAAGTATTTAGGTGTTTTATTTTGTAACATTTTTATTTTGGAAAATGAATGAGGAGAAGGAGAGTGCGACATGTTTGAAAGACAGTGAAGAAAGGATCCGCAAACCAGGGTTGGCTTAGTGAAAAAATGTCCGTTCTTTATTAGAAAAATCCACATGACAGAAAATGTGCAATAAAATCACCTGGATCGACCTGTGATTTTATTGCACATTTTCTGTCATGTGGATTTTTCTAATAAAGAACGGACATTTTTTCACTAAGCCAACCCTGGTTTGCGGATCCTTTCTTCACTGTATTTGCTAAAGGACTGGCTCTCTAGATCCTGCACCGATTGGTATGTGTTGTCATGGGGGTTGAGCGTTTATGAACTTGTTCTATGTTTGAAAGACAGCTACAGTAGGTTCTCCCAGAACTTGGCTAGGTTTGAAGTGAGGTTGTTGGCCAGATCAGCACCTTTAACCACTTCACCCCCAGCCGTACGGATTTCTCCGTCCCTTTCTCCATCCTTTTACCACCAGGGACGGAGAAATCCGTACTTCCCGCGCTCCCGCCGCTGCCCGCGCTCCCGTTCGCTCATTCGCGCACTCCCGCTCACATGCACGCCGCCGCCCGCTCGCCCGGAGATCAATGAACGGGAAAATCCATTCCCGTTCGTTGATCTAAGCCCCGCAATGATCCGCTGCTTTTTGTTGAATTCAATACAATAACCTGTATTGAATTCAATATAAAAAAAATGATTGCAAAAAAAAAAAAAAAAGGTTGAAAATTATTGGAAATGAATTTAACCACTTTTTGCACAGAAATCCTGGGGAAATAGAACGCCAGGGAGGTTAATATTGTAAATATAAGCTCCCTCACAGGCAGAGACTGAGTATTGTGCTACAGCTAACCCATGAAATCTGCAAGGGGAGTGTCAAATGCATTTGAAATCCAACCCAGGTACATTTTGATGAAATTCAGGTGGTCCATATAGGTTGACGCATCTGCCAAATTACCACATCCAACTGCACTAAACATCCTTTATGAAAAATGTCTTGCAGCAAGGCTAACAAGCACCTACAGTATAAATGTTGCCACTGGTCCATCTTGGACACTAAACAATTCACAGAGTCTTTACTTCTGCACTGCAGACATGAAGATTCAGAAAGCTGCCTCTAGTAATGGTAAGTGTCTTTGGTGGGACCTATAAAAATGTGTTTTGTAAGCATAGCAGCATGAAGAAACTCTTTTGGCTCAAGCTAACAACTGTAAAAGACCCAGATTATGTGGGTCAAGCAGTGCAATAGTGTCCACCAGGCAGAGGGTCCTTAAGTGGGGGTGCTCAAATTTAAAAAAGGGACCTCGCAATTCCGCCCCCCCCCCCCTCCTTGCATGCTCCCCTTCTCGTTTCTGGCTAGGGGTTTTTGGTTGTCATGTCAGTGCTGAATGCAGATGCTTGGTGCCATGTGGGTTCTGGGTGTGAGTGCAGAATGTCATGTGGGTTCTGGCTGTGGGTGGGTATCGGGTGTCATGCGGGTGTTGATTGCAAGTTCTTAGTGCCATGTGAGATCTGGGTGCATGTACTGGATGTCATGTGGGTACTGGGTGCAGGTACTGGGTGTGACATGGGTGTGAATGCTTGGCGCCATGCCTGTACTGGGTGCAGGCTATGGGTGGGCTTTGGACGTCACATGGATTTTGAAAGCAGATACTCTGGGTGCGAGTACTAATTAAGTGGGTGCTTGGTGCTGATAGTGGGGGCCATATGGAGGCTGTGTGCAGGTGTGAATACTGGGTGCAATATCAGGCCAGGGTGCAGGTTGAGGGTTGCTCGGATACCCCCAATCACGATTTGAGTGATCCCAAATTTGACTTCGCCCACTTTTGAATTGTTTTGTGATGGAAACAGATGTCCGACTCTAGTTCGGTTTTGATTCGAATAACTGCATGTAATCATGAATCACAAGTCGTGGTCGTGATTAAAAACCTGCCGACTTTAACGGTTAATAGCAAAGCCCCCTTACATGGTATAAACACATAATTTGCCAGATATGCTAAGAAGAACAGTGGGAACAAGAGAAAAAATGTTTTTTCAAAATGATCTTATACTTCTGGAGAAAATCAATTTTAAAATTTCAAAGGAAAAAGTATAAATTTAAATGCGGTAAATGACAGTTCGTTAATGAAACAAAACCCACCAACTTTAGCAGTTAATAGCAAATCCCCCGTACATCCTAAAAACATCAAATTTGCAGGATATGTTAAAAAGATAGTCGGAAACAATATTTTTTAAAACATTTTTTTTTATTTTTTGTGTGTGTTGATTGTGAGAAGTAAAAAAAAATTACGTGCGGTCACCCCTCCCGAGCCTCTGTAACCCCTTGTCCCCCATGCAGGCTGGGATAGCCAGAATGCGGAGCCCCGGCCGACTGGGGCTTCGCACCATGAGCTATACTAACCCACATGGTCCATGGTATTGGGGGGGTGGGTTCCGGGGGAGAGGGGTGGCCAAGCCTTACCCTTCCTCCCCGAGCCCTTGTCCAATCCATGGACAAGGGACTCTTCCCCAGCTCCGGTGCCCCAGGAGGAGGTGAGGGCGACGACTCCCTGGGGGGGAGAGTTCATGATGGCATCTAGTCCCCCTTTAAGAAGGGGACCCCCAGATGCTCACCCCCCTCCCAGGAGAAATGAGTATACCCCTTACCCATTTCTACAAAGGGTTAAACTGAAATAAAAAAACGAAAAAAATATTTTCTTAATTAACCAGAAATACTTACCTGTACCTTTAAAAAAATGTCCCCTTCTATCAGTCTTTCCTACTTCGGGAACCTTCGGGAGCGTTATTGCGCATGACGCCTGGGTCAGTGCACAAACGTGACTAAAGCAACCGCGGACGTGAGAATCACCTCCATGTGGCTGAAGCAGTTAAAGCCGACGCTCAAGACAACAGGAGTGCAAACAAGGATACGTGCAGCCAGGGCCGTGCAGGTGTAGTGGAGGGCATCTCTACGAACCGAAACTGCCCCACGGTGGGGGAACGGAGGATCATTAAGGACCAGCGCTGGACAGGACATCTGCAGGGGCTGGCAGAAGCCCCAGGTAAGCTACATTTTTTAATACATCTTCAAGTCCACTTTAATAGGATATTCCACTTTTGCTGAGTATAAATAGCAAATCCCTTCCGCTCAGCAGTGTACATAACAAGGATTATTCAGAAAATATTACTACAAGTTGCTTGCCTTATAATCCATTCCATATACAGTATACAAACTGCAGCAACAATATTTGTAATATAAACTGTGAGATAGGTTTTTCAATGCCAGCTAGCTATTTAAGAGAGCAGTCCAGTAACCTTATTCAATTAACTTTTTCACCTGAGTTTTCTCCAAGGAGATAATTTTTTTTAATCTTCAGTTAAAAATATTTCCATACTTTACAATTGAAAACAATCACTATTAAAATTGATTTTAGTCTTTTCTTGCCTGCTTGGGGTTTTAAAATGCATTTTATTGATACAGTGTGAAAATATCACCTAGGAGAAAAAGGGAACTGAATAATGCCTTTTACTTCAAAAAGTATACAAATGATGTGCTAACTAAGTTGTATAGTTTGAGCAGTCAGTTTTGGAATTACTCAACTCCTGGGCTTCAAGTTTAACTGAAAATTACAAAATGACATGCTCATCGCTAAATAGTTTTATAGCAATTTGTTGAGGAAAATGGAGTTTCACTGGAATGTCACTTACTTCCTGTTTTACTTTTCTGTGGTTTATGTCCTGTGGCTGTTTCTTTCTTCATCCTCCCAAAAATATACCCCCTCCAGAAAAACACCTACTGTAGTGCTAGGCTGGAAACTTCCAAACATTGTTTACTGTGAAAATCAAAGAGGTTATGAAATTTGGTTCAAAGTACGTTTTATGAAAATGTAACTCCAACAGATTATAGAAGTACAGTAAATGCATTGTACCTTGCTTAACCCTCTGGGCGATACAATTATATCGCCCAGGAGGGGGCGCAGCACTTTTTTTTTTAACCCTCCTGGCGGTTTAAAAAAATCCCTTTTTTTAAAACCCTCCTGGCGGTTTAAAAAAGGGGGCTCCCATCCACCCCACAGCGCTGCCTGGCACTGATTGGCCAGGCAGCGCACAGGGGTCTGGGGGGGGGGGGAGCGGCCGCGGCGTGACGAATAGCAACGGATCGGCGGGTAGCGGCGGCGATCGGATGCTACACGCAGCTAGCAAAGTGCTAGCTGTGTGTAGCAAAAAAAAAATTATGCAAATCGGCCCAGCGGGGCCTGAGCGGTGCCTCCCGGCGGCATAGCCCGTGCTCAGCACGGGCTTACCGCCAGGGAGGTTCATTTTTAATTTTTGAAATCATGTAACGAGCCCTGGGCTCGCTACATGATAGCTGCAGCGCAGCGGCTTCCCCCCCCACCCACTCCGATCGCCTTTGGCGATCAGAGTAAGCAGGAAATCCCGTTCAGAACGGGATTTCCTGCTGGGCTTCCCCGGTCACCATGGCGACGGGGCGGGATGACGTCACCGACGTCATGGACGTCGTGACGTCAGAGGGAGTACCGATCCACCCCTCAGCGCTGCCTGGCACTGATTGGCCAGGCTGCGCAAGGGGTCGGGGGGGGGGCTGCGCGGCACGGCGGGTAGTGGCGGATCGGCGGCGAGCGGTGGCGATCGGAAGTTACACGCAGCTAGCAAAGTGCTAGCTGCGTGTAACAAAAATAAATTATGCAACTCGGCCCACCAGGGCCTGAGAACTCCTCCTGCGCGACATACCCTGAGCTCAGCTCGGGATTATCGCCCAGGAGGTTAAAGCACACCTGAACTGTGTTCAACCTGGGGATTCGGAAGAATAGAAGCGTCCCAGAGGACACTGATGGACCTGTTTTTAAATGTCTTGTCCTATTTTATTAACTTTGATATAATAAAATTGCTATATGTTTACTATTACACGTGATACCCACTATTTTTTATTATCTAGACACTGATGGACTTGCCAGACTGTGTTAGGGCTGGTAGAAGCCACAGGAAAGTTAAAATACAAATCACTATTTCTAATTCAGGTGTGTTTTAAAGTATTTAAAGTGGAACTGAAGGATCTGTAAAAAAAAGATTTTCACTTACCTGGGGCTTCTGCCAGCCCCCTGCAGCCTCCTTGTGCCCGTGCAGTTCAAAAACGATCCTCCGGGTTCCCCGCCGTGGATCACTTTCACTTTTTCAATTGGAGTTCACTTTGCTGCGCGGCATTGGCCGCACGTGTCCTCATCCTTGTTCAAGCTCCCATCACTGGGAGTGTAGGGCGCAGTAGAGTTTTTCTCTTACTGCGCCTGTGCAGGATGCTCCGGGCCACGGGAACACATACTAGGATACGCATGGCCAGGGCACGGTGGACTTTGACTTAGAAGTTGGCTTCCACTGTGTGAAGAAAAGTGAGCCACGGCAGGGGAACAGAGGATGGTTCTGAAATGGCGCAGGCACAGGGCGGCTGCAGGGGGCTGGCAGAAGCCCCAGGTAAGTGAAAATCTTTTTTTTACAGATACTTCAGTTCCACTTTAACCCCTTACTTTCTTTATCTTTAGGGCCCATTTCCACTAGAGCG